>NC_054871.1:37910743-38222554 GCF_018320785.1 Cheilinus undulatus
TGCCTCACTTAGCAGCACAAAAATATGGCACATCACTGAGTTTTATTTTGACATTCCTTGTGTTTTTTTTATCTGTAACAATTCTAAAAGTAAAAGATGAAGTAAGAGATCCCTCTTTGATATTGAAACAAAATATTTTACATGTTTGTATCGGGGCAGACCCGCACAACTGGTGCAGCAGGATTTGAGAATGATGAGTGAAAAAAGAGAGACATGGCAGAATCATGATAGCTGCTCAAAAGACACATCACATATTTCACAGAGGAGGCTACTGACTACATAAACCTACTGAACAAAACTTTATAGAACAAAACCATCTTCTACAAAACTGGACATTATCCATCTACACACAAGTCTACTGGGAATGACAAAAGGTGATGGATAAATAAAGAAAACATACATAAAAAAGGATGAATGGTATGAGGGCCTGACAGATTCAAATAAAAGCATGCATGTGTGCATTGCAAATAATAAAAGCAAAAAAAGGGAACAAATACATTCTCAATTTAAATAAAAAGAAGAAAATACAAGGAGATGCAAGGGAGAAATCCCCCAAGTCTAACATCTTTCTAGGTAGCAGTGGCAGTTTAGTGTCATAGCTTGTCTACAAACATTTTCATTTGACCACAAAGTCAACCAATTACACTAGAGAACTAAAAAAAAATCATTAATTGCTTGTTATTTACCTGGAAATAAATGTTAAAGGTGCTGAATATGGAGTTTTAGCATCAACAAACATTTTCAAATACATTTTGGGATGCTAACAGCGGTAAACAGGAAGACCATGACTGAGAACGTGAGCCTATTCTGTGGAAGCTACACTGCAATTTACAAGATTTGTTAGGCTTCATAGTACATAGAATTTTAAGTCTGAACTGAATAAAAGCAAGTTCTATCTTGTGAAATTAAGTGTTTAATGGTGGCTAATACATTCACACTGCAATGTCAATAGTGCATGGGTATTATAGAAGTAGAATTAGCTTGACCCTGTGTCCCTTTATCCTGTCTTAAGATTTTCTTTATTACCTGAGAGTGCATCAGAAATGCCTGTTAAAGGTTTAAGCTTTTAGCGGAGATAAGTGAAAGGGCAGATTTTTGCACTTCAAACTTCACCTGTGTACACACAAATGATACTGTGATGAGACTCGAGGTGAAAGTTTGCATGGCTCTTAAACCTGATTCACCTTTAGAAGCGCAGAGACAGAGAAGCATACAAGAGGTCATTTTTTTAATTCAAGAAGCCATGGAAGAAATTTAACGTCTTATTCTAATACTCAAAAGCCTCTTTGAGGCACGATATAATTATCTCAACAATGTCTAACTGGGAAAGTAAGTATAAAAACAAATGTATTCAACTATGATATGTTGATGTTAAAATGATATATATAGCACCTTTAACCATGTCAAATTATTTATGGCTTCAAAAGGCCAGCGACTGTTCCACTGCATAAACGAAATGACAAAAAATAATCAAAAAAATCTTCTTATATGTACATAAAAGTGCATTGGTATAACTATGTCACAAGCCTTTTCACAAGGCAGATTTTTTTAACAAGTACAATTTTATGATCAGTCTGAGTAAAGATTATACTGCTTTCCCTTCTTTTGTGTAAACTGAGATACCAAGGCCTAACTGCCTCTGACTACAGGTAGTTCAGTTGTTTAAATATACAGTTTAGAATCTTAGTTCTGATGAGACCAATCTCCATCTTTAAAAGGATATTGATGTTGCAAATTCAAATCTACAACTGCTACACAATCAATGAGTTGAAATGAGAGAAAGCTTTAAACTATCAATGTAGGATGATTCCATTTGAATTTGAACTTATAACTAGTTGCTTAACTAGTTTGCTTGTTGATATCCTTTTTTCTGGGAGAGGGATAGGTTCATGTAAGATGTAGATAAGATTTGGGAATTCAAGCAGAGGAGAGTGAATCTTGCAGGAACAAACTACACCTACACTTATGGAGTTTAAGGATGGGTTTGGATTTTGGGTCTAATAAGGGTCCTTAGATCATACTTTACCTGCTGGAGATTGGGCAACATGTACAGGAGAGTCCCCTGTCAGCTGAGGCTCACTTAAGTCTAGATGTAAATCAGCTTTGTTGCTTTCTGAGGTGTGATTTTTTCGTGGCCCTCCGTTGTATTGTTCAGTATGCCGCAGATCCAGGTGACAAGGGCGCTCCTGGGGAGGAAGATCTCTGGTTTCGGAGTCCAGGATAGGACCACTTGACTTCACTCCATCAACCTGGATGTGTGTATTGTCTTCCTTCACTGGCTCCTGGATCTCTGTGAGGAATATAGAGGACTTTCCTTTTGTTTCCTCCCTGTGTTCTTTGTGCTTCATATTGCTTTCAAGATGGTTCTGTTGGTCACTTGGAGGGGCACAAGTAGATTGAGGAGTTATAGAGTCAGACTCAAAAACATCACAGGGAGTCAGAGCATCATCAGGCTGTTGAGGTGGAGTTTGTATGCCACCATCTTCTGAGCCCAGCTCCTCACACTCGTCCACGGAGAGCAGCACTGACCGTCGGAAGTTAGAAGTGGACTGGTAGTCAGGTTGATCGTTCTCCTGCTCCCCGCCGTCATCATCGAAAGCAAGGTTGACAATCCCCTGAAAGTGTGGCGATGGTTCTGTTGGTTGTGATGGAGCTTGTCCTGGGATCACCTCAACTTCAGACCTCTCATCTTCTGTTGCCTCATCATCATCATCGTCATCTTCCTCCTCTGAAGAGAAAAGCTGGGGGTCTGGGACGCTTTTAACAGTCACAGTGGCCTCAACCTCCGAGTGCTCTTCTTCTACATGAACCTCATCTCTGTGCAACCATGAACGGGGGCGCTGTCTCACTCCCTCCTCCTCGCTAGTGGTCTCTGCTTCCCGTCCACGCACCCGCACCTCCACTCTCAGCCCTGCTCCACCTTCATACATCTTTAACTCCTCAGGGGTGCTTGTGTCGCTACTGCTGCGGCCCAGGAAGTCATGACAGCGCATTGTACCACACTTTGAGACCCCTCTATCGTTAGAGCAGTCATCATCCTGCGAGCCTCCTGCGTCGTAGTCCTCTGAGCGGGGCTTGATGTCGTCAGAGGAGGTGGTATGTGTGCTGCCGGTCTCAGATTCTGGGCTGATGTGATGGTGGATGCCACTCCAGGAGTCCTCTAAGGGAGTGTCCGTGCTTTCTATGCTGCATGGGGTGTCTATGGGGCGCTCAGTGTCTCTTGGAGAATTAGGGGAGCTGACTTCATGAACTTGCCCTCCGCTGATTTGAGTTTTGTTGACACTACTTGTAGGCTGGGTGACTGTGCTTTCTTTAACAGACTGGACTTCAGGGATACTGCTAGCTGATGGAGCAGCACTGGTCTCAACAACTGTACAACTAGGGGTATCTTCCTGTTTATCCGTCTCCTTGAGACTCTGCTCGGGACTAAGTGAATCCCCTCTAGTTTGGCTTTTTGGCTTCTCAGAGATTGCTACTTCTATAATGTCTTTATGAACAAGAACATCACTAGTGTTTTCAACAGGAGTCAGCTCAGTTTTACTATCTAAACTTTTGCCATTCATTGTCTTTTCCCCTTTAGTTACTGGTTTCTTGGAGGCGGCAGAAGCAGCAGATGAGGTTTTGGCAGTTGCGCCAGATTTCGGTGAAGCTTTTTCCACTGATAATTCTGTACTACTTTTTGGCTTCTGTCCAGACTTGGCAGCTACAACAGACGATTGCTTGGAGGGGGCCGGAGAGGGTTTTGTTGGTTTAGCATTGGATTTAGCTGAGGCGCCAGTCGCTGACGTGGGTTTTGTGATCTTCTTTTTAAGAGCTTCGCTTGCTGCTTTGTCTGCTGCTGAGGATTTCAGCCCGTCTTTGCTGTCCTCTTTTCGGGGGGAAGCTGGCTTTTTCAGGGAGGATCCATGCTTTGGCACTAAACATAAAACAGAAACACAAAAGAACATTAAAACAAGACAAGAGTATAATCAGATGCATCTAAATCCATTTAATTTTGAACATCTCACCGAGATGGTCTGGTGTGCCTCTTCCCTTGGTGTCTGCTCTTGCTGCTCCTGTCACTCCAGCTGAGGTTTTCTCGCTTGTCTTGGCTTTGCTACTTTCTCTCACACTTGACTTATTGCTAGGACTGTGGACAGAAAAAGAACCATTTAACAACAAAACAACCACAAAAGCTTTTACCACAATATTTCAACTAATAAGTAACTCAGATAATCAATAAAAAGAATTATGAGAAGAGCAGGAAAGAAAGAAAAAAGCATGAATTTATATTTCACACCAGCAGGGGGCAGATAGGTTTTTCTTCTATTTAGTCAAGGTCGAGCCTCTGAGACATGATGTGATTATCAATGTGAAGAATTTTAAGTCTTGTGTCCTTGATAAGGATGTCCTTCCCTAGTTTCACAGAGAAACAGTTTTGTTTATGCCTGAGGTTAAGGGATTTTCATTATGCAACGTTTCAGAGATTACATGTTTATGAAATCTCCATGATAACTGATGATATTACCAATTTGGTTATAAAAATACATCTTATACGTCATGTTACTCTCTAAATTAAGTGAAGAGGGGTTCAAAGTTAATTGCTCCCCTTTAGCACCTTCTTTTCATGAAAAATAAACTAAAATCTCTTTAAAAAGAGCAGATATAAAGATGCAACCACAGTATGTTTTCGTAGGCTATCATCTATTTATTAGCTGACATACTGTATACAGTTGCTGTCCAGGGAGATTAAATATTAAAGTGCTTCCAGGACAAAAGCATGGATAGTGCTGCTGGTAAAACAGATATTTTTAACATCTTGGAGGGATGGATAAGAAGTGTGCCAGTGAGCACTACACAGCTGCTTTTATCCTCCTGACAACCAAATAAGGTGTAAAAAGACAACTAGGCGACACCGTACTGCTACACCTATATGTGCACTCTGAGACTGAATGTGCAATTTAGGCTTGATTTGTTTGTTTTGTTCCTGAATACTTTCAGCAATTGGAGTTGGATGTACTAGCACTGATTTCATATAACAACTTTGTCTGGCCATGCATAAGGATGCAAAGGACTTTAATTTAATTTATTGCTTACATACAGTGCCTATAAAAAGTATTTTCCCCTTGGATGTTTTATGCTTTTATTGGTTTTATAAATCAGTCATTCCCATATAATTTGGCTTTATTGACAAGAAATATTTACAGAAAACCTCTTGAATGTGAAAATAAAAACAGGTTTCCTCAAAGCAATGTCAATTGAAATAAAAATATGTGATGTAAAAATAAGTGACTGCACAAACTTTCAACCCTTTCAAGTCCATATTTGAGTCTATGTGGATAGGTCTCAATCAGGCTTGAACATCTGGCCACTGAATAAAATTGTCTTCAGGACTGTCCTATATTTTGCCACATTCATTTTACCCTCTGCCTTTAAAATCCTTCCAGAGCCAACTGCTGAAAAGCATCCCCACTGCATGATGCTGCCACCACTGTGCTTCACATTGGGGATGGTGAGTTTGGTGATGTGCAGTGCTTGGTGTCCGCCAAACATAGCGTCTTGTCTGATGGCCAAAAAGCACCATTTTGGTCTCATCTGACCAAAGAACTTTCTTCAACTTGACCATGGGGTCTATAGTCGAGATTTGATAAAAATTTTCTTCAACAGTGGCTTCTCTTTGCTGCTAACCCATTGAGCTTTGACTGGTGAAGAACCAGACACCAGTTGTTATATTCAGAGTCCCTCCCATCTCAGCTGGTGAAGCTTTTAACTCATTCAGAGTAGTCATAGATGTCTTGGTGGTCTCTCTCACTAGTCACTTCTTGCACAGTCATTCAATTTGTGAGGAAGGCCTGATCTAGGCAGATTTACACATGTCATATTCCCTCCATTTCTTGATAATGGATTTAACTGAACTCCATGGGGTATTCAGTTTCTTGAAAATGTTTTTGTATTCATCCCCATACTTTTCAATAACCTTTTCTCTGAGTAGCTTGGCGTGTTCTTTTGTCTTCATGGTGTAACGGTAGCCAGGAATACTGATTAACCAGTGACTGGACCTTCCAGACACAGGTGTCTTTATACTACAATCACTTGAGACACATTCACTGCACTCAGGTGATCCTAATTCTCCCACTTGTGAGACTACTAGCACCAACTGATCGGACCTCTGTTGAATATGGTCAGTACCTTTAAAGGGGGGAATATTCTTTTTACTTATCTTACAATAAATGTTTTTATTCAATCAAAATTATTTGTAGAACTCTGTTTTCACTTTGCCATTAAAGAGGCTTTTTGACAAAAAAAGCCATTATATTGACCATGATTGATTTATAAAATCATTAAAAGCACTTCTTTAGCTGTAAAAAACCTTGCAGAGTTATAGTGATTTCAATCTTAGCTACATCATGAAAATAATAATGATTGTAAGGGGTTCCATTTTTTTCTAAATATACAATAGTAATACGCTTTATTTTAATTGAACTAGAAATTACTGACAGCCAAAACTTTGAATTTTGCTTAAAGACATTTCCTTAAACCCTTACTGGAATCTTTTTTTCCCACAAACCAAACAACTGAGCAGATTCAAATGTCTTTCCAGGGTGAAGACCTTTGAATCTGTGCTCCCAAAGGAGCTGACTTTTTCTTGTGGCATTCTGGTATTAAAAACAGCTTCTTTGTCAAAGAGTCCCTTTAAAGCAAGTCAGTGTCACAAGCAGGAGTGACACTGCCATCCAGTTGTAAACAAGTGAGACAAAAGAAATTCCACCTTCAATATGATACTTATCTAGTGATATCAATACTCCTATAAACTCATGTGCAATTTAGAAGGGCTAAAGGGTTTGTTTGCAATTTTTGATGGAATCATAAATCTTTTGAGCACTAATCTTATGATGAGGATCTTTTCAAAGCTTTAATATGTTTTACTATTTGTTCACTTGTTGACAAGGTCAACAGGAACTAGCTCCAATCGCAACAGGATAAAAGGTAAGTATTGTCACCTAGTGTAGAGGAGTCATGCATAGATTTGTCAATGTGTTTTATTTCCTCTAATGGTCAAGGAGTCCAGTTTAACACCCTTATAGTGCTACAACTACAGGTTGATTTAACCTTGCTTGTAGAGGTTCTGAGTGGCAGACAAAGCCACTGATATGCAACCTAAAGCTAAGATTACAGCTCACCTGCTCATCTTTGTTGTTTCTGTTTTCTGAGGTGGTTTTGTGAGAGGGGATCTGTTCACTGCCTTGGCCTGCAGTTTGGGCTTTGCACCTAAAACACAGAAGAAGAACCACATGCAAAACGTATTACTACAAGATTTTAAGGGCAGACAGTTTTGAAAACATTGGGCAAAGTCAGATATATTCTAGTAAATAAGACCATTTGTTTAGGAAATAAGACAGTGCTCTTCAGGGTAGCAGTGACAGGGTGGGGTAGTGTGCTGCTAGCGTGAGCTCACATCAGTAATACTTAGTGAGTCTCTTTCAGGGTGGGGTACAGAGACACATGCTGTGCTTGTAGCAGCAGGACTGACAGCTGAGGCCCACATTAGCTGTGGATTGTAACATCAGTTGGGATTACCCCTCCTTTCCAAAACCATCCTCACTACAAAAGCTGAAAGTGATCAGTCACACCCCCCCTGTGTGACAGCTGTATGGGGCTCTGACCTCTGCTGTGAGTTTGTACATTGACACCAGCAGTCTGCCAAGGACAGCCTCATGTGCCTGATAAATCAACATTCATACATGACACCGCCCTTGTCTCCAAAAAATCCCTCTTGGCCACGGCACAACATTCATCATACTAATAATCCTGCAGGTCATTGCATATTCCAGCTTCTGTATTATGCCTGGAGGAGATTCACTGACACTTCAGCTTGGCTACAGCAATGCCCTATATCGTAATTGGTGCCAGTTACAATGATTAAATGTAAAGAAGTCAATGAAGAGTGTAAACCTGGAACGGAGTGGGTGTCATTGCGAGGGCTGCTGGCACCGTTTTCTGGTGAAACACTGCCTGATGAGGGTGAAGCACTGGGCTGAGCTTGGGCGGTGCCAGCAGTGCTGTCAGACTTTCCTGCTGAGCTCTTCTGAGCCTTCGCTGTTGCTGTTAGGCTTGTAGATGTGCAGCTTGGGGGGGATGTTTTCGGCCGTGCACCTGGGTTTGGCTTCTTTTCCTGCTCTCTAGCCCCATGAGAGCTTCTGGGGCCATTTGCACTTGCTACATCCCGCCTGGCTCCAGCAGCACTTGTGCCATTGACAACAGGTGTTCCAGCTGATGTTGCCTTTGATTTTGCTGCTACACTCCGGTCTCCTGGTTTCTTTACATTCTTTGCCTTGGATGTATGACCCTCTCCAGATTTGCTTGCTGTCCCAAGTCCATCAGACTTCATGGCTGATGCAGCACTACGAGTTGTGTTTTCAGACAGCCTCTGGGTCCTGCGTACAGGAGGACTCTCAGGTGCAGAGGAAGGGCATTTTACAGCCCGTGACTGCAGAAGAAGAGAAAAGGAAACAGATTAGTTATTTGCCCATGAGACAGGATTAATAGAAAACCAGAGCACTGTTATATGTCACTGAAAGCTTTTATTGCAGATTAGCAAGAGCCACTGGAACAGACCACTATAAAAGATGCTGTTTTCCATCACTTACACAACTATATTGTGTACTGATATCTCTGTAATTTGTACTATCAGCCAACAAAATCTCATGACTACATATCCTGTTACTTTACTTATAAAGTTTATTACTACTTTCCGGTAAATAAGTACATGTTAATGTGAGGTGAAATCCTCTTTTTTTGCTCCAAAATAATCAAAGAGGAATTAAAAGATATTCCAGAGAATTTGCACTCAAAGCCTTCAGGCAGAGAAGATAAAGTTTCATCAGACCACTTGCTGTGAGATCTGTAAAGTGGGATCTTCACTGCTCTGAACCGCTCATGCCTCCCATCCTAATAATCCCTCTCTGGATCACCTACGCCAGGCTTATCTTTGCTTTACATCTGTTTCAAGGGGTCCTGCTGCTCATTTCATACTGTATTATTTTGCGGTGTGGGTGGGGCATTTATGACACATGCTTTCCAATGGCCACACACTGTAATCACTGTCAGGGATTAAAGAAACTTGCATGGGTTTCACTGACCTAAAAAAAAACCACATCATCATGCTTAAGTCAAAACCAGAGTTTGGATCAGCACATAAAATGAAAAAATAAAGTTAAAGAACAAATGTCAATGCATCATTGCATGATATTACCTGTGAGCTTGTAAATACAGGCTTTTTACCGAGTCTTCGGTTGTCCCCTTTATCAATAGCATCTATTTAAAGAGCGAGAAAGGAAGCGATAATTATTAATTGGTCCATTCAAGGCAAATGAAAAGACAATAATTTTCTATAAACGTGATGCAAAGATCCTTCTTAATATAAAGAAGAGGAGCCATTGTTTTCATTCACAAAGTCCCCTCTCCACACCCTGTGTTTACTCTCTGACCATCAGCAAACAAACAAGGAATCAACGCATTGATCAGACAGCAATGTCTGGCATTGATTATTCCAAACAAAGCAAAACATTTTCTCTTCTTTAAACGTAAACAACTTCAAGCAATATGAGAAAAATGGACTCTGGTATTAAAAACTGTAATTTTTCCACAAGACCTGGAATCCAATTACACTTGCAAGAAATAAACCAGCAATAGGCACACACTGATTCCAGCCAAATAAATTATTCAGTCAGTGAATTACAACACATTATTGGCTCAGCAGTGATGGAGCTGCATCTTATTTGTGTTTGTGGCAGCCTCTAATCATGTGCAGACCCACAAAGCTGGAATTATGCCTTTCACTCCCACCCGATGACACGAGCATGGCGGGGTTTGGTGCATTTACCATGTCAAGTCCACTCGAGACATTACTAAGAAAGCTCACAAAAACCAAAGACTTAAAACAACACCACTGGCTGGAATAAAGGCAGGGCTGGTAGTTTCCAGACAGCTGTGAAGACAGAAGTCATTTAATGTTTAATCAGCCCATGGCAGACGCTACAAGGGCTTTGGTTCATCTCTGATGATGCAGAACCCCTGCTTCAGTGCAAAGCTGGGTTAGAGAGAAAAAAATAACATCCACACACTGCAGCATGAGGATCCTATGTGAGAAAAACATTATCCCTCCTTACCTGCAAGTATCCTTTCTCTGTGTTTGGAAGACAGGGTCTCCCATCCCTGCGTGTGGCGGACCGCGTAAAAGGTCTGAAGCAGGAAGGTCCAGAGCCGACCACGCAGCGTACAAATCTCACGTCTGAACGGCTGGCAGACACACAGGAGAGAGAGGCAGAGGAGAAGAATGGAAAGGGGTGCGCTACAGCACAAGCGAATCAGCAGCTGCTTGAAGAACCTTTCGCCATGGCAACAAATACCCCTCCCTCCTCCCTCCTTCCCTCTCCGTCCCTCCCTCCCCCTGCGGTCTCTGTTGCAGAATCCACTTGAGCTCCCCTCAGCGAATCAGTGATGTCAGCGGCTGATGCCCATACTCCAGCCTCCACGCCTGATTATAAAAACAGGGCTGGACAGAGAGGAGGAGCTTTCTCCACCTCCTCGGCTGCACTCGCCACACACACCGCTGACCAGCTGAAACACAGCCAGATTAGTGAAGGCCACTGGCACACGTCACAGTCTCCCTCAGCTAATCCATTCTACCATACTGTACCGTATTTACAGGGGTTATGTGCTTTAACTCGTGCAGCCAGGTCACTTTTCCCTGGAAGTCATCTCACAAGCTTAACCTGCCTGCCCACACAATTGATTTTGTTAGTCTGTAATCCCTTAACTCTTTATTGGACTATTGACTGATTGGATTTACAATGATCTTTGATGTTATCCAACATAGTGCTGTGTTTATCTGAGGCTTCAAATGCACAACTTCCTCTTCATTCTTCATCACCATATGTAAGAATTTAATTGCAGTTTGATGCATACACTCACAAGCATGAAAAGGTCACTTTTCATTGATATTTAAATATATCAACCGGAAGACTGGAGTTGTGTGTGGGAGACATTATATACGTTGGTTTAACTAGACAGACTTTCTATTGTCAAAGGGCAACATTTCTAGTCCTGATAGTAATTACTGCTAAATGTCATGTCTTTTTAAAGGTATCTTCTTGAGTTCTTCACCCCTAGCAGTACAATTAATCAAAATATATGAATAAGGACACTTAAAAAAAGCACAACATTATGGTACAAGTATAATGTCCTGACTATTTTCCCTTGCATTTGCATACATAAGGAGATTACTGAGCCATACTTCTGTCAGGATTAATAGGCAATGTAAGACTCTTCTTCATTTTGTTTCTTTTTTAGTTGTGTTTTTGATGCTTTTGGACTTGTATTCGTGTAGGAAATAAACAGTGGGCTTAAGCTGTGCAGAAACATAATTAGATTGTCTGATAATCTTAAATGCACCATGCCAAAAGTGCACACAAAGTGGCTGATGTGTCATCTTTAAATGACATCACAAGACTCAGGTAGATAGCTGCTGCAGAGAGGATGAGAAGACACCTACCTGCCTGTTACCTGACTTGTCATCAAACCTACATCCACAAACTTGAATGAACCTAGTCACTATATTGTGTTAAAACCCAACCAAACAAAAACAGAACTTAGACGAAGTCTGGGCTCACCTCTACGCCTTCTGGCACAATCAAGGCCTGAAGCCAAACTGACCGGTGCACAGGTGAGCTTACCTAGGTTGTGTCTCTAGTCAATTTTTCTACTGACTGTCTATTTGTTAAGGCTAGTAGGTTTTGTCTTTGTCTACAGTGCATTCAGACAGTATTCAGACCCTTTGCTTTTTTTCTACTTTATTATGTTGCCACTTCAGGCTTCAGTTGAAAAAATCACTTATACTGTCATTAATCTACACTCAGTACTCCATCATGACAAGTGAAAACACAATTTTAGATATTTTTGTAAATGTATTAAAATTAAAAAACTGAAAAATCACATTTTCATAGGAATTTAAACCCTTTGCAAAAACACCTGAAATTTAGCTCAGGTTCCACCCATTTCTCTTTATTGTTGCTGAGATGTTTCTACACCTTGATTAGAGTCCACCTTTAGTAAAACTAAATTGATTGGACGTCTAGCATGCTGAGTGGCTAGGCAGAAGCCTCTCCCCAGTGCAAAACACATGAAAACCTACTTGAGTTTGAAAAAAAACTCCATGTCAATGTCAAGCCAAGTGGGCTTTCATGTGTTTTTCACTAAGGAGAGGTTTCCATCAAGCCACTCTGCCATAAGCCCAGATCAGTGAAGGGCTGAAGTAATGTTTGTCCTTCTGGAACTTTTCCCATCTCCACACAGGATCTCTGGAGCTCAGTCAGAGTGTCCATTGGGTCCTTGGTTACCTCTCCCCGGATTGCTCAGTTTGGCCGGTAGACCAGCTCTTGGAAGAGTCCTGGTTTTGGCCAAACTTCTTCTATCTTCTATTTCAGGTTTTTAATTTTAATAAATTTGCTAAAATTTCCACATTCTGTCACTTTGTCATGATGGGGTACTGAGTGTAGATTATTGAGAAAAAATACTTTTTCTGACTGTAGCATCAGGCTTCAACATAACAAAACTATTAACAGTGAAGGGGGTCTGAATATTTTCTGAATGCACTGTATAAACCCGGCTTTACCCTGTAACACTCTCCACCTTTAAAGTTTTCCCCTTCAGAACCTTGGCATGCATGTGCACCTTGATTCAGCCATGGTATTATTATACCATGACAAACTGCACTGCACCAGCAAAAGCAGAAAGAAAAGGAGAGGATAGCAAGCAAGTAAAATATGCTTCATTAAAATATTTTTCACCTAAAAACAGCTCTCTTTCCACACTGCATACAACACATTTTAACCAGAGCATTCTGTTGTGTAATCCTGAATGTGAAAAGAAAAACTTTAAAGGGCTCTATTAAAATTCAAACAGGTAAAAAATTAGAAAAAGATATTTTTTTGTGAATATAATGAGCAGCACATTAACATTTACTGAAGCCAACACTGATTTGAGATTGTGCATCTCTGTTTCTAGTTATAACTGACAGTTGAAAGGCAACAGTTTCAAAGGCTCAGCAAACTCGAATTACACCAATTAATTAAATCTTTGAAGGATTTAAATAATTATTTTTATGCTCTCACTAATATGACAGTTGAAGTGAAAGGATATCAAAATGGCAGTTGGCGTAGTCAAAGTTGTGTAACTGTAGAAAATATGTTTTTGTAAATCATTGAAACATTATCATTATCTATGGGAAAAATAATACAACTAGGGAATTTGTGAGTAAGATTAAAGCAAACAACTCTCTGGCAACAAGCACAACAAGTCACAAATGTCAAATATGTCAAAATTACCCCAGTTATTATTGAAAACCAAGTGTAAACACATACAAAGGCATCACAAAAAATAGACTACTGCAGCGAGATTATTTGTTTTCATTATCAGTCATTTGTGAGTGTGAATCCACTTTGTTTCATCAAGTCCACAGTCAATGCAGGCTTCTAATGGGTTTTAGGGGAATTCATACTTCCATCTAATGACAAACTGTATGTTGATACTGTTCTCCTTTTCCAGCAGGTTTTGGCATCTGTCCACAGTGCCAAAACTAATTTTATCATTTTTGCTGACCACAGTATGACCGTGCAGTATTGGCCAGCCAACTCATTTGATCTTTTGTTTTATTTTGAATATGTTATATGTGATATTCTATAATTTTGAGCTGAGTCTACTCATCAAAATAAAATGTGTGTAGTGAACCTAGAATAAATTCAAGTTTCAGCCTTTGAATCAAATTACAGAAAAAAGAACTTCACCACAAGATTTTAATTTTGGAGATGCAACTGTATCTATCCCAATCGCAATCGCCCTATCGCAATCCCTGCTTTGGTTTGAAATAAATGTAACTGAGTTGAATCCTCTAGAGCTTAATTCTATCCTGTGTTAAAAATGAAGAGAGGCATATTGAAAAAACACAGTAAAAACACAATAATCAAAATTGCTCACACAGGCCTTGATGACTAAAAACAAAACTTCAATACGAAGATAAGGGAAGAGTTTACTTAGATAAAAGAAAGACAAAGAGTTCAGGGAAAGTGCTTATTTCACCTCTTCTTGATTTTGCCCTCCCAGCTCCTGAAGAGAGTCCTTGTCCATGTCCTCTCCACACAGAAAATACACAGCGGTGTACAGATCACAGCAGTTTTCCACAGTCATGCCTTCTCTGATGGCTGTACACAGCTTCTTCAATAATGTGGGCTCTCTGGTGAATTCTTCCCTCTGTGATAACACATAACATACTTGAGAAGACCACAGAAATCTAAGCTGAATGAACCCATAGAAATAAAAGCTGAATACTTCTGAAGGTCTTTACAGAAAAGAAGAGTGTAGGATCACGCCTACACATCTGCCTTACCCTGCGAAGGTCTCTGAAGGCCTGCGTGTGAATTACTTTTGGTAGATGCTGGACAATAACACTGAGGCTCTCCTCCTGAAGTTCTGAGGCAAGACTCCGGACCTGTTGGGCCCACTTGACCTCTGGGAGACTGCCAAGCAATTGCTCAGTGCCACAGAGCATGGTCACTGCGTTCTGCACAGTCTGAATGGAAACATCTATCAGCTAAAGAAATGCTCTACAAGTGAGAACACAACACAGAGTCAAATGAACATAATCCTCTAGAAAAATCATTAAAAAACTCTTTCATGGAAATGTGACTTCTGTAACATTTTGAAAAACATGACATTTAAACGGATTTTGCAAAGAGATGTTAAAACTCTGTTGCGTTCATCTCTTAGGTGCACATTGGCACTTACTGACACTTAAACTCCATCTATCAAGGACTTTTGGACTGTGCCACAGGTTTCTTTCTTTCAAAGCATTATGCATCGAAAGAGGTCAACACTTTTCAAGCATCTGAACTACTCACTGTCCTGAAGCATCTGCTGGTGCAGAATTTTTTTATATCAGTCTTTCACTTAGGAATATTTTTGACATTTACATGATAATTCCTTTTTTGGGTGCTATTGTACATAATACTACAGTGTGTACAGGTACAGCGGTAGTGTGAACTCTTTGAGATTACTGTATCTAGTTTGGGCATCAACAGCCCTGATCAAGTCCAGCCACAAATCCTCTATTAAATTTGAGGTCTGGGCTTTGTCTCGGCCACTCCAGAACATTCACTTTGTTGGCTTAAAGCATTTCTGTGCAGCCGCTGTGGGTCACTGTCTTGTGGGAAACAAATCTTCTCCCAAGCCGTAGTTCTCTTACAAAATTTATGGAATTGTCCTCCAGGATTTTCCTACAATTAGCTGCATTCATTTTACCCTCTACGTTTAAAACCCTTCCAGGGTTGGCTGCAGAGAGGCATCCCCACAGAATGATGCTGCCATCTCCATGCTTCACAGTGGGGATGGTGTACTTTCTTCAACAGTGGCATTCTCTTTGCCGTTTCCCCATTAAGCTTTGACTAGTGAAGAACCCGGACAACAGTTGTACGCACAGTCTCTTATCTCAGCTGCTGAAACTTGTAACTCCTTTAGAGTAGTCATAGGTGTCTTGGTGGCCTCTCTCACTGGTCCTTTTCTTGCGCAGTCACTCAGTTTGTGAGGACGGCCTGATCTAGGCAGATTTACACATGCCATATTACCTCCATTTCTTGATCATAAATTTAACTGAACTCTGAAGGATGTTCAGTACCTTCAGATTTTTTGTATCCATCCCCTGACTTATACTTAATAATCATCTTTTCTCTGTTGCTTGGAGTGTACTTTTGTCTTCATGGTGTAATGGTAGCCAGAGATACTGATTAACCAGTGACTTGACCCTCCAGACATAGGTGTCTTTATACCACAATCAACTGAGACACATTCACTGAGCTCAGGTGAACGCTAATTTCACTAATTGTGATACTACTAGCACCAATTGGCTGGACCTCTTTAAAGGGTATGCAGTCACTTATTTTACCTTACTTTTTTTGTTTAATTGATATCACTTTGCAGAAATCTGTTTTCACTCTAACATTAAAGAGGTTTTTTTTACTTTTTCCCATTCAAAAAAGCCAAATTACATTGACCCACTGATTTATGAAATCAATAAAAGGTTATAACATCCAAGAGATTAATAGTTTTTATAAGCACTGTACAAGATGTGCAACATGGAGATAGAATACTGTGTAAATACACTTCTAGTTTGGGGTCAATTATCTAAAAATCCCTTCCATATTGAAGCTAAAAAGCTTTTTTTTGGCCAAAATTATTCTAACATGAGTCATTTTCTAATCAAATGAAATCATAAATCAAATTGAATCAAATCACCCTTTGTATCAGAACTTAATAAATCCAGGCAATCAGTGGTGCTACCCAGCCCCATTATCATGTAATAACAACAAAAAAAATCAAGCAATGCAGTGCTGGTTAATGCACCACAAGGCAAACCAAACACCCAGCAGAGAAATAGTTTAGGAACATGTCTATAAATAGAAACATTTATGAATCCAGACCGAAGTCTAAAATACACTTTGTTCTCTGTTTGTGAATCTTCCCCTGCTATTTGCTCCTCTTTCATTCCTGGCCAGGACCTACTGATCAGCGGAGGGAGTCCCCAGATTGTGTAACGGTTCTTGGACAGAATCCGAATGTGAATACTTGCCAACAGTGAACACAATAGTACACTTGTCTTGCTGTACTGACACAATCCAATCCTCCTCTTTTGCTGTGATGAAAGACAGACTCGAGATCTAATTATCAATAACAAGCCTGGATCACTCCCCATCTGTCTACATTCACATTATATTACTAAATTAGTCCTTCTTTAATAACTGACAATTTAATAAAGGTCATCTTTAATTACATCAGTGGTGGATTTCCTTCCTGTGGAAAAACACTGCAGAATGGTTTATGGTATTTGTGCAAGTACATAAATACAGTACAGCTGATGACAGCGTGGGAAGGAGAGACTCACCATTGTTTCAGTTACAGCTGCTAGACAGGCTCTTTGGAGCTCAGGGGACAAGAGGGAAAAGTTTCTCTCACACCAGGTCTTCACAAAATGTTCAGCAACCCACCTAAACACAAAACAGAATGGTGACTTGGAATAGTTGTCTTTTGATTCATTTTAACAGTTCATATACTGTAATTCACTTGACCGTTTGATTTGAACAGTCAGACAAAGTCACGGAGACCTTTCTGTGTTTCTGCAGAGTTATCAGGCTCTGACAGTCCAAGTGATCGGCAAAGCTTTGCTCGAGGGAACAACACAATGAGTTAGGATGAGAATGTCTGTAACGCACTGCTGCACAGTGCAGCAACGCTTGGCTCATCGCCATCGTCTCGTGACTCGTAAGTATCAGCAGAGACAACCTGACAAGGCCACTTCCCTACACACACACACATATAGGTGTATACACTGCTTTAAATCAGAACCAGCTCACAGCCTCGCTTAACGCATCCTTTCCCCATGACCTACATTCACACGCTGCTTGTCCCCTCACTGCAGTGGGAGAGCACAGTTAGCTTGCAGCAGTATCAGCTGCAATACAACTCAAAGTTAAAAATTCAGAGTTTGTGCACCCAAATGAGCAGAAAGGACACTGATAGTAGCAGTGCAGCATAATGGAATGAAATGACAAGACATCCAATAGTTGTCCTGATATAGTAGTTTCTTTAAAGGATCATTTACTAAACAGGCTTTAAAAAGCCTTGGCATTTAGTTGGAACAAAGACATCTCCATTAGAATTTATATTAGGTGCAACAATGTGGAAATTAGACATGAAATTAACATAAAATTCATGTATGTTAAAGTATTATTTGGGAGGGGAAAAATAAAAGAAATATGATTAATTTTTTGGAGGATTAACCATGTTTTTAATCACATTCAGGCCTTACTTTGCAGAGCTCAAGCTAACCCTTACTGACACAGAAGTATGGAGCCATTAGATGTTAACTAGCAACAACATGCAGATGTAAATTTTGAGGCGACAGGTTGGAATGCATTGCACATTTTTTTTCAGTACAACACAACCTTAAAAGGTCAAGTTTGACAGCAATTAAAAATGCAGATCTATGAATAGTTAAAGCATTTTTCTCATTAAGCGCTGAGTGCTGAAACTCACCTCTTACACTGCATGTGGAGGTTTTGAAGGCCTAAGGCATGTGTGAGGGACAGGCACTCAAGAACTGTTCTCTGAACCCCATCACTGGGCTGTAAATACAAAGACAAATAAAAAAAAGGATTTATATTCACTTCTTCAGTCATGAAAGTGAGCGGTGGAGGGCTGTGTGATGAGCAATACTGGAATGAAAATATACAATTAAACAAACACCTGGTAAATGAAAATACAAAGATTTTCATAGAAGTGAAACAACATTGTTGACACAAAGCTTTCAGGCTCCAAACAAAATCATCAAATATAAGCCAAAGAATATAAATGGATTTGTTCTTTGTCTTTTCAGCTGTCATATCTAATTGCAGCTAAATCACTGATCCTTAGAAACACAGAGGACCAACATAATCTAGTAATCAGGTTTATCTTGACTACAAATAGAATTAGGGGGTAGAAACTATGATTATAGATTTCAGTCCCTAAAACACACTTTAAAGTGTGAGGAAGGATGATGAGTAAAGAAATACAACTTCAGCTGACGTAGGTCTGTTGCCGCAGCCCAAAACTTTACTAACTTATTTGTTTGTATGACCAATATTTGCAACTGATTTTTTTATAGCCAAAATATTGGCTGTAAATGCCGGCCACAAAGTTCATATCAGCCTATACCAATATCATGCCAATAATATTGTGAATTCCTATGATAACTAGCTAGAGCTAGAGAGTTGGATAGTTAAAAAGGTACCCAGTTTTGAAAACTGTTATTTTACCACAGTGAGGCAATACGCCCTAGAAATACAACCTGTAAGACATTTATTTGTTCTCTTTTCTTATAGCTGACCTTAGGGAAGAAGCGGCAGTAGTCTCTGGTTAGAACCATCTCCACCACATCTTTCAGTCCTTCCAAACCCAGCATGTCTGCTGCCAGCACTACCTGACTGTGGGACAAGAGACATCAAATACAAGTCAGTTTGCTTCTGGGATTGTAGTTGGATTAAAGAAATTTCCTACCTTTCAAATCAATCCATAATACAGTTTTGTATTCAACATGGTAAAAGTTGGGCCTAATTTTGGAAAATGGGCATCATTATAAACAGTTTTAGAAGCACAGAAGTGTGCATGTTTGATTTTAATTTTACTCTGTTTTCTGCAGTAAAATGTAAATGTCTCAGGATCTTGAGAAATTTAACACAATTATACCATGGTAAAACTAGCTTTGATATCCCAAGATAAATAGATGAATAAGTTGAGATCTTGAGAAAATCTTAATTTAGTCACAACCTCAGAAAAAAAACTGAGTAAAATAGAATATATAGATCTATGTTGGCTCAGGGCTTTCAGACATCACAGACTTTTGCCACCTTTTTTCCATTAAATAGTAATAAAACCTATTTAAAACCTTAATTTCTTACAGTTATGTTTCTGTTTAAGGTTATTTTATACACATACAGTACCTGGCACTGGCACCTGGTGGTAAATCTATGATGGCCCCATACATGAACTGAAGCAAGATCTCCATCTCATCTGGCCCCAAGCTGAAAACATTAATAAGATAATCATTTTACAAGGCATTTCACGCTAAGTTGTCCCAAATCACAGTCAGTAATCTTGGCACTGGTGTTATCACATGCTTATTGTATCTTTTATATTTGCTGTAATTAATGCAAACATGAATGCTGTAAACAAAATCTATACATCATGCAGCAGTGGGCCCACGTGACTGCAGCCTGAGGCCCACTTCACAGGTTTTCTCCTGCACATCAATGCAGCCGCTCTCCATTCTGACAGCAGTGTCTTCCCCCGTTACCCTCAGATCAGTAATTCTGAGGCAAGTGACACGCTGTCTCTCCCTGGAGGAAACAGTGGGCTTCATTTGCCTCTGCTTCTGAAAGGAGACTGTGGGAGGTAGTGGGGGTGTGGGTAGCGATGTTTTGGACTCTTCAGCAGGCAGAGGATGAGGAGATATTTCTATGCCTCGCTGAGAGATGACAACAACCCTGTTTGATGCAAATCTGAGCCAGCTATCTGAGATTCCTCTGGCAGTGGGTGGCTGTGCGTGTGTGTTTGGGTATGTGGAAATATCACATGGCAACGTGTGTGAAACCCCTGTTACTGTACAGAGTCACTTCGTTTGTGAGAGATAAATAATAAATGCAGAATTTCAGCTGTATTGTTCAGCGATGAAATGTAGAATTGTTACACTAGGAGTGGAGGTGTATAATTGATCCATGTGACCGACTCCTCGATGACGCTGATGCACCAAGTCTTACCCTTGTAGAGTGATGCACTGTCTGGAGCTCTCCATCCAACTCCCACTCAGCATGGCTCTGAAGTACTGAGAGCGTGCACACAGGACTGCCCTAGAAACCCAATAAAGCAGACAGTAGCGTGTCAGATTCACCCTGCACTTTAATAATTCACATGTCATCTAGTGTGCTGCGTTTATTTAAGTGGATCTGAAGCAAGACGACAAAAATTACAGTGTGTGTTCTGTACTCTCTGGAGATTGTGTTTTTATTCTCACTGGACTTTTAGAACAGTCACTGATATGAAAATATTCTTCCACTGAGGTGCTAATAGCACTTAATTAGTTCCTTTAAAGCATTAGGCTGATACAGTTTAAAATCTCATGAAAATGCCAAAGCCAATAATGAATCTTTTTTAATAACAAGTACTTTCTTAGGTATACTTGTTCAATCGCTTAATAATGCAGATATCACATCAGCCAATCACATGGTAGCAACCAATGCATTTAGAGATGATGCCATGGTCGAGACAATCTATTGAGATTGGGAAGAAAGGTGATTAAAATTAATTTGACTGCCATGGTAGCTGGTGGTCTGACAGGCATTTTAAATCAAATTCTGACCCTGCCATCCAAATGTCACTGCATAAATTGAGACTCAGAGCAGGGAACATTTTTCCAAAGTTCTATTTTCCATTTACCATGGTGAGCCTGTGAAATTTCAGCCTCAGTTTACGGGTTTTAATGACAACAGTGGCACCCTGGTGTGGTCCCCTGCTGCTGCAGCCCATCTGCACATGTTTGACGAGCTGTGGGTGGAGAGATCCTCTTGAGCATACCTCAGTTGTGGCTATTTCTATCTGCAGCCTTCTATAAGCTCCAACCAGAATTGGTCATTCTACTCTGACCTCAGCCATACAGGGCAATGTTTTCCCAGAGAACTGCCTCTCGCTGGATATTTTCACTTTTTCACACGATTTTCTGTAAACTCTAGAGACGGTTGTGTGTGAAAATCCTAATAGTTCAGCCATTTGTGAAACATTCAGACCAGCCTGTCTGGCAGCAACAACCATGGCACTTTCAAAGTCACTTAAAATTGTGTTTCTCCCCTCTTCTGAGTCTTGGTTTGAACATCAGCAGATTAGCTTAAACATGCCTAAATGCATGGACTGATGCGTTAATGAGCAGTTGAAGTGATTGGTGAGTTTTCTAATTCCTCAGAGTCACAGAGTTCCATTAATGCCACAAAAGCACTAAAACTCAAAGCAGAAACAACACTTTAGCAATGGAAGGCTTGAATAAGACACTGTAGGTTATTTGATTCAATCCAACATAGGCTGTGATGCTGCCAGAAATATGTATTAATCTGCAGCTAAATATAGTCCCTAACAAAAGCATTTCAACAGAACAATTTCCTCCTTTTAAGGGATTAAAAAACAGCTGAGCCCTTAATAATGAGATGCTCAGCTGTTTTAAAGGACAACTTAATTCCAAAAATAAAAATAGTACATTTCAGACCTAAATTTTTAAAGTATTGCTTTGGCAGAATGAACCACCAGGCCTGAGGCTCAAACCCACAGATGGGGTAGGGAAATCAGAAGGTATTATTGGACACAGTTGTTAGTTTTGTTCTGTTTATCTTTGGGATTTTGTGGCCATAAAAAGATAAAACAATACCAGTTCATCTTTTAAATCTTTTAATGCATATCAGAGTTGTACTGTAGGCAGTTGCAAAGGTTTTATAGTTGGTCTGCAATGACAGCTCCCTGTGCCAAGCCCTGACAAGTGAGCTGTGCCCTGTGCTTTTTCAATACTGAATTCCTTGTGATGTAAAATATCTGCTTATCTTGTGTATCACTGATAACTTGTGTTGGATTTCCAGACAGTGTGTACAAATCCTTGTTAGGATTTGTACACAAACTCATCAACAGAAAATCATTCAGAACTCGGCCACCCAGATCATTACCCGCACCAAATCCTCTGACCACATCACCCCTGTTCTCATTCAACTTCACTGGCTTCCTGTACAATACCGCATCCACTATAAAAACCTTCTCCTCACCTATAAAATTCTCCACAACCTAGCCCCCACTTACCTCTGCGACCTCCTTCATGAATACACTCCCTCCCGCACCCTCCGCTCAACCTCTGCTGGACTACTAACCATCCCCATGTCATGCCTCAGTACCATGGGTGCCAGAGCCTTCAGCTGCTCAGCACCCAGACTCTGGAACTCCCTCCCCCCACACATAAGACAGTCAAACTCCATCACTTCATTCGAATCCCAACTCAAAACCCACCTGTTCAAACTGGCATACTCCCTCCAACTGGACACTGTGCACTTCACTTGTCTTTTATGTTGATGTTTTAATGTTGTGTTATTATGCTTTTACTTTATGTAAGGTGACCTTGGGTGACTTGAAAGGCGCCTCCAAATAAAAGGTATTATTATCATTATTATCTTATTATTGTTAGTTGATCTCAAGACAAATAAATTAATACCAAATTACAAGGGCTGTGATTGACAATAGGGCTGACAGCTTCAATTCTAATTGACCGAAAAGCTTTAGTGCGACCAAGATCACCCTGGTCAGCGAGTCGTCCCCCTTCCCCCAAGATGCTGGTCTGGGGCAAAAGCGTGTGAGCAGCTGACTGATAGAGAGAGAGACATGCTGCTGAGGACATGCGCAATGCAGCTCTAGGAATTACAGATAAAGTGGACACAAAGCTACGCAGAGTGGGATATTTTCTGATATTTTACCGCACTAACGCTCAGAAACAACACATCAACTTGTCACAAAGTTGCAGGCTGTTTATACTGAAGTGGCGCTGCTGAGTCTCTCTGCCCTGCCCTCCCTCACTGCATCAACTCCCACAGTCAGTTTAATTCACCTGTCAGCAAATAGGCTGCGTAGTATCATCTCCTTTTTTAATCCCCTTAAAGTGTTCACATAAGCGTTAGCTTCTCTTACAGTGACACAGAAAGGAGAGGTGATAAAAGGCGATGTCTGCTGGTCATTAAGTCCCGACAAGCAAACTTTGTCCTCTCACCTCCGTAAATAAACGCTGCATTCTGTCTGCTTTATGCTCGGGATCACGGAGATCAAAGGCAGGTGCGCGCTGATCGTCTCTCAGTTAATTACTTTATATAGTAAGACGTGATGAGCTGAAAAGATATATTAATGCTTCCAAATGCTTGTTACGTTCATTTAAGGATCATTTAGAGTACCAAGCAGGTTCAGTGAGGAGCCTGGATGGATTGAATTAGTCCCCAACGAGTTAATTTTTTTTTTAACGAATGAATTTTTTTTTTACCTGAATGATCAACTGATTAATTGGTGCCTGGGTGCGATTTTGGTCGACCAAGTTTTTCTTTGGTTGACTACAGCCCTAACTGGCAAAGGACAAAAAAGCAGGAAAGAATACCCCAACCCAAACATTTATTTTCGTGCATCATGTCTAATGTAACTTTGATTTAAATGCACTCATTAATTATTTTGCAAATTTCTTGTGGCGCTGCACTATTTCAGTCCTACATAGATCCTAGTACAGCTGTATCTTTATAGCGTATATAAGGGGCGTACATAGGATGATCTTGGATTAAGAAGACAAAGAATGCATCAACAATCTGCCAAAACAAAATGACAAAGCAGAGATTTATATCTGAAAATGAAAACAAAACCTAAGATTTAGTCCTTTAAAAAAAGCAGCTGTATGTTTTCTTAACCTTTCAAGTGCAAAAAAAAGAGTTATTTTCACAATCTGCACAAAGTTTTCAATTTTTTTTTAACAATCTCAAGAGCCAGCATCCCAAACGGTTTGCTGAGAGTCAAACAGGTGAGAGCAGACCAGTCACACCACAGTAAGCACAGGAGAAAGCGTGGCAGAGGCAGATCTAATCCTGCTTTTTAAATCGTTACAGCTGATTCTATTCTGCCCTCTCATTGTTCAATCAAGTTATTAACAAGCTTCTCCACCTTCTCACACGAAGCTTTCCTGTCATGACAATGGAATCACATGTTAAACCTTTTAATACCAGAGTCTTTTTATGTGGAGGGAGGCAGAGCTGTCCGCAAGGTACAGACATCAGTCATCAGTTACATACAGTGCATTCAGAAAGTATTCAGACCAAGGCCCTTTTCCCCCACTTGCTCAGTTTGACCAAGGGACCAGCTCTTGGAGGAGTCCTGGTTGTGCCAAACTCTTCCAATTGAAAATTAATTATGGAGACCACTGTGCTCTTTTAGTTCAGCAGAATGTCTTTTTGTAGTCTTCCCCAGATCTGTGCCTCACAACAACCCTGTCTATGAGCTCTGCAGGCAGTTTCTTTCAACTCATGGCTTGGGTTTTGCTGTGATTTGCATTGCCAGCTGTGAGGCCTTCTATAGAGAGGTGGCTGCCTTTCCAAACCATGTCCAGTCAGTGTAATTTACCACAGGTGGACTCCAGTCAAGGTGCAGAAACATCTAAGCAACGATCCACAGAAATGTGAAGCTCTTGAGCTACATTTCAAGTTTGTTGCAGGGAGTCTGAATACTTATGTCAGTATGATGTTTCAGTTTTTCATTTTCAAAAAATGTCTAAAATTCTGTTTTTAGTTTGTCATGATGGGTTACTGAGTGTAGAATTATGAGAGAAAAAATGAATTTGAACAACTGCAGCATCAGGCTGCAACATAACATTTTTAAAAGGTGAAGGAGGTCTGAATACTTTCTGAATGCACTGTAGATTTAATGCTACAATTTTTGCATTTAATCAATTTATGCATTCATGCATGCACTTTCATGCATATTGCTTGAAGTAATCCATGTCTGCCACTCTTGCTCTTTCTTCAGTTGTTAAGCATGCCGCAGGCAGGTGTGACTCAGATACTAATATCGCATTGTATGGACGGAGGTCGCACTCAACCAAACAACAACCAACCATAACTATGTTATGTGAGGTTTATCATAATTTTCAAGAGGAAGAGATATTATTAAAGTTTACATGCACTTTACTTTTTCAGTGTTTATACAGAACTGGCATGTTTTTTACCTTTTTACTCCTTATGCACAAATAAGTGATTATTGTGCAAATTTTTATTTTCAGATGTTTTATTGCTAAAAAATGTGAGGTGACATACCACATATGTTCACATGGGCATGAAAACAATTATTAAAAATTGTCAACAGTTCATTTGTGTATTTCTTCTTCTTACTGAGTCAACATCAAAGCATTTAAATCAATACTGAATCAATATCGAATTGAATCGCAACCTAAAGAATCGAAATCGAATTGAATCGTGAGGTTCTTAGCAATACCCAGTCCTATAATCTATCAATCTAAAAATACTTTTGAACAGAGGCTACTTGCATAAATCTGCAGCTGTTGGAATTCTGCTCATAGCCCACGTGTTTTAAAATTAATATCCCGAAGTACAAATGTGCCTGGTGAAAACTAAAATAGAGAGACAAATTCCAAATCAAATTTTTTAGTGGTGCTGCAAATACATAATTGTTTCCATAAAAATAGATCTGAATTCAGGGTAATAAATATTTAGTGCGTTAATATTACATATAATCTAACGGTGCTAACTATGAAACTGCAAATATTTAAACAATTTATGTGTTGACCATCAGGATGTTGCTGAAGAAAAACTAAGAGAAAAAGATCTAAGTCTTGTCGGGCATCTTTTCAGGGTAAAAAATACAATGCACTGAAAGTCCAGAAGATAATATTATTGGGGAAATACGACTAGTGTCAAGCTTTAGTCTGAACTAGAAAACTATCAAAAGCAATGAAAATTTTGAGAAAAAAATTCAAATAAGAGCACAATATTATGACCAGATAAATTATTAATAACTCCACGTAAAGACTTTCATTTGAGTCTGAATCCTTTCATGGAGAGCCAATATATTTCTATGTTAGGAAAACTATTAAATCAAAGAAGTGAGCAGCAACAACAGAGAGATGAGACCACCTCTACAAGAGGAAATTTTTTTTTTTTTTTGGCATTATTAGAAATGCTATCTCTGGAGCATGAAGAAACCCTGGACAAGTATTGTTTTCATTGCACATGAATTTTGGTCATCACTGACAACCTCTCTGCTTTGTACCATTCTTAATAGTGCATGCTGAGTTTATGTGTTAAAATCAAGATTCTCAGATTTCCTCACGCACCATTGAGCTTACAATTTTTATTAATTCATTGTTATCTTTCAGACAACTGTTACAGGCCATCTGCTTTTGCAAATTTCAAAGCAAAGCTGCCTACTTCGAAAACCTTCTTTTGATCTTCATTTAAGATGCTAGGTTTAAAAAGTATCCTTGCAAAGCTGGTGGATCTGCCAGATTCCAAGTCTGTCATCAGGTGGATCCAGCTTCAAGCTGAAATGCTTGTGCCCAGTCTGAGAAAAAGAGTTGCAACCGCGGCAGGGATTAGCTGGGATGTAGCTGTAATGGCAGTTTTTATAACAACTGGATGACATTTCTTTATGAAATGAAGAGCAAGGAACTACACTGAACGCTTTACTTCTTCTGCTCCCGGCTTGCTCCATCCTGTTATGAAAATCAATTTTCTTTCCTAAACTATGCCTTAGAGGGTAATTTTTAACTCGTGAATATAATTTATGTATTGCCAAACCATGATGCTATTTCTAATGCCTTTGTGTTAGCCATAGGTGGGCAGAGCTAATACTGTGTCTGGGCACACTCTTGGTGCTTTCATAAGGAAGCACTAAGCTAATTGCTGGCATCATGCTTGATGGATGCTTCATGAGGCAACAATAGTCCAAACTGAGACAAAATGAAGTGGTAGGAGGTAAATATTAAGTAAATATGTTCTGGGGGCTGCCACATATTTGTAGGGTGAAAGTTATACAATCCAATTACATTTCACATACAGTGCTTAACAAATTTACTAGACCATCTGTCATATTTGTCTCAGAGACCATCCAGCATCATGAAGTGCTCTAATACCGACTCTTTCATTTTCAGTGAGCTCTCCAAGTTTTACCATTTTGAACAGGAATGAGGAATTTCAAACTGAATTCACCTTTTTATACCCAAATTTGAGCCGGCTCACTGGGCTTCTCTGAGAAGTCAGAAATGAATCAAGCATAACATTTAACCAATAAAACTAATTTTTCTGTTCAGGAATGCAAGTAAATAACTATAATTTGACATACTAATCAAGAAATAATAATGTGCTTTACTATTTTTTCAGTTTTCTTGTAAATCAGTAAATTTGAAAATTCATGGATAACGATAATTATATTTTAGCTTTAAAAACATAATGTTGGTTAAAGAGCTTCTACATATTTGTGTATTAACCATTGCAGAGAATAAAAAATGATTTTGGTAATTACCAGTGCTGTTAATTTAGGGCAGCTGTGGCATAAACCTTACTTTGGGTGGTGGTCTAATAAATTTGTTAAGCACTGTACATCGAGGCTGCCCTGGTGTGAGGCAAGTTGAGGAAAATTAGGGTGAAAAGCTTCATGGTGTTGCAGCTGGATGTGTTTTATCCATGGGTATGTGAAGATTTTGTTCCAATGATTACTGAATGTCGTTTCTGTCTGTTGTGATTTTCAGGGTCAGTTGGGGCAGAAAGATGTAGAAGGAAATCCTCCCTCTGTTTTAAAGGATCCCTTTCACATCACTGCACTTGAACTATAAATAAAACTGCTTAAAGTCAAATTAATCTCAGGTGTGATGCATTTGTTATGGGGGGCTGCATCGTTGTATTAAATTTGTGTTGTGTGTCGCTGTGTATTATGCACACTTTTGTAAAGGGGGACAGCTTTTCCAAGAGCCCTGAACGATTCATAGTAAAGCAGACGCATGAGCATGTAGCTGGAGAAGCCCTGGTTAAGGATGTGGGTGAGAGCTGCAGTAGCAAACACCAAGCTGTTACACACATCACTGCTGCAGAGTAAAAACAGCCCAGCGTCTGTTCTTTGACGAATGCTCGCTGGCTGGCTGCTCCCCTGAGCATGAGCTGGGGAAAAACGTGTCTCCATGGTTACAAGCTGGTGCTACTACCTCTGCATCACTGACTGACCACCCTCAAGTCAACAGCAGATGTGAAACCCCTGTAAGTTATATATATGTGGTTTATTTTGCTCTGATGTCCTCAAATGCAAGTGTTACTCTGTTAATGTTTGTGCTTTTTGGCTCCAGATGTGACTAAGAGGACTGAGGGTGCTCTATAAATAGCTCTACCTGTGGCAGGAGAAGACCTGCTCAGCTACTTGAATGGTGATGTCGCACTGCTCTCCTCTCTGGTACAGATCCAGCAAGTCTGCTCCGAGGCCCGAGGCTGGCTCAAGACCAGCATCTGGAGTGAAGGATCCAGAGGCGAGATGGATAATTAAGGAGAAAAGGAGGGAAAGTGATTAGACAAAAGCAGCGAGTGTGAGAGAGAGATAACATGAGTATTTTGTTTGTGAGAAAAAGCTTTGGTATATCATTGAACGAATTAACTGAATACAGTAGAAAGTGAAAGAAAAGTTGTTAAAACAGAGCTTAATATTGCTTTATCCAACGGATGACCATGCTGTGATCAGCAGTTTACAACAACAGCAACAGAAACAACAGGGATCCAAATGTGATTAGCAACAAAGTGGATTAAGGCTACAATAACATGATGTGATGAAAGGGAAGGGATCGGGGAAAGCTGAGCAACCACATAACCCAGAATAACCCTCCATGGTAAAACATGTTGCTTTGTTTGTTTACCTGAGTCAGTGGAACTACGAAGGTCTGCCCGGTAGGGAGCAGACACAGTGATTTCTGGCACTAAGCCCTCCATGTCTGGGATGATTTCAGCTGAGCGCATGCTCTGGTCTGCTGTGTACACTCGCCTGGAAGGAGAGGCATATAAGGTTAATTAAAACCAGGCCTTTCACACCTCTTTACATTACAGTCTAATTTAATGTACTGTGACTTAAGTGTCAAAATATGCACAGCTTGAACTTTGCACACTTTAGTGCACCTATTCAGTGAAGAAATTTCTAAAGTGACTACTTAAGTTGCACATCCTGTGAGTGTACTTCTAAAGCATGGTTGAGCATCCTTACAAAAATATAAGGGGAAAAAAATTTGAGAATTTTCAGTTTTTCTATGATACTTTTTAAATCAAGAAACAAAATGTAACCCTTGCTTTCCTTCAGTAATGTATGTGAAGTCCTGTGTGGATAGTACTTTTGATAGTTATCATATAAATAATTATTTTGAGAGTATGATCATTTAAAAAAAAAAATAATAATAAATAGAATTAGAATAATAGATGATTTTAGAATAATAAATTCTAACATCAGACTTGATATGCATTCGGAATCTCACTAGACCCCAAGAGATATGATTAAATCTGAGGAAAAAAATAGCCATTTATAATGCATCAGTGTATGTCAATAAATGCAATGAATGTATCACTGAAATCCCTATTCAGTGCCATTCAAAGAAACATACAAAATACATATTATTGATGTCAGCAGCTTACACCTAAGAAACGGTGGAACCACTTGAAGCATTGCTAATTGGACTTAACACAAACACATGGAGTAGTCAGCCTGTGGGAAAAAGTAGCCAGTTAGGGGGATCTACCCCTCTGCTTCATTAAACAAAGTGAGGCATAAGTAATAAGGAGGTGAGTGGGGGTCCTACCCCAGGAAATTTTGGCAATCAAACACTTTTTTCCTTAACCTGACATGGCAGAGAGACTGTTTCACATCTGGACGATCCATTTGCTTTTTAAGTTAATTAATTCCCTGCAATCTCAGGAATATTTATCAACAATCTGTAGTAGCAATTCAATTATCTTAAAGGAAAACATTGTTATTAACTAATTATTAGAAAAAAAAATCAGCTACTTCAAGCAAGATTTGATCTACTATTTTTGACATGGTAATTTTAAAAATGAATGGTTCGGTGTAAAAGACAATCTCTTGAAAGAATTGCGTTTAGAATTGCAAACTGACTGAAAATTTTATTTATCAATGTTTTCAGCAAGGTTGCAATTCTCTGTGTTTTTACGCATTCATCCAAAATCAGGGCTTTTTGACTATTAACAGCAGTGTCTGCAGCTCCTTCTCTCTCTTTCTCTCCCTCGCTCTAAAACGTCACTTAGAACACTGTGCACAATCTGTGGATTTCAACCATGGAACATTAAGGCCAAACTCACAAACCCACAGCAAAAAAAAAAAAAAGGACTGAATGTAAAAGATGTTTACCAGTCTCCATCTAATTTTTCAGTATCTGGCACAGCACTGTGGCGTATGAGTTTGTGCAAATCACTTAAAATACTATGAAAGGGCTCTGTCAGCATAGGATTAAAACAGTGTGTTCTTGTTCCTTGCACAAGGTGCAAAAGAACGACAAAATCATCTTCACTGCTTGACAATTCAATATCTTTCAGTACTTCAAATTTTTTCAATGAATACAAAAATAAACACATCAGACTGTGCAAAGATACAAACATGTTTTGGCACGAACAAGAAAACAAGCTGGTGCTTGTTTTCATCATGAGTAAATTCACTAATAAGCAAAGATTTGGTGATGAAATTGATGGAAAATAAACAGGTGGTGTAATGCAGTTTGTCACAATCATTCTGTGCACTGTCATGTTGAGTAAATAAACCTAAAACCTTTTGACATTTAACAAATTCTTATAGGTTACCTCAGTATACTTAAAACTCATTCTTAACTGGGTCCCCAAAGTGAGCAATGCTGTAGTTTTCCCTTTTGATTCAAGCTTTAAACAAATTTTCAGGCTCCATGGTAGAGTAACCAAACAAGGACGTCTCTTTCTTCTTGTCCTAATTATAAACTGCTAATGAGACGCAGGCACAAATCAGTGGATCAAAGACTTTTACACTGTAAGAGCTCACACTGCAGAGCCTTAATGAAAATAATAAAACCACAACACTTCACACTTTGGCAAAATAAATAAAAAACCCTCACACAGTGTAAGATCTATATGTCTCCACACCTACAGGAAAAGGTGATGTTCAATTTATAAATCAACAACATCGTCATTTGATGCTCCTTGAAAAAAATGCACCAACATAAGCACATCCTGCAGATTAAAATAGTGTATATGGCGCCCTCTGTCAGTGAGACTGTGAAACTGGAAGACTGAAAGGGAAAGATAAATGACGTGTCTTGACATCTGTCCTAGAAAGCAGTTGCATGCTTCATTTGAAACTACTGAATTGTATCAAGAGGAGCTCTTAAAGAGGAATATGGTTATTTTTTAACAAGACACCATTTAACATATTTTGGCTTCTAAATTACCAAAAGGTCCAAAAATTTGACCCTTGTCAATCCCTTCAGACAGAACCCTCAGGATTGACTGTAATGACTCTTTTTTTTTTTCTGCAACCACACATACACTTAATTGCATGTTTTTTGAACTGGCAGCCAAAGATTTATATTTAAAGTTCAAGCAACATTACAGGAAGACAGTTTGAACTGACCAATAAAAGGTGATTTTAGTTTACAGAACACAAGAGTTGCTGTTTTAGAGTTTCCTTTTCTGGGATTTTTGTGTTGAAATCATTGTAGAACTTCGGTTTCTAAAAGCAGTAATTTAGATACAACACAACATATTAGACAAAATTAACAATGAAGACAGGGATTTACTATAAGTAAAGTCTGGTTGCTTTGGCAAAGTAATGTAGCTACTGTTTTATAATGATCTTGCCTAAAAATTAAGACCGTGTTTTCTCTCTTGGCGCTGGTTTTAATCCCTATTTACAGAATCTCTTTAAGCGTGCAGAATCTGCAAACTGGGTTGTGATCATTACCATGTGAAGTGTTCCTGTTTCTGCGTGCAGTGCAATTGTAGTCGGAGCTGTATTGACAAATAATGTATTGGCAGGCTATTTGTATACAGGTAAAATATTCTATGTTATCAATTACAGACAGATAGAATGTTATCTGTGCAAATGACATACCAGCTCATTCACATATATGTAAACAAAGAGCTGCATTTAAGTGCCAACATTTGAAGCTGAGACACAACTCTGTTTAACACTTTCTCGTGAAAGAAAATCAGTGTTTGGATTAAAGAACATTCAAAAACATCAAATTTAAAAGGTTTTCTCTTTTGCTCAATAGGAGATATCTGACAATACTTGACCTTTACAAATCTGCATCATGATGTTAGTATTTTGGCAGATTATATTCATTGTTACTTTGAGTACATAAATCAAAATTCGTTTTTTCTATGGCTCAAACTGTTAAAGTGAGCGTGAGCAAAGCTGCTGTAGCCTTTAACTTAGATTTCACTGTTAAACTAAGACTCAAGACGCCATAACAAAGCTCCACCACCTTTACATCTCGAGATATTCATATTGATACAGCAACGGTGTGACATTATGTGTCTTACCCGGGGAGATATTACGGAGTTTTTCCCTCAAGTGAAGGGGTTCAAGTATCTTGTTCATGAGTAAGGGTAGCATGGGCGGTGAGAGTGACAGGCAGGCTGGTTCAGCACCAGCAGTACCTACAGGCATTGTGCTGGACCGTTATGGTAAAGAGGGAAATGAACCAGAAGACAAGGGTTTTAGTTTATCAGTTGAGCTATGTTCCAACCCTCACCTATGTTTGTGTGCGTAGATACAAGCTGTCAGAATTTGATTCCTCAGGAGTGTGGATGGGTTGAGCCTTACTGACAGGGTGAACAGCTCAGACATGCTCCAAGAAGAGCCATTACTCCTTCATGTCTAAAGGATCCAGTTGAGGTGGTTCAGGCATCTGATCGGCATGCCTCCAGGTGTCCTCCTTTTGGAGGTCTTCTAGGTATGTCCAACTGGGAAGAGACCACAGGGCAGACCCAGAACTCGTTGGAGAGATTATATATCCCATCTGGCCTGGGAGCACCTCAGAATCCCTAGGAAGAGCTGGGAAACATGCTGGGGAGAGGGATGTCTGAGCTGACTTACGTGGATGGATCAGTCAATTCACTATGTGTTTCTGCAGGACGGCGCGTGAGCATGGCACATTGGGAGCTCCACACAGTCAGACATGCATGCACAGCACTGTGCTACCCTGCTTGCTCTGCTTTTTGCCTCTTTAATGCTTCTGATACGTAGATGGCATAGAGGGAAGGATCATCTTGCCCCCTTTTTGCCTCCATGAGAGTCACAGCAAAGGTGAAATGTCGTAGGGGTCAAGATATGATGTCTTGAATTGGTACTGTGAACTGGGATAATGACTGCTGGAGGGTTCCACAGTTGGATTGATTTAAAGGGGACATATTTTAGCCTTTTAAGACAAGTTTATATTGGTCTCAGAGGTCCACAAAACATGCCTGCTAACCCTAACCCTGAAAAAACACTCCAGTAATGAATTTTCGCATGTCTAAAACCCCCTCTGTTCAGCCATTCTCAGAATGAGCCATTTCTGTGTCTGTGGCTTTTTATGGTAATTAGCTGTCTGACCACACCCCTGACCACACCCCTCTCAGGCAATGGATGCAGCACCTATCCAGCATCTTAGCTGGTAGCTGAGAGGATTAGTAGAGGAGGGCGGAACTTTCCTCCAAGTGGGGGAGGGCCAACCAAACCTGGGGGCAGGTGCTTAGGCCCCTGGTGAGGTCACTAGATGTAAAATCTGAGAACAGCTTGTTTCAGCACACATTTTCTGAAAGGTGGAGAAAGAGAGGGGGAGAGGGAATGGATTTTTCTGGTACTTGAGGGGTTTGTGGACAGGCCAGGGGCACATATTTGTGTTAGAAAAGCCTGAAAAAGTGATTTTTGCATAATATGTCCCCTTTAATAACTATTTAAGTCTCCCTGTATCAACAACTATTACTACTTTGATGTGGAGTTTCTGCTAAAAAAAATAAATATATACATATATGTGTGTGTGTGTGTGGGGGGGGGGGGTTGAATGAAAATGTAATGACAACCCACTGTCTACCTGAGGAAATCTTTAAGCCCTGTCAACTCATAGTGAGGCAGATGGAGGATGGTGGGATCTTTGTGCGTGTGTCCTTGAAGAAGATGAGGAACTCTGGCCAGCAGTACAGCTCTGTGTGCTCGAACAGAGCCCGAGGCTGCAAACAGAGAAACATCGGCCTCCAGTTCCTCCTGCAGCAACCTGGGGAGAGATTTTACAACGCCTGGTCAAAGGAAATTCCTGTAAAAAACAATAACAAATATTACAAAACAAACTATTTCTGGAGCCAGGTTGGCACAACGTTCTTAGCAAATGTACATTTCATAGCCTAGATGGTAAATGGCGAATAAACAAGCCCTCTGAGCGAACATCTATGAACTATGAGAGTCAAAGATGAGTCTGATGTCCTAGTTTTTCCACTTCAGAGTAGCACAAGCACAGTCCTGGGGCAGCCCATTTCTTCTTTAGCACCATTATTTCTCCTACTCACTTCATGTCCAATCTGGCTGACCTAGAAATCAGTCAGCTTGAGGCCAATTGGGCGCGAAGAGTTCAAATCCTGGTACGGTGTCCATTACTGTATCCCTCTGATGAGAAGTGGTTGAATTGATGAACCACTCGTGCGGGAAGGAGACCCGCATCCCTGTCAACTCAAACCCAATGAACTGCTCAAATCCACGTGAGCTTGACTCTTGTGAGCCTCCAGTTATCACGGGTGAACTTTACTGTAACTTTTCTCTGTGCCAAGTTTTATATTTCTGATCCTCTGATCCTATTATCCAAGGAAATACTCCAGCCTTGGCTTTTCTAATACATTATAAGAGAAATATGGATTTTTGCAAATCCTTGGGTTTATTTTGTGACTAAGAGCTGTATTTTATCCGGTTATTGCACAACATTTTCCCCAAATCCTTTTCTTGAGTAATTCAATTTATATGCTTCTTAAAAAGGGCATAAATTTGCTTTGGATGATTTTGGGAATATATCATTTTTTTATACAGTGGAAAGAATATCTTGCAATAAGATATTTATCTAGAGCTGTCAGATGAATATATCTTAAATCAAGTCTAATTTTACTCATTATTCAATAGAAATTAGACAAGCATGCTTGCCTAGTCTTGAGATTTTGCAGTTGTGATTCAAAAATAACTTTGATAATTTTGCCTTTTTATGGACGTTGTTCGTTAAATTGCTCCACATCTACAAGACTTTCTACAATGTCTCTTCCTTAGGGCAACCAAATGCTTATTAAAGGAAACTACAGTCACAGTAAAACACATGACCTGACTTTCAGCAGGCACAAAATCTATGACGGCACTGTATTGCTTAAACCACAGGATTTCACACTGCAGTTAGATCAAGGATGCTCATTACATTTGCTGATGATCAATATTTGAGTGAGCTTTCAGTGTTCTCACTCCTTCATCTTGGCCCGAGTTACAGGGTCACCTTGAACTAGAGGGTTGTATTAGTCTTTAAGATCTTAAAACCAGAATTAAGGTTCACTTGACCTATAGTGTACATGTGCTACTGCTGATTCACTGAACTGATGTCATCTTTGTTTGGCCAGGAGTCTCTTGTAAAAGAGATTTCTACATCTCAATGGGAGTGCTCCTGGCTGAATAAATAAATAGAAAACATAAAAGCAAGCGCTTTGTAGTTTATTGCTAAGTATCACATGTCTTACTTACCTGCTGAGGTCTGCAGACAGTGCAGACGATAAACATCTTTTCAACTGCTCCTTGTATTTTCGCTCTTTGGCCTGGAAGTCCCTTCCCGCCTCTGTGGTGATCATGGTTTATTACGTTCTCTAGGGCAGAGACAAAGCAGAGATCGTTAGTTCTTGATAAGATACGACATGATGACATGCTGTGGAAACATTTACAGGAGAAACAAATAACATAACATTGTAAAGAGCACAATATGTGACTTGACATGTCACCTAACACCACTTACCAAACAGTTAACCAAAGCATGTTGTAGAAGCTATATCGAAGTGATTAAACACAACAATGCATCACATGAACCAGATTTACGCTAGACTATTTCCCAGCCATCAAATAATGCCAACTCTTTATGTATTTGCAGCATAACTATTGAAACTAGGGCTGTAAGAATATACTCAATGTATGATGCATGATCCTGGGTTCACAATACCACTCTATAACCTTTTTTTTTCTATTTTCTCATTTTTATAAACACAAGTTTTAAATTAATTTGTAAAAAAACATGATTCTTTGATTTCAATTTGCTGAAAAGTAAGATGTAAACTATTAATTTCCTTTACTTTCTTTGTGAATTTAAGTAATATCTTTTATGGAAGGTAATAACCCTCACAGACTTTGGTTTGCTGTGGCCCAATTTAAGACCTGAAAATCTTCTGGGGCCCAAAAAAACAAAAACAAAAACAAAAACCTTGTACAACCATACATGAGACTCAAATATTTACCTGTTATTTATAAACAGGGAATTTCAATGCAAATGCTATGGTTTCTAAAACATTAACATTTCTCAGAAAGTCTTTGCGGTGTCACAAAGTACAATTCATCATCCAGTGCCATTTTTTTTTTGTTTTCATCAGGCATCTGCAAAGTCACCTTAATTTTTCTTTTCTAAAATTAATGTACTCAGTGGTCCAACAAACTCTTTTTTCAAGTAGCAGTCATGTCTTTGAAATAGGGCTGAATCATTTGGGAAACACACCTAATTGGATTTTTTTCCCCCAATATTGTGACTGCAATTTAAAGTGTGATTTTTTTTTTAAGTTGTTCATCTCATGCACTTTTAAACAAGCACAAGCAATAAATCATTTTATATTATATCCACCACAATATTAAGATAGATTAAGGCTGAATGATTGTGGAAAAAAATGTAGCCTAATTTTGATTATTTGGACACATACTGCAAATTCAATTTGAGTTGATGTATTGAAGGGAGTGATCATTTTTACATCCCACTTATTTTTGATAAGAAAAGCACATACACAAATAATGACAGGAATTTTTTGCAGTTCTAAAGAAAATTGACATTTTTATGTTTGCATGATGTGTGTACAGATAAATTCTATAAACAGGAAGAGAGCAGCATAAGAGATATTTAACAGTGTCACTAGTTAATCCAACACCATTCAAACCATGACATCAATTGTATAGCTCGTAAAATATAGCCTAAACAATAAAAAACTGATATGAGTTTGAGTTAAAACTTCTGGCTGTGTTTGTTCTTTTTAGAGACTTAATCACATGTAATCACGATTTTATGATTATTTAAAATGTGATTTAATTTTTTGTTTTAATTTCTAAAATTCTTAGTTATTGTAATTGACCTCTCAAGGCTCACCTACAGTACCTTGGCCTCAGCCAACACATTTTGAAAGCGCGGGTATGGAATATCTAGTTACTGATAAAACAATGCATATTTTATTTTTATAAAAGGGACAGTGATGTTGTCTGATAAAAATGCTTTTTAAATGTCGTTTAAAAGTATTTCTACCTCTGATGGCTAAATGAGAAATATATTTTGGCCGATCAATCTAAATTATTTATATTTGTTTTAAAATTAACAAATTTTCACTTTTATGCTGACGACATTGTAGTATACTGCTCGGCCCCCACTGCGGACCAACTTGCTTTAACAACGTGCAACAAAACTTTTATGACCTGAAGCTCATTTAAAACGCAGACAAAACAAACGTCATGCTCATGTCAAATGCTAAATCAAAACCACTGAGCCTGCCATCGATATCTACTTCCCAAGGTTTGCAGATCAAGCTTATTTTGAGTTACAGGTATCTTGGTATCTTGATTGATTACTCTCTTTCTTTAGCTCCACACATTCAGCAGCTGGTTACCACCACTTTTATGTAAGTCCTGGACTATGGCAACTTTTTGTGCATGCATGCTTCCCCTCAGACCTTACATGCTTAAGACAGCATGTATCAAGGTTCATCACTAACTTTAAGAAAGCCCTCACTCATCCCTCATGGGATGGTCTTTGTCTCTAAGTCATGGACTAAAAAAATGGCATACTTTTATCCACAAAGCTATTCTCTGTCTTCTTCTTTCCTACCTTCTGACCTATATCAGTCCAAAGATGTCTGGAACTTGTGATCTCTAATCACAGGATCTTTTCTTACTGTGTCCTAATGGTCAGAACTGAACTTGGAAAAATGGCATTCAAATTTGCTTCTCCTTTTGCCTAGAATAATTCACAGAAAGACCAAAAATAAGTGAGCTGGTCTCATGAGACACTTAGAGAGGAGGTTGGTTGACTTGGAAGCAGACATGTCTGGCTGCTGATGTTTTAAATGGTGCATTTTGATTGTAGTTGATCTTAACAAATGCTTGCTGTTCCTCTTGTTATACCTTGTCCTTACATGTATTACTTGTTTGTTTTTTTTAATCAACAATTTATTTGTATGGCAGCTAATTGTTGTCTGAGATTTTGTAATTTTAACTGTGCTGCTGCCTGTCTTGGCCAGGACACTTAAAAAAGTGTCTTGAAAAACACATCCTTACTTTGGTTGGACATATCATGTTAAATAAAGATTGATTCAAACTGAATGAATGGTGAAACTCCACCTGCCTCTCCTAACGTGACTTGACACGTTTACCAACAATGAAACCCAAAGAGGCGCTGTTAAACCGACTGAATCGGTTATAATGTAGAGGTTCAGTCTCGCCAACCCAATACAAACCTATTAATAGTTAAATGGCGAAGTTAATTTATTATCGTATACCGAATGACCCCGTTAGCTTCAATAACTGGTTCAATACATGACCTGCTTACCTTAACACAGTCAGGATCCAGAATGACATACCACAGAGAGCATCACCCAGTATAACCAGTTTCTCTCTATCATTTGATAAGTTCATTACAGGACAAACTGCTCTCATTCAAAATAAAAGAAATGCTCGGCCACACTTTCACACACATACCTGCGCTACATCCGTATTTCTGCTGGTCAACGCCGACAGCTGAACAACACCACCCTCATTTTCCTCTCCCCGCTAGCTTGCTAACGCTAGCTTGCACGCGCGACCGTTGGCAATTCGTTTTCCGTTTAAACCTTAAACCCTGTATGCCGGTCGATAAATATAGACCTGTTGACACACGATGCCGTCGATAATTTTCTATAAATACAGGGTTTGGTAATAAGAATAAAATAAGCCGCCTATTATCATGGAGGGGCTGACCCAGTGACCGATGTTGTTGACATCACTGCTCCACGCTGTGTCCACCCACTAGGACACGGTTTTCAAAACAGAGAAGGTGCGGACAAGACGTCACTGCCCGGCAGCTACTGCGGCTGCGCAGAGCAAGATAGAAAGAAGCCCCGAAGGTGTCGCCTCCTTACATGAGGGTTTCAGGAAGTCAGCTTAGACGTAGACGTCTTAACAAACATTAAAAACAAACGCATTTGGTTTGGTGATAATGTAGTGTGAAACAAGCGTCCTCTGGTGATGGTTAAGATTCACGCTGTTTGATTAAGTAGCTAGACTATATATTTTTTAATTTGAATATATGTTTACACATCGTCTGATCTTCATCTTCTGTGCAAATAATTATTTGTTTACAGTGTACAATATGACACACAATGTTATTTTTTTTATTTCTATTTGAATGATAGCGATAAATCATTTAAGCAAATAGTACTAAGAATAAACAATCAAACATATCAGATACTGATATAAAATTCACTGTTCAAAAATCATAAAAATACCGAACTGAAAAATATTTAAGCTGTTTCCTTTAGATTCTTGATACCCTTAACTGCAAATAAGAGCTTGTCCCTTACAGGCATCGATGTCATTGTCCTCTCCTGCTATTTTTGTCCCATACGATGATGTCAGGGTAAACTGTAAATGTTTGATTCAGCATTATAGAGCCAGAGACACAAAAAATGTCTGAAATGGTTGGACAGTGAGATTTACTGCATGGTAATTTAATACAACTTAAACCTAAAAGGTATACCATTGAGCTTTAACTTGAATATAGGGGTTTAATAAAGGATTCTAATTGATTTATAGCTGAATACAAATTGAAACAGAAAATAAATAGACATTACAAGGGACCACATTGAATTCAACAAATTATAGGTGCATAAATAATCACTTTCATTTATATCAGGGATAATTATTAAAATATGAAAAAGGTACCTTTGCAAAGTCAAAAGATTGGTCATCAGACAGAATGTGAGACATATCCCATGCAACGAATATGTGAGACAGTCTATCTGGCATGTCAGGTTAATAAAAGGTCCTTGCTTAAAAATATTAACACGAAAACCATGGGCCTTCACCCAAGCCTTGCTCATAAATCTGATCCAAATCCACTCTGAAATAAAACAAGCTTTTCTTTCGCTCATGCTTCATCCTCCGAGGGAGTTAGAAATTCCCCTAAAAGGTTCCTTCTTGTTTGAAACAGACATGACCATGTGCTACCCAAATGTTCTCTTCTTTAAATAGCTTGATAGTGCATGTGTGAGGGTGCGTTTTTATGTAATTCAACATGAACATTTTAGCTGAAATATGACCCCAGGGGTGAGGTATAAATAGAAACAAAAAAAAAACCTTTCCAAATGTTTGTAGACTCAAAATAGTCAAAATCAACTTCCGTGTCACTGCACCGTGTGCTATATTTAGCAGTACAATCATGACTATTTCTAGTGTTGTCTGATCTCTGTGTAAAAGCTTGCAGTTACTTATCACAGGCAAACACATGGGTGCATGAGGCACAATTTCAAACACACCACTGTTATTATTATCCTAAAAACATGCCAGGGCTTTTAAAAGAGCAGTGCAGTCCAACAGTTTGACACTTAGTTTATTTATAAAATCAAATGGTGTAGACCTGGCTCAGTGGATTCCAAAATGCAGTGTGTAGGAATAGATACAAAATAGTACAATAGTCAACCATCACTGACATTTCTATACATGAAGGTCAAGATAACAACATTCTCTACAATTCAGCAGGTATATCTCTGAGGAGAAAATACAAAAAGAAACCTCCTTTAGACAACACTACCTGATAAAGGGATCTGGAGCGTTCGGCTCCCAAAGGACTGTGCCCAAAGAAGAAAGGAGCGACCCGATGAGACATACACGTACAGCAGACGACACCATATCCCAGTCTCTCAGGACATCTTTACACCGCGACAACTTGAAAGTTAAAAGGCACCACACAATACAAGTCACAAGGAGATTTTGCCACACATTTGTAATGCTGTAACTGACAAACTTTAAGGCGGATGTCATGTGCAAAAACATCTTGAATATGTGCCACACATACTGCCCAGTGTCCTCTCCAGTGAAGTGTGCTTTGTTTCTTTCCTGTACTGCTGTCGTCTTTAGAAATATCTGAAATGATAAGATTAAAATAATGATTGCATTATCACTATGTTGCTTGGTATCACAGGCATATTCCAGGCTTCCAAGTGTGGCAAGTGAGAGGGGAGATAAAGGGGGGTGGAGGGGGCTGGAGGAGGCCTCTCTGTGGATTTAGTTCCTGTAGCTTTTGCGTCCCTCTCCCTCCTTCAGGAAGGTCCATATGAGGGTATTTACAATATCAGGCTGGTCTTGCTGCAGCCAGTGACTGGCTCCAGAGATGATGTTGAGGCGGAAATGATTCCGGATGTAGAGGCGGCATGCCTCCGCCATTTCCTGCTCCAAGAAGGCATCTCGCTCCCCCCACAGCAGCAGCACTGGAGACCTGACGTGGTTCTGGCTAAGAGGGAGGGAGCTATGGAGAGGAAGAAGAAAAACCAAGGTCAGTTCTATTACAATAGATTTCTCCAGGAAAATTTTCCCCAAATAAAACTTTTACAATAATCACAACAGTGACTTTTAAGTTGAAAAGTAAATTTGTGGGGGCTGAATTCAGTTTAGGGCTGCACTGTGGTACAGTGGTTAACCCTGCCACCTCACAGTAAGAAGGTTCCTGCTTCGAATCCCTATTAGACAAAACGTTTCCGTGTTGAGTTTACATGTTCTCCCTGATAGGGATGCACAATATTATCAGCATGGTATTGGTACTATTTTTTAAAACAAGAACGACATAAAAATGATAATTCCCTTAATTAAAACAATTTACATTACATCTGCAATATGACTCAAAATAATCGTAGTTTGATATTTTTTCCAAACTGTTCACTCTAGTTTTCATGATGATTGCTAGAATGCTTAAATTAATTAAAATTTTTAATTTAATTTTATTTAACCAGGAAAACCTCATTGAGATCAAAAATCCTCATTTACAAGAGTGTCCTGGACAAGAAGGGCAGCAGCACAATGAACAGAGTAACAGACATGAAATATAACAGTTAAAAACACAGGTCAAACAAATTGCAAATCACAGAACACAAAATCATTGGTCAAAGCATCTACAACTTGAGGCATCATCCTCCAATGCCTTCAATTTACTTTTAAAAAGATTTAAAGAGCCCAGCTACCCTAGACATGGAGTCTCCTGCAGTAGATTCCAGGCTGCAGGAGCAGTGTACCTGAAACTCCTTTATTAAAATAAAATAATAATGTGTTTGTTGAAAAAAAAAAAGACAAGGAACTTAAGAAATAACTGTATGCCAAATCGCAAATGCAATATTGGAATAAAAGATCACAATTAGATTACTAAAGTACTGATTAGCTACTCAGTACTTAAATAAAACTTTAAATCAAATACTTTTTACTTTTACTTGAGTGGATTTATTGAACAGTACTTTTACTTCAGTGTGTATAATTCCCCAAGTTTCCACAAGCCCCCTATAGCAACACCCAGGTGGCATCAGACGCATCAGAAATGATTTACCTGGCTTCCCTTTAAACATCATAATTAAAAGTTGTATTTTGTCTTCTCCTCTTAAAAACTAGCCTGACAATGCTCATATTTTCCTCTCTTACAAATCTGCATCATGGTGATATTATTTTTGCAAAAATAACCCCTTAATTGGGATTTAATCCCAATGAAATTAGTGCCTTTTTCAGGCTCAAATCACATCCTTAGTGAAGGTACTGCATTACTTATATTCTTCTGTTGAAACAAAAGTCAGCAGAAGAACCTCCAGGTGTACTGTGGACCAATAATAAACAGCATTTATGCTGCAGACTTAAACACCACATAAAAAAAGGAAGTCTTGACTGGAAGTTCATTGCTAACTGCTGGTTTCACCAGAACTAGAGAAATTTTGTTCCTAGAGGCATACATCATCAATCAGACAATGATAGATGATGATTAGTTATCATTGCAGAGATTGTCCTGTATCAAATGAGGCTTTCAAAACCATCAGTATAAAACAAGAAAATAAACTTCTGCTGAACTCTATAGACTCTACAGCATTGGTCCCTAAGCTGAGTGTGTATCAGTATCAGTGAAAACCCCAAGGTACTTATAATGGCAGACCTGTGTAATGCCCCATTCTCCTGGATCAAACACCATCTACTTGGCCTTTTTTACCATATGATTCAAGACTGTGACAGTCACACTTGTGCATGACTCTCTCTACCTCAGACTGATACTCAGGAGGTCTGCTGGTCTGCTTTTCTTAGCTTGTAGAACCTCGGTGCATTCAAAGGAAGAAAAAAAAAATGCCTGTGGTGATGTTCCTTCTCAACCATCTCAGCACCACATCGTCTCTGAGTAGTTTAACAACATCGAGCCGAAACTTCATGCCAAATTGATCAGATTTGCTTGAAGTGCAGGTGCATCAAATGCAATGTCAACCACTGGGTTGACAATGCACATTGGCCACTGGGGAAGACTTGCTCTCTTGAAGGCTCAGGATATCTGTATTATCTGAGAATTGAATGATGTAGCTCTGATAGGTTGTAGTACATTTGTTAGTGAAGGAAGTGAAGAGGAAAGGAGGGCTGATGCATCCCTGAAAGACACTGAAACTGGTCGATAAAGCATTATTCCCTCTGACAAGCTGGGTTTGATTAGTTAAAAAAGAGAAATGCCATCTTAAAATCTCATGCAGCATGTGAAATACTATCTTCTGAACTCCCACTTTAAGTTTGTATCATCTATTTGAGTTCGCTTCATGTTTCCCCCACAAAAAATGTGCTGGAAAATGTTCCAGTCCTTCTGGCCAGGCTGATTAAAACGGATGGATGCGTGTTTCAGTGTATTTATGTATTCGTGTCCCTCGTGCCTAGGTACAGTATGCGCTTGTGGAGAGGCTAATTGAGCATGGGTCAGTGATATCTGTTTTACGTAAGCATATAAAAGCTATTCTGAGATAACTCTCTGCTTGAGAAGGGAGCAGATGGCGTGCTCAGCCATGCATTCACAGCTCTCATGTTAAAAATGCATGCACTGATACTTTCTTTGATCTGATCCGTGGCGATCACTCCTGGCCAGCTAGTCACGTCTTACGTGGGAGCCTAACGGTGAGTACGAATATAAATATTTCACCTCACACTGGCCTGAGTAGAAGGTCAGGTTTATTTTCAGTTCAGAGCTCTGACAGCAGATGGCGCTACTAAATTTGCATTAAACAACAACGCCATGTACCTTGTGTAAATTCAATTAACATTTCTGAAAAGTGTAATAACTGCTCTTAAAGTCCCTGTTTCATCAGACTGTGCAATAACTAAAGATGACCAGACACAGACTCAATAAAAAGCATCTCAGAAGAGCTCACTGAAATGGTCTCCTATGGCAACAGCATGCCTGCTTCAGAGGCTATATTAAAATACATGTCTGCTGATGCACCTTTTCTTCCAGTTACAAGAGTAAAAATCTAGTTATACATAAAGCAGCTGTAATTATGACTGAGTTACAGTATGTACACTTACTGATCACTTTATAAGGTACACCTGTTAAACCACTTATTAATGCAAATGTCTATCAAGGCAATCACATGGTAGCAACCAGTGCATTTAGGCATGTACACGTGATGAGCTAAAGTTAAAACAGAGAATCAGAATGGACAAGAAAGAGGCTTTAAGTGTTTTTTGTGTGCCATGATTGTTGGTGGTCTGGCAGGCTTTTATGCTGTTTAGATCAAATCTGACCCCAACAGATTTAAGACGCATCACACCTGGCAACGCTTTCCCAATCTTCTATCGTTCAATTTTTGTGAGCCTGTATGAATCATAGCATCAGTTTTCTTTTCTAAACCAACAGGAGTGGCACCCAGTGTGGTCATCTGCTGCTGTTGCCCATCTGCTTTCAGGTTTGATGTGTTCTGCATTGTAATGAGTGGATATTTGAGTCATTGTTGCATATCTTCTCAAATCAGTTTGGTCATCATCCTCTGACCTTTGCCTTCAACACTTGGCCCAGAGAACTGCCCCTCACTAAATATATATATTTTTTGTACCATTCTTTGTAAACCCTGGACATGGGTGAGCATGAAAATTCCAGTAGATCTGCAGGTTTAGAAATACTCGCTCCGCCTGCCAGCACCAACATCCATGGTGTTTTCAGTGTCACTTAAATCATGCTACTTTCCCATTCTGATGCTCTGATGCTCATGCCCACATACCCAAATACATTGGGACTCATTCACTAATATCTTTGGTAATGCTTTATTTGAAGAGGTATGGGTAAGACTGACATGACTGTCATAATTTTGACATGACACCTGTCATTCACATGAAGGAGACTTGAACGTTTATGAATGTTGTCATTAAGAGTCATTCCATCAGTTATGTCACCTTTAATGCAAAGTTGACATTGGTTGATCCTTTCTGCTTTGTACAATAAGGTAAGGCTGCCACCAGCTGTCTTAGTCTGGCATTACGAATGGGAACAACAGGGAGAGTGGGGTAAGATTCTGTTAGACTTATATTGTTCTCCAGTAAAGGAAAAAAGCTGCAGGGTAACCAGACAGAGTGCATGGTACACTGAAAACTTCCATTCTTGATTTGGGATTTCCAGTGGTGTGTGTAGAGGTGGGTATGCTCTTAATTTATTACATCAAAGGGGACATAATTGACCAAATGGGAAATGACACTTAATGACAACCTTCATAAACGTTCAGAAAGCCTCCTTCATGTGAATGACAGTGTCATGTCAGTCTTATGCATACACAATCAAATACAGTGTTACCTTACTTCTTAAGATTTTTAATAATTTAAAAATTAATTTAAAAATTTAAAAATTAATAATTTTACTCCTTCAGAAATCACACAAATGAGCGTAAGAGTAGATTTTGATCTTATCCAAGAACAAATCACAGATAAGAAACTTTAAGTGGATGTTAAATCCTTCTCAAAAACTGCAGAAGTGGGTTTTAAGAACACATTTATTTTTGTGAACGAGGCCCACTGGTTGCTGCCATGTAACTGCCTGATTACATTTTGTATTTTGAAGCAGTTTAACAGGTATACCTAATTAAATGGTCAGTTGAGTGTGCAATAGAATGACACCAACAGATTTCAGTTTTTATACCAAAGGATTTTTGGTACTACTTCTACATCCATCATTTTATTTTACAAAGCTGTATGAACTTACATAACACCATCAAAGTTAAACCACTTTAATCACAATGTGCCAGACACACGCTTCGAATGCAGTTGTGTAAAAGGAACACTCTTCCATTGCTTATAGGATTGCAGATTAGTTAAAAGTTTTTGGGAGGAGGTTTTTGCTATCATTATCAAAATAACAAATCTAAAGATCCCTTGTTTGCCAAAGTTGTGCATTCTGGGAATTTACCCAACAGGCTTTGCTCCTAATGAGGCCCAGCATGCATTAATAGATTTATGTCTCCTACAAGCTAAAAGGGTGATTGCTATGGAATGGAAAAATGTTAGTAAACCAAGCATAGATCAATACATTAAGGGCGACTGTTGCTATGGAGAAACTAACATATATTAAAAAAGGGAAGCTAGAAATTTTTGAAAAAATATGGGGGAGATTAATGGAGTTTCTTAAATGTAAAAGTGGTAGTACTCAGCAATTGCTGTTGGAGGCAATGGCTCATGGAAACCTATGTAAAACTTTAATGGTAAAACAGAATCCCACGCATTTATCAAATTATGCTATCTGTATCGTCTTAGCCTTTGCTGAATGTATGTCTGTTACTACACTTATGTTCTTACGTTCGTATGTATACGCCTTTGTATGTTATGGAGATGTATGTATAGATACACATTATATGTGAATATATGTACGTCTTTGCTTAAGTCTTTACTAATTTATATTATTTTTATTTTCTTCATTCTGCATCTTGAAGAAAATAATGCATTTGTCAGACTGTTCATTATTTCATTAGTGCCTTGTTTGTCACAATGAAATAACCCAATTAAAAAATAAATAAATACAAAATAAAAAATACAGTGCTGTATGAATACTTTTTAATTAAGCTCTGGAACACACACCATACAGACAAAAGTATTTGGTCACACCTGTTAATTATTAACTTCAGGTGTTTTAATCAGACTTGTAGTCACAGGTGTATAAAATCAAGGAACTGGCCCTGCAGTCTAGATTTGTAAACATCTGTGATACAAAATGGGACGTTCTACATTGTATGCTATGCTTCCAGCTGTGTGGCAACAGTCTGGGGAAGGCCCTTCTCTATTCCAACATGACTATGCCCCAGTGCACAGAGCAAAGACTATAAAGACATGGTGTGATGATTTTGGTGTGGAAGAACTTGACTGGCCCACACAGAGCCCTGACCTCAACCACATCAAGCACCTTTGGGATGAACTAGAATGGAGACTGTGAACCAGGCCTTCTCGTTCAACGTCAGTGCCTGACCTCATGAATGCAGTACAAAATGAATGGGCACAAATTCCCACAGAAACACTTCAAAATCTTGTGGGAAACCTTCCAAGAAGAGTGAAAGGTTGTTACAGCTGCAAAAGGGGCCAAACTCCATATTAAAGGTTATGTATTTGGATACAGTCCCTGTTGGTGGGAAGGTCAGGCGGCTGAATACTTTTGTCCATATGGCTTATCTATGATGTTTAAAATTTCCCTAAAAGCACTGATTCGATTCCTCTATTTTGGATTTTTTCCTCACCTGAAGACATTCCTGTAGTAGTTGAGGGCTCCGGTCAGAGCCCCTGGCTGTGAGAGTGCATACAGATAGGCCTCTAAGTCCTCCGCAGTGAGCCATCGGCCTTTCCTCCCGATCCCTGTGTTTCGGCTGGTGAACAAGGCCTTCAGAGCCTGCCACAGAGACAGCAGCAAACACTCAGGGTGAGTTTGTGTTACTGCTGCAACTTTAACACATTTACACAAGGGCGTCAATGTCAGTGAAATATGACTCAGAAAATGTTTTCAGTGGTGAAAAATCAGCTCTGATGACCTTCAGTCAGAACTCTGGCACCCTGACTACTGCTGGCTTGACAACATTACATGCTGTGCTTTAACTTTAAAACGCCAACACAGGGCTAGAGGAACATTATCGAACCCTGCGTTGGCAAATATGAAAATATGCACATAAACATAAGATGACCTAAATGAAGTTGTTCCTTTAAGTAATTTAAAAAAAAAATTACATTTTTTTAATGTCTCAAAAAAATCACTGAGGTTGTCCTCATTTAAGATGATGCTGAGATTTATAAATGCACTATTGCTACAAAGCAAGAAAGGCTGATACTCAGTAACAGAAATTATTCTGTGCTGAAGAGGTTTGAGATCATCGTCTTAAATTGTCCTAGAGAAACAAGAGTCAATCTTGAGACTGTGTTGGAAATAATTTCACATTTTTTGGAGCATAAAAGCTAAAAACATATTTTTCAAGTTGAGAGTAAACCCATGGGACTCAAAGCATTAGACAGTCAGTGGAGCAATTTTTTTTAGGGTCCAGTGGTCCAGACTAGCGTACAGGTGCATCTCAAAATATTAGAATATCATGAAACATCAGACCAAAAAAGAACTTAGAATACAGAAATGTTGACCTTCTGGAAAATTAGGCCCATATATGCACATAGAACTTGGTTGGGGCTCATTTTGCACAAATTACTGCATCCATGCGACACAGCATGGAGGCAATCAGTCTGTGGCACTGCTGGGGTGTTATGAAGCCCAGGTTGCTCTGCTAGAAGCCTTCAGCTCGTCTGAGTCTGCTGTCTCTCATCTTCCTCTTGACCCAGGGAGATTCTCTACAGGGTTCAGGTCAGACTAGTTGGCTGGCCAGCAATACCATGGTCAGCAGACCAGTTTCTGGTAGTTTTGGATTCATTGTGGGCAGGAGCCAAGTCCTGCTGGTAAAGGACATCAGTATCTCCATAAGGCTTCCCAGCAGATGGAAGAATGAAGTGCTCTAAAATCTCCTTGTAGATGGCTGACAGGCACAGTGGATCAACAGTAGCAGATGACATGACTGTGGAAACTGAAAACACTGGACTTCAAGCACCTTGGATTCTGTGCCACTCTGATCTACCTCCAGACTCCAAGACCTTGATTTCCATATGAAAAACAAAATTTAGTTTCATCTGAAAGCAAGACTTTGACCACTGAGCAACGGTCCAGATCTTCTTCTCCTTGGCTGAGGTGAGAAACTTATGACATCTGTGATTCAGGAGTGGTTTTACACGTAGAACACACTTGTAGCCCCTTTCCTGTTGTGTGGTGGCCTCTGACTCAAGTCTCAGTCAGATCTTTGTGAAGTTCCCCTTAGTTCTTGAATCTGCTTTGTTTGACAATCCTCTGAAGGCTGAGCTCACTCCCGTTGCTTGTGCTCCTTCTCTCACTACACTTTTCCCTTCAACTTTGCATGAATATGCTTTGATATAGCCTCTGAGAACAGCCTGCCCTTTCATCAATGACCTTCTATGGCTTACCCTCCTTGTGGAGGATGACAGTGAATGTCTTCTGGACAGCTGTCAAGTCAGCAGTCTTGCCCACGATTGCAGTTGTGTGTACTGAACCAGAGTAAGAGAATAAAGGCTCAGGAAACCTTTGCAAATTGGACTCTTCCAAAATATTCTAATATTTTAAGATGATGTTTTTTTTATTTTTGTGAGCTGTAAGCCATTATCATCAAAATTAAAACAAAAAGTCTTGAGATGTTTTACTTGGTATGAGATTGATCTAGAATTAATGGAGGTTTAACTTTTTTAAGTGAATCAAGGGGGAAAAAATGAACTTTTACATAATATTCTAATTTTTTAAGCACCTGTAGATGTTATGTAAGAGGGTACATGTCCAATCAGGGATTTGCACATAGCAGTGTTTGTGACGCCTCTGTGTCAGAGAAATCTTTGTCATATACTGTAAGATACAATGATGATGGGGTCCTGGGTTGTGAACTAAAAGGCAAAGTGATGAACTGAGTAGAAAGATATTTTTGCAGCAGCAGCATGTCTATAGATAATATCACCATGATCCAGCACTCCTGAGTTTCTGCCAAAGTTGTCTAACAAGATTTTCAGCATGGTTCTTAAATTGAAATGATTCATCCAGCAAAAAACGATATTTATACACTGTGACCCTTTCAGTACAGCTACCATTGAGTGTGGATAGCAGTAAACTGCTTAAATCAATACCTCTGGCTTTGGAGAAGATCATGGATTTGATTTTGCTGATATTATAGACAAGGTAAAGACTGATAAGACTGTAAAAAAGCAAAACAGGAAAAAAAAAAATCCTGAAGTTCCTTTGTAGTAATCATACAAAGGTTCTCTTTGGACTCATATTACCAGTGGTTCTCAACTGTTCTAGGACTAAGGATGGGCAATTCATTGAAATTTAGATTAAATCGCAATATAGCCTATTGCAATTTTTAAATCACAGAAGGTGCAACATCTTTTTGACATGAAATATGTGTCAGTGCATCACAGACGTTATGCTCTACATATCATTCATGACTAAAGCAACAATTATTTCTAGAATAGTTTGCAAAAAACCTTACTGTCTGTTTTTGTCTCTGTTTACTTATAAAAAACTGCATTTGCAGTATGAGTCAAAATAATCGCTTTAAGATATTTTTTCAAAACTGTTCAGCCTTAGTTGTAATGATGACTGCTCAAAGGGCTGTATGTTAAAAAAATCAGTCAAGTTTACAACTGAAGTAAATAAAATATGTCATTCATATTGATTCATGCATCATCTAATTTAATCATAACATGTCGGCCTGGCCAACAGGAAAGATTAGTTCATGTTTAATATATCTTATATTGAGTTGGTTATTATAAAGAATGATTTATTGTGTTGGTTGAAAAGTACACAAGTCAAGGAACTTAAAAATAATTACATATTACATTGCAGTCACAGTTAGGGAAAAAAATCCCAATTAGATTATTTTCCCAAATCATTCAGCCCTATCTAGGACCTGCCTCTACCTCTTCAGTGAGAAATTGCGACCCAAATGTGTATGATAAATGTACAATTTAACAAAGAGACAAGATGCTAAAAAGCGGATCAGGGAGCCGGTTTAGCTCAGTCGGTAGAGCAGGTGTCCATATTCAGAGGCTAGAGTCCTTAATGCACTAGTCACAGATTCATTTTATTTATCTATTTACATTGGATTCCTGTTATCCGCTACTGTAGAAACAACTATGCTTTCATGGTCTAGTCCACGGATCAAGGCGCTGTTTGATGGGTATTTTCCCCCCACTCTCTCTCTCCCCATATTTTCTGTCTTTTTTTTAGCTGTCATGTCATAATAAAGGCAACAAGCCCCCAAATTAATTTTTTTTCCTAAAAAAGAATATCCTAACAGGACCCCTGAGGATACACGCACACATACATTTTATTCCATTTTGCGCTGCATGTAAATTTTGGTTGGATTCAAGAGATCTCAATTAATTAACACTTTATCATAGGAAAAACAAGTTTGTTATCCCAAGATACTAGACTGGAATCTTAAGAAAATACCAAAAGTTACTTTCTATCATGGCAGAAAAAGAACAAAATATTAGAGCCCAAAATGGGGTTGTGAAGCTGTGTTCAATGAGTTGCCTAGAGAAAAAAAAAATGGATCGATGCCCTAAGTGCAATTCACTGAACAGAGTTCCAAAACCCATTGTAGGCTCTGACCCACCAGCTGAGAATGAGTGATTGATACACTCTCTGCTTTGTCATTTGGGGCTCATTCCATGGATTAAATCTGACATCAATCCTCTTAAATTTGACCTCAATCAAAAATACGATATGCAAGTTTTTTTTCAGAAATACTCCAAAGCACACCATAAAGTCTTTGCATGGAAATTTGAATTTGAATACAATATGTTGCCAAACATACCCTTATTTATGGCCATATAAGTGCTTACAAGGGATCAGCGCAGCTTGATTTGGAATATTTTGAATGAGTATAAAATCTACTATTTTTACATTGAGGTATGCTCCTTCTGCTGTTTCCTCGTCCTTCTCTTTTTCCTGCATTTCTCCCCTTCTCTTCCCTCCTTTTCCCTCCTGTGGTTAATGATGCAACACTTCCTCATTTTTAACCAATGGGCTTGTAGTTTGACAGGGAACCAATCCCACACAACTCATTGTCATATAATTAGGGTGTGAGCCACTGCTGACAATGACCTTGGTGGAAACCTTTGTTGGTAGCAACATGCTGACTATTTTAAATTCAAATTGTCATGTTAAACAAAGACTGTTAATTCTAGCCTAACCTTAGAGGTTGCCTTGGGTCCTTTTAAAGGAGATTTGCATGTTACATTTTAGATTGAGATCATATTCTACATATGTATTATGCCCTTCATAAGGCAGAATAAGACTGTCCTATTTCTTGATGTTTCCTTAAAAAATTATAATAATATAAGTTTTACAACCAGAACTTGCATGTCAATAAAGCTGGCGTTTACAGAGTCATTTCTTGTTATGATTTCAGGGAATTTTTTAATGTGAATATCAGTCAGGTTTAGATTTAAAATTCTACATTATGTCTAGTTTCATACATGTCTTTAGCCCAGTGGGTAGAGATTAGTTGATCCTTTTGTTTACTACATCTAACCTTTCTGAGAGCAGGCTGTTCTTAGTTGCAATGATGCAACCACTAAAAATAGCCAGTCACTGTAATAACATGCAACATAGCCCAATGCACATGCATATAAAACCACATGCATGCACACACAACACACACAAAGACGCAAACACACACAACCTTGACCTTGAAACCGCTTAAGCCCACACACAACAGACCACCTTGAAATCATTGATGGAGAGCATGAGCTCTGGGAAGCGGGGCAGCTGGAAGAAAAAGAAATGACTGGATTTCAGCAGCTGGCTCGGGTGACGCAGAGCGTAATCTGGAGGAGAGGAGAGAGAGAGAGAGAAGTTCAATATTAATTTTAACGCCCACTCTGCTCACGCTGTGAGGTCGTGTACGTGATAACTCTCAATGACTTTGCCTCTCTGTTTGCAGCAGCTAAACCAGCTGTTCCAGCTCCACATTAGCCTCCTGTAATTAGCTTCTTATCTTCTTTCCCTCAAGGCAGAAGAGGAAAAACCAGATGGATGCATACATTGAAACTGAAGTAATAATACTTCCTAATTAATGATAATAATTATGGTAATAAACCAAGAGCCAAACCAGAGGCTCTCTAATTAGCATGAACAAAGATGGTTTCCTTTCCTGACATATAAAACACTATCTGAAGAAGCATTTGTTTGCACATAGACAAAGCTTACCTGCGAACACAGAAGGATGGGCACAGTTTAGAACAATGAGCTTTGTCACCATCTCGGGATAATGAATGGCAAACAGCCACGCTATGGTTCCTCCCCAGTCATGGCCAACAAGGCAGCATCTGTTGTATCCTTGGAAGAAAAGCAAATACACATGAGACTGAGCATTATTGTTGTGGCAGAAGACAGCTGTCGTTTAATGATGAAACAACAGGATGTCTGTGCTGATGTTTCGTTGTGTCAGTGCTCTAAAAATCAATACTATTCTCACGTCTTTATTGCCGGCTTCCTCCCTCAGAGGACATTAACACCCATCAAATGGATATATTTCATGACATACAGCCAAATGTGGATCAAGGTCGGGGCATCTGCCTCAAGGATTCTGATCACGTTACTGCCAATACCTCCAATCTAATCCCCTTACCTGTGGAAGCACCATTAACAGCCACTGGTATGAATCATACAAGCCTCATGCTGTACCAACATATTACATATTCCACAAAGAAGGCCAACTAAGTCTGGAAATGGATAATGGTGAGAGATTTTTCTGTTCCTAAGGATTACTGTATGCATTCATAGCACAGAGCGATTTTAACCTCTGATTGAAATGTTCCTTCCCATGTTCAAAAACTGTATAACATTCTTTAGCAGCATAATAATGCAAGGATCAAACCTTGAGTCAGCATGACAATACAACACTAAATTACAGTTTAACTTCCAGTCATATAGAGTATAAGTATTCTCTTCAAAACTGATTCCTTTAAATGTCTTAAACAAAACAACCGCATGACACTGCTAGAATATAAACATAAAAGAAATGGATCAGATCATTCAAGAGTTACAGACATTGCACTATGGTGTTTTATGTTCTTAACTTCGTATGTTATGTTATGTTATGTTATGTTATGATCTTACATTGTTACGTTATGTTTTGTTATTATGTTATGCTGTCATTATTTTATGTTACGTTATAATGTTATAATGTTCTGTTTTGTTATGTTATATAATAATATTTACCTCCGCCAAGGAGATTATGCGATAGGCAGGGTTTGTTAGTTGGTTTGTTGGTTTGTTAGCAACATAACACAAAAAGTTATGGACGGTTTTTGATAAAATTTTCAGGAAATGTCAGAAATGGCATAAGGAAGAACTGATTAGAATTTGGGAGTGATCTAGATCACCGTCTGGATCCAGGAATTTTTTTTTAAAAGATTCTTTACTATTGGGAGATAGGGCTTATGGCGGAGGTCTGCGCTCGTCGAGTGCTTTTCTAGTATGTTATGTTATGATGTAATGTTATGTTATGATGTAATGCTATGCTATGATATTTTATGATGTATCATAATTATGTTATGATGAAATGTTATGCTACGATATTATGTTACATTATAATGTTCTAACCTTTTGTTATGTTACATAATATAATGTTATGTCATGTTACATTATTATGTTATGTTATGCTGTTATATTATGATATGGTATGTTATTACCTCCGCCAAGGAGGTTATGTGATCGGGTGGGTTTGTTAGTTGGTTAGATTGTTAGCAACATAACTCAAAAAGTTATGGATGGATTTTGATGAAATTTTCAGGAAATGGCATAAGGAAGAACTGATTAGATTTTGGGACTGATCTGGATCACCGTCTGGATCCAGGAATTTTTTAAAGGATTTTTTTTTACTATTTGGAGATAGGGCTGATGGCGGAGGTCTGCACTGTTACCTCTTTACACCAGGAGATGGCGGACATGAGTAACTTCAATCCCAGCAGCATTTTGGGTGTGTTTCTATTCAAAGTTTTGGAGTTTATAGAGATTGAAAGACACACGCCTGGTGCCTCATGTTTCCACCCCAATGGGGAGGGAGCAATCGGCAGATGCCATGGTGGGGGGCACATGGGGATCCAGGAATTTTTAAAAAGACTCTACACTATTGGGAGATAGGGCTAATGGCGGAGGTCTGCACTCTCCGGGTGCTTTTCTAGTTATGTTAAAATGTTATGTAATGGTATATTACAATGTTTTAATGTTTTAAGTTTTGTTATGTTATCTTGTAACTACATTTTGGTATTATGTTGTGTTATGATTTTATGTTGTTACTATGTAATTATCTTATAAATCATGATATATGATGATGTTACTTTTTAGCTTTGACCCACTTAACTTTACGTTATCATGTCATATTATTATGTAATGTTATGTTACATTATCATGTTATGTTATGCAATATTAACATATTGTGTTATGTTATGTTATAATGTTATTTGATTTGTTTACATTATTATTTTATGGTATGCTGCTTTATGTCATGATGTAATGTTATTATGTTATGATGCAGCTTTTCTGCCTCATTACTGAACATTAATACATGAAATGCAAAAGACCTAATCAAGGGCTGTTTTTGTTATTATGTTGTTTTTGACTACCACAGTGTGTTAAAAAAGCTTTAAATAGCTTTTCTTTTCTCATTAAATTCTTCTTAAATTTGATATTCAAGCCAAAACACTAATGCATTGGATAGCATCTCTTTTTCCTTAGAAATCCTAAAAGAATACAGTAAAAGCAGTTGCCCTTTAAATGCCCATTTAACTTAGAGTCTGTCAACACTGTTGCGCTGGACTCTATATCTTTAAAAGGATATAAAAACTCTTTTATGGCTTCAGTTATGGAGTAATGCTGGAGCATGAATAGGAGATTTTTTTTATTAAGTCCTGGTGTTTATAATCTGTTTTCTTCTGACAGATTCTGACATCTCGATTTACATTTCGTAGTGTTACAATTTGTAAAGTGGTGCAAATTGTATTGCAAAGTATTTTGACTTGTTTTATTCTCATTTTTCAGCTATGTTGTGTATTTTGTGAATGTGAGCACTTGGCTGCATGTTTTTATTAAATGCTCTGTATTTAAAAAGCTGCATTTCACTGCTCTGAGCTTATATTTGTCACTGAAATAAGAAAAAGGCCATGTATGGTTAAACCAAAGTGTAAATGTTGATTTTAGTGCCATACATGTGGGCTCCAACAGCTTGTGTTCACAGGGCTCTGTGTGGTATAATTTTAAAACAGAGCACAGAAGTTAAAGTATGATCAATGCTAGCCTCCCACTTCCACTAAAATAACTTTTATGCATTATTGAGAGCTAAGCTCCTGAAAGCCTGTTAAGAAATTAGCAGTGACAGGGAGAACAATGGAAAAAGCTCCAAAGCTTTAACTGTAGAGCTCTCTCATAAGCACTTTGGAGACAATGTTAATTTTTAATGTTGAATTGGCTCAAAAACTGTTCAAGAAAACTTACAGACCATTATGTTGTGATTATATGACCTGCACAGAGTTAAAGTTGAAAAATTCAAGCTGCATTACCCATCTCTGCATCCCCTATTCATAGTTTCCACATGACATCATATACTTATGGAGCCGCCCACCTGGCGGCCAAGAAATGCCTCCTACTGCTGCAGAGAAGTTACCAGTCTGTAATGCCACCTACATGTTTTGACAAGTATTATTTTATACATTTTAAAGGGAAGACAGTTGCTGTTCAATTAGATGCACTAACCCATGAGAAGACAAGCCAGGGCTGTACTTTAACTGACTCTCTTCTGAGAGATAACCCCAGAAAGGAGAAGATTGTGGCTGTTAATGCTGCAAGATGCTCCACTTTCCTTTTTGGAAACAAAAGAACAAACATCTCCAGATCCTGTCATTTGGCCTCATGTGTATCCCTTGCTTGTGAACAAAATATATCAGGAATACTTTGAGGCATTCTTTTAAGACTTTCCACAGATGCTAACTGACTCAACAATGAATGGATTAGGTTTTGGAGGTCAAGGTGAAGGTCATCGTGCTTCATATTCTCCTGCTTGTGAGCCCTATATTTTAAGAACACTTGGAGAGTTTTCTAAACACTTTGGATAAATGTACACTGACTAAAAGATAAACTGATTATATTACAGAGGTCAAAGGTCAGTTAAATAGTTTATTTTTTGTTTGTGAACATTAAACCTCAAGAGCATTTTGAGGGTTTTTCTTGAAATTTTCCACAAATGCCTGCTCTTACTTTGATTGGGATCTTAGGATGGATTGATTAGATTTTGGAGGTCAAAACCAGCCCAGCTCTTTTTCTTGACCCACCTCTATGCTCACACTGTCTGGCAATTGAATACATCATGGAGGCATTTAATGCAAAGCAGTAGTTCCAGTGTTATCTGTATTTGTCACTTGAATGTACCAGCTCTAACACTAGTTCTAATTGACTTCACATTAGACAAATGCCCTTGTTTCGATATGAATTGTTGTTTTTTAAACCTCCAAAATGCTTTGGCTACCATGAAGTCTTGCTAAATTCATCCCCTCTTGTGATAGCTGCCAGTTCCAAGCAACAAACTTGTTTAGTTTATGTAATTGCTGTTGATAAGAGTGACAGACAAAGTGTAAAGTAAGTCAGCAAGTTGCAACAGTCCAAAATTATTCAGTGACAAATTATGCAAGTAAGTAGGCTAAGGACAGCCTGTCTGTGTAGCAAAGTCAGGACATGACCATCTAAATTATTTCAGCAATCTTGTAATTAGTGCTGAAACAGTGGCTGTAACACACTTGAATACGAGGTGACAAGTGTGAGGAGAGGACAAAGATAGAGCTACCAGACACTAAGTACTGTACATGAACTCATTAGACAATCTTCAGTGACATTTCAGCGCTCAGGCTGGTTGTCTTAAAAAGTCTGCGAGCAGAGTTAAAAGGACACAGATTTGCTAGCCAAGAAAAGAGCAAAAAATATCATTCTGGCCAAGTGATCATTAGTAGATGCTGGTGTGAGCAGACTGCCTCAGGCAGGCTTCTTCTAGTGTTTGCATGCAGAAAGCAGGCTGCAGGCTCTGGATCTGCACAATGTCCCATGTTCAGTAAGAATGACTCACAGGAAGTTAGTCGTGCCATGCTGCAGGCCTGAGGGCTGTCCACAGCTTAAGTCTGATAAACAAGTTTATTTTTGACTCAACATACTTCTGAGGTTTTTCTTGATTACAGTCTCCTAGTTTGCTCACCTAAGTACTCCACAATGTCCTTGACGTCAGTGACCAGGTAATCAAAGCGATAGCTTTCAGAAGAGAGCGGTAGGTCTGACTCGCCGTAGCCCCGCATGTCGATGGCCACCACACGGAATTCACTCTTGAACTCACGCAGCTGGTATCGCCAGGAAAACCTAAGGCACAAAAACAAATGCAAAAATGACTATTTCCTTTATTTCTTTATTTAAAACCAAATATTCAGTTTACTAGTTCCATAGCAGTTCCAACAACATAAAATTTCAATCAATACCCCTGGCTTTTCTTGGATGAAGTTTAGTAAATTATCCTGCCTTTCCTTCAGCTTCAATATGAGATGGGCCTTTAATGATTTTCAAATAAAACTAATGCCAAGCAAAGATGGGAAAGACTGCACAACAAAGAACAATTAGCTGTGATACTGAAAAACAAATTTAATTACAAATCACTAATTTGATCTTCCTTTGTAAGGCTGCCCATCTATGATGACCTGCTGCACTGTTGGGTAGATAGGGAGAGACCTCTGTCAATACAATTTAACATAATATAATCACAAATGCATGCTGTACTGGCTTATGGAGCTGTGTACACATTTCAGAATGTCTTGAGTTGTATTAAGCATGTTTTATTGTGGTATTTCTAAAGCTAGAACAAGCAGTACAGTTTTCCTTGCCCCTTACTGAGGTTTAAATTTCTTCACCCTTCATCCTGATCTTTATGCAGAAGACTGAGAGGCTGCGCTCACATTCTTGGTTGCTCTATACACATGTAAATATCCAGCTGATCTTTAACCTTCTTTCCGCCACATTAGCACACAGGTGAGCATCTTTCTCTTTTGTCCTTATCTTAATTTTTTGCTGCTCATTTGTGTCACATCACCTTCTCTTCTAACAGCACTCTGTAAGTGCCAGGGGGCTGAAGACATTAATTGTTCAAGTACTGAAAGTACAATTCTTTCCTGTTCTTGCCTGATGTATATCTTAAGTTTCTCAACAGTGATGGGATAATGCAGCCTAGTCTAGTTTCCACACATGCTATTGTAACTTGTGCAGAATGTTGACATTGTCTTGCTGAAATAAGCAGGGATGTCCTGAAAAGAGGTCGTCTAGATGGAGGCATATGTTGCTCTAAAATCTGTATGTACCTCTCAGCAATAATGGTGCCTTCACAGATGTGAAAGTTGCTCATGCTATGGGCACTAATACATCCCCCACATCATCACAGATGCTGGCCCTTTTCCCCTCTAGCCTGGAGGAGTCAGCGGACGTTATTTAAAAAAAAAAATAAAATAAAATTGAAATGTGGACTTGTCAGACCACAGGACATTTTTCCACTTTAAGTCAGTCTGTCTCAAGTCAGCGGCACACATGGATATTGTTGATATATAGCTTTCGCTGTCCATGGTAGTCATAACTTATATTTGTAGATGCAGTGACCTACTGTGATAACTGACGATGGTTGTCTGAAGTGTTCCCAAGCCCACGTTGTCAAATCCAGTCCCATTTTAATACAGTGCTGCCTGATGGTCATAGCATTTAAGGCCGGTTTTTGGCCTAGCCCCTAGCATAGAGAGATTACTCCTGAATCTTTTGATGATATTATGAACTGTAGATGGTGATATCTCTTAAGTCCCTGCAGTTGCACATTGAGAAACTTGGTTAAAAAACTGTTACACAATATTCTAAGTGGAGAACCTCTTGTCATCATAGATTGTTAAGCACTGAGCCTTTCAGGAGTGCTTCTTTTATACCTCATCATTTTACCATCATGTTTCATGTTTTTATTGAACCATGTAAACCATCACAGTTGCAGGGTGGAAAAAGTATGTGAACCTTTGGATTTAATAACTGGTTGACCCTCCTTTGGCAGCAATAACCTCAACCAAACATTTCCTGTAGTTGCAGATCAGACCTGCACAATGGTCAGGAGGAATTTTGGACCATTCCTCTTTACAAAACTGTTTCAGTTCAGCAATATTCTTGGGATGTAATGGACCGTAATCAGACCCCCTCTCTATTTTTAGTTTTGTTATGTTCCAGCCTGATGCTACAATCATTTAAATTAATTTTTCATCATCATTAATCTATACTCAGAACCCCATAATGACAGTGAAAACAACATTTTTGCAAATGTATTAAAAAGAAAATAAACACACTGACATAAGTATTCATACTCTTTACTGTGTACTTAGTTGAAGCACCTTTAGCAGCAATTTTAACCTTGAGTCTTATTGAATATGATGTAACAAGCTTTGCACACCTGGGTTTGGGGATTTGTTGCCATTCTTCTTTGCAAATCCTCCAATCCTCAGTCAGATTGGATGGTGAGTGTTGGTGAACAGCCATTTTCAGGTCTCTATAGATGTTTGATGGTGTTCAAGTCAGGGCTCTGGCTGGGCCACTCTAGGACATTCACAGAGTTGTCCCTAGGCCACTCCTGTATTGTCTTGGCATTGTGCTTACGGTCCTTGTCATGTTGAAAGGTGAACCTGTGGCCCAGTCTGAATTCTTGAGCCCTTTGAAACAGGTTTTCATTGAGACTATCCCTGTACTTCACTCCATTCAGCTTTCCCTCAACTCTGATCAGTCTCCCAGTACCTGCTGCTGAAAAAACACCCCCACAGCATGATGCTGCCATCACCATCTTTCACTGCTAGGATGGTATTGGAAAGGAATTGAGCGGTCCCTGGTCTCCTCCAGACATGAGGTTTAGAATTGAGGCCAAACGGTTAAGTCTTTATTTCATCAGAGCAGAAAATTCTTGTCTCTCACAGTGTGAGAGTCTTTCAGGTGCTATTTTGCAAACCTCTGGAGCTCAGTCAGAGTGACCATTGGATTCCTGGTCTCCTCTCTTACTAAGGCGCTTCTCCCCAATTGTTCAGTTTGGATGGGCGACCAGCTCTTTGAAGAGTAGAGGTTGTGCCACACCTCTCCAGATCTGTGCCTTGCATGAATCCTGTCTCTGAGCTCTGACGGCAGTTCCTTTGACCTAATGGCTGGTTTTTGCTCTGATATTTATTGTCAGCGGGGAGGCCTTCTATAGAGAGGCTTGTGCCTTTCCAAATCATGTCCAGTCAGTTTAATTTAAAACAGGAGGACTCCAATCAAGGTGTAGAAACATCTGAGCAATGATCATGAGAAATGGGAGGAATCTGAGCTAATTTGGGGTCTGAATATTTATGTCAATGTGATGTTTCAGATATTTATTTTTCATAAATTTGCAAAAATTTCCAAAATTCTGTTTCCACTTAGTCCCGATGGGGTACTGAGTGTAAATTAATAAGAGAAGAAGAAAAATGAATTTAAATGATTATAGCATCAGGCTGCAACATAACAAAACTGAAAAAAGTGACAGGGGTCTGAATACTTTCTGAATGCAAAGTATTTTTATAATTCAGATATTTCTGGATTTTAATTTACATGATTCCTTTTTCATTGCAGTTAATCAATGAGCCTTACCACGTAAACTGCTAAATGAATAGTTACTTTGAAAAGGCGAAGAACAAGTCTAACCTGAAAACACTTGTTTACTTGTCATTCCCACACAGAGCCCCTCAAATTCCAATCCCCTGTTTGCATCACAGAAATTCAGCTTTACATTTTGAGTCTACAAGCCCAGACTAAAAGACAGAAATTGGAGCATCTTTTTAGGATTTATGTAATCTCTTGTTAGAGCCACAAATTATGCAAGTGTTTGACAAGCAGAGCAGGATCCCCTTGTAAAATTATGTCCAGCTCTGGAGGGCTTTTTGAGTGCCTCTCTAAACTTTTTTTTTTTAAGCAAACACTTCACTTTCTTAAAAAGGTGAAGGTCACCTCAGTATAATAGAGGCTGTTTTAGATTCTAACCACCTCCTCATCATGTGGGCTGGGCTGACTTCCTAATTGAAGATCTTGTCTTCTGCAGAGGCTCCTCATCAGGACTAAAATCCCCCTCCGCCTCCTCATCCTCGGCCATGTGCAGAGGAAAGAAAGATGCAGAGCCCTGACTGCGATTCTGATGAGTCAGTACAAGATCCCTGCACTCAACTCCGATCTTAGAATATAGATGAGGTTTAAAGCAAAGTAAGCCCCTCGGACCCCTCCACCCTCCATCTGATGCACAGATACATTTCTCATTTCAAAGAGGGCATTAGCACACATTAAGTAAGTGCGAAGAGTTCTTTCTAGCCATGTCACTCTCAGCACTGTTCGTCATTCCTGTGAAGAGTACACAACAAGCGAAGCAGAAAGAGCTCGCCTTGACCGCTAATTAATCCCAGTTCTGTCTGCAGCTTAGATGGTATGTTAGAGATATGGACAGGCTTACAGCTTCTGACAACCTCTGGCCCCAATCCAGGAGCAACACGGTTTTTCATTTCATATCAGGAGGACAGTAGGGCTGGGCAATGGGGACCAAAATCAAATCTGCATAGTATGCATGGCAATACACCAACATGTATCTTCCTTTTTTTTTTTTTTTACTATTCTCATTGAAATTCACAGTAAGGATGAACATAACGATGAGCCACGTTAGCAACCAATAAACAGGAGAGAGGGATTACTTGCATACACGGGCATACAAAAAAAGAATAGATGGATGGTAGGCCAAAAGAAGTAGAGGGCAAAACCAAGATAGGATTGTCTCTGCAAGGACCCAATGGATGAACCAAAGGGTAAAGGAGCTGTTCATAGCAATTCCATAAGAGTACTGATGGGCCAATCCAATTCTACATTATCAGTTTCAGGATGGTGCATTTCTGCTGCCCAGCACTGCATGCTGGCAACATCAATAAAATCCAACAGCCATTTCTGCACAAAAAAAATAAATGGGGAGGTTTTCATCTACATGCATAAATCTTTTGGCAGCAGTGCGGCCAGCTAAAAGGACACATTTCTGTTTAATTGAAAGCTCTAAATCAGAGCAGTCATCAAGCAGAAGAACATTAGGTGAGAATGGAATGGGTTTGGCTAATATACATATGAATATAGCACAGACTCCCATCCAAAAATCTGCCACCCCTGGGCACTCCCAAATCATATGAAGAAAAGTGCCGATAGAGTTATTGGGGCATAAAATACAATAAGGAGATGGTCGTGATTTCATTTCACAGATAATGCAAGGAGTATAATAACTGTGGAGAATAAAATTAAAGTGGTGAGGATTTCTGGAAGAAATCTTCAAAGTTCTTCGTTTGTTGACTACACTATTTAACACTCAGAAATTAAGAAGTATACAGGGCTGCATGTACAAAATGACTCACTGATGTCTGGCTCATGTGACAGCATTTGCACTTTTCAGGAGTTTCAGATAGTTAGTTCCTCTGTGTAAGTAACCCAGTTGTTTGTTACACTTTTGCTTTGTAATTAATAGATTTTCAGCTTTGCCCTACACCCATCTATAACCTGTGTAAATGAGATGAAGTGTAAGTGTAATGTAATGATCCTATTTACTTGTGATGTAGGACTGTCCAGACGTAAAGCACTTCTGGTCAAATGTATCACATGCTTTAGCCAACGTCAGAGGAACAAGAGTTCCCATCTCACCAAACATGTTACCACTGAATGATGTTTCTGATAAAAAATATCAGAGAAGACTGGTCCTTTTAGGTCTGACAGCTGCTACAAGACTGTTAATGAGGCAGAAGCCTCCACATGAGTTTGAAATGAAGCATTAGACTCCTCCATTGCTGGACAGGATTTCCTTGGAACTCTCAACTGCTTGAATGAATGATGCTAAAGACAATCTAATATATACTTTGTCCAGGGCTCTGGAGAAAACTAAGATAATGTAGCACTAGCATAACTAATATCTGTGCATTGTTATTTTTCCATGCAAGATTGGGGTTTTTATTATTTTATAACTTTCATAATAAAAATGCAAACATTTGGTCACAACACAAATTTCTGGTAGGTAACAACATTAGCTCAACTACTGAAAAAATGAACATGCTATGGATAGAAAAGTAAAAGAAAATAGCTAAAGGGAAAACCAAAAAGGTGAAATGTTTGGTATCACAAGGTGAAGATTGCTTTTGACTTTTCCACTGAGCTCTCTGAGTGTTTTAAAGTGACATAAGAAATCCAAAGTTCAAGAATTTCCCTGTATAATCAGGGAGATTTTACGGTGAGTAGCATCAGTTGATGCCCCACTATGGTAGCTCAACTACGGGGCACCAAAAATGCCAAAATAGTACACGATTAACGTGGTCAAAAAGAATAAAGCTTCATTTCTTATCCCATTTAACTTCTTACACCAACAGCCCTAGCATTAATATAAAAAGGACAGCCCCCATTTAGACCAAACATTTCAAGTAGATAATCTTGTGGTCAATAAACCATTACTACTAGTAGTGCTTACAGCAAATATTCTTTTAACTGAGCATTAAACCTGGCATCCATCTTTTAAATTAACACTGACATAAATTAGATTGACACAAACAAAATTTCAAATAGCTCTTAAAACCTGGTAGACTGCCCAGCCCTAGAAGAGATGCTGAATGCTCTGGGTCATTTTCTGCTGACTGTAAATCATATCTCCCTGGCTGGAGTGGAGTTTTGTTCCTCTATTTTTTGCAGCCCAGGAGTGAGAGGGATTAAACCCTGAACCTGAAACCTCAGAGCAAAGGAGTTCTCTTTGTCGGGGGAACGTCAAGAGAGGTGACCGATGTAACAAATACCAGGCAGCTGAACAAGCACAGCTTCACAGTTGGGTTGTCTGCTTCTTCAGAGTGCAGTGGTGCTCACTAATGCTGTTACCGCAACTGCTCCCCCACCACCCTGAATTTTCTGTGACCTACCAGAACTCAGGGAAGCCATGTAAGAAGAGCATGAGCGGCTTTCCTCTCTCTCCGGCAGCGACATAGTGAAACCTGAGGCCAGATTCCTGGGAGAAAGAAGAGAAAATGGCATTTAAAAAAAATACTGAAGCTGACAGTCTAGTCCACTGGCATTTTAAGGACACAAGAGAAGAGTCAGCATTTTTGAATGACTTTTACTGTGTGTAGATGCATGATAAGAGGCTGATAATAATGCAGTTATCAGGAAGAAGACATGGCAAACATAAAATAATGTAGTGAACAAGTGACTGTGTTGTGAAACAGTTGCTGCTACAATAAGCTTTTGTTCAGCTAGCTTTAAAAAAAATGTAAACAAAAACCAGACTCTGAATAACAAAATGGAGGCATGGTTGATAATTCCAGCATAACAAAAGTATTTTTTCAACTCTGCGTCTTTTCAAGCTTCATGATCTCTGTTATTTTGAAGCTCCTCATAAAATAATGCACCAAAACTACATCCATCTAATAACATAGATGAGTAGGAGAGGAATGAATCCATTATAAACTGCAGGTATACTCCTGCACACTGTATAATTGTGCAAAACACTGGCAACATTTTGGTACATAATCAGGAGAGCGTGAAGTAGTTTGCCTGAGAAATGACCATGAGGTTGAATTCATTTTTTTCTCATCATCAGTGAAAACAGAATTTCAGGCATTTTTGCAAATATATATAAAAAAAAAAAAACTCAAACATCACACTGACATAAGTATTCAGATGCAAAATTTAGCTCAAGTGCCTACCAATTCTCTGGATCTTTGCTGAGATGTTTCTACTCCACAGTTGGAGTCCACCTGTGGTAAACTGAATTAATTAGACATAATTAAGAGCCAGATCAGAGGATGGCTGCAGTAATGGTTGTCCCTCTGGAACTTTGTCACATCTCCAGCCAAGATGTCTGGAGCACAGTGAGAGTGGCCATCGGTTCTTGGTCAGCTAGTTCTATAGAGAGGTGTGTGCCCACAGGTCGACTCCAATCAAGATGCAGAAGCATCTCAGAAAAAACTGAAAACCTAAATTTTAAGTGTTTTTGCAAAGGATCTGAATACTTTTATCAATGTGATTTCAGTTTGAAAAAATGTAATCTTATTTTTTATATTCAAAAAAATTAAAAAGCCATATCATGTTTTTTTTGTAGTTTTGGAGGTTTGGTGGGGTGGGTTGGGGGATTTTTGGGAGGTTTTGCCGGTCCTTTATCTAATACAACGAGTTACAGTGAACAAATAGTTTTCTTTTCATAAAGCTGAAATTGTGCTGAAACCATGAGGCCAAACATAGAGTTAAAACGTTCTTTTTTTCTTAACCAATTAGAGAGACAGTGCTTTTACTTTTAGCTGTGGATTGGTGGCAGAGTCAGTCATTGCTCAACCAGAAGGTCAGGGGTTCAATCTCCGGCTCCTGCAGCCACTTAACCCCATATTGCCCCCACTGATGAATCAGTGGCATGCAGGGCATATGGACTCACTCACATTAGTTAAAACGGATGGCCACTTTACATCCCAACCTCTGCCATGAGTGTGTGAATGGGTCTAAATGGACTAATGTAGCCTGTGGTATTAAAGGTACTTTGAGTAGTCAGATGACTAAAAGAGAGCCATACAAACCCAACTACACTTTACCATTTTTTTGCTACTGATTTACCGCAGCTCTTCAACTAACAAGTCAGAAAATGATTGCATTTCTGATGGCTCCTGCATAAAACCATTGTAGTAGTTAAAGTACCTGTGAAGTGATAAAAGAATTCTTTATTTTAGGTTTGTTAGATGACCAGTCAGCGTGTTATCAATCACCAGGCCAAATTTCAGTCATTTCAAACATTGCTAAGTTCTAAATTTATGACAGAAGTTGGGTTTTCAGTTAACTGTTTTCTGGCACAAATATCTCCATTATGATACTTTTAATGACCCGTAGGCCACTGTGTCTGGTAGATTTGGGAAATTTACCTCACAATGAACAGAAACACAGCATGTAGCTGGCTGCTAACTTACAGTGAAGGCAATAAAATCAGCTAACAACAGACTGTACTGAGATAAACTGCTCAGTGATTTTTATATCATCGTAGCATTGGGGGGGCAGGCTAATTCCCAATCAAGACTGTTGATGTAATGGCCTCCTATATTTGCCCTACTCAAATAAAACCAAGCCAGGAAAGAGGGGAAATATTTTCTAATGGTCTAAATCCAAAATTTAGTCACACAGAGATCTTAGTGTTTTCATATGTTTACAGAAACCTTATTCCATCATATCTAGTGCGTAAGACACAAAGTTTGGATTTCACTTTACAGGAGCTTTAATTATCATTACATACAGCTAAATGTATATGAGGTTAAAATCTCCATGTGTTTCAAAATGATACAATCTCACATGAAATTGTGTCCTTTAGATTTCATTTAGATTTAGACAGCATTTAAAGAGCATTTAAATTTTCTACTGGCAATGGTAGGCAGTAACTTTGCAAATTTAGAGTTACACAGAAAGAACGCGATAAATCTGTTGAATATTTACTGTAATTGTTGGCAATGCCCAACAGAGTATGCACCACTGCAATTACATAATCTAACATGCAATGGTTTGTTGGATCAATAATCAACAATTACATGGTAACAATACAATAATGCTGCAGTGTGGGCACTTTTGATACTTTTTTTATGCAGAACTGACAATGCTGGACTGGCTTAAAACGTAGGACTAATTAAAGATGTGTATGTGGTGGAATTGGTACTTTAACTTTTTCCCCTATAAACAACCCCTGCGCAGACACAAGGCTTAAGCAGTTTTTGTGACAGACATGCCTTGGTATTTAATTACATAATATTGAGCACAGGTTGTTAGTTGGAGGCTGGCAGCTCGCCCCATGTAGAGGCGGAGGAGCTGTTCTTTCAGCACCACCTGAGCGCAGATCCAGCAAAGCACCACCGAAACCCGTCTGAAAATAAACAGACGCCTCATGATCTGACCACAGATCAGGCCTGTTTGTCTTTTCACGACGCGACACTGCAAAGCAAGGTGTTCTAGCATTTTTACATCTGAGCATCCTAGCATGCAAGGCAGTCTCCTATACACTCAAACACAATGGGCTTCTCCCCTCTCTCACAGTGAGCAGACACCTTTCACGTCCAAGTGCATGAGTGTCTTACCTTGATCCTAACATAACAGTGGGTTCCCAAGGACGTGTCATTCAGACAAGCTGGGGGAGTTTCACGAATCACCCATTGAAAGGTTGTTGTCGGCCTCAGGATGATGTTCCACCAAAGTTTCAGCAAGGCTGCGACGGTGCAAAGAGCACAATAACCGTATATAAGCGACCAATACCCCAAAACTCTGATTTTCAGCGCAAGTCTGATTAGAAATAACAGCAAGTTGTGGAGCACTCTCGCCATTTTTACATTGCCGCAGAAAAATCGATCCAGATCAAGTTACCTATTGATTTCTCCCTGTTAATCTGTCGCCCGTGTTTAAATACTGCTCTGACAATGCCGTGGTGTCGTTAGCAGCGCATACGCACGACTGTCTGAAGGGAGGATCCCGAGCACAAACGTTTGAATGGGACGGTGGCTGCTGGAGCATCACGTCAGATTCACGCTTGCGTGTGACAGCGCTGGTTGTTTAGCTGGAGACTGTGTTGTTGACTATACAAGGCAAGTCCGAAAGCGAGCAATAAGCCAGTCGATGCAGTCTGTGATTTACAGTGATTTGAGCACAGCTAAGAGGCGCTGTTAGGCTGGGAGAAAAACACCGAGGATGACTGCAAAGCTTCGGGGCTGTTCATGAAAACAATACTGCGTTTAAACAGACAGCATGAACGTCAACAGACCAATTCTTCCCATTTTTTATACTTAAAACGTTTAAAAACAATAGATAGCTGACTTAATCACACATGACTGGTATTCTGCAGACAGCGCATTAATATTTAATCAGGTGTACTGCGGTCACAGGTGTGCTTTCATTCAGGCTTTGACACTGCGCACTTATTTTCTTAGAAAGCACAACTCCAGACAAGCTAACACTCATAATCTCATAAACCATTTAAGTAACTTTATCCTAATCCCTCACGTGACAGTATATGTAATAGATTACATACATCAATACGCTTTACAACTTCTCCTGCTGCACTATTTAATGTCTTTTTGCCTTAAATCCAGTATGTTTTTGCCTGATTGTCGTCATTCTGTTCTTTTTACATTGAGCATGAGTGGTGCAGCGTGAATTCACTGACTGGGGTATAAGATTGAACTAATGATGGTTTACTTTTTCACGTCATGGGTGCAAATTAAAACTTACTTCCCTGAGCCCAGGCTGAGATATCAAATAATGAGAACTGTAAGCCCTTATTGGCATGACGTCATAAAGGTGGGCGGGAATAGCATCAAACAGAGACTTAACCATGTAATGCAGGGGTGTCAAATTCAGTTTCACATCAGCCTTAAGGTTGTTACTGGAAGACAATAAAAATCAACAACCTATTTGACTCTATGTAATATTCTTATCGGTTTTATCAAAATACAGTGCCTATAAAAGGTGGCTTCTTAAAAAAATAAAATCCCAAAAAACCTCTTTAATGTCAAAGTGAAAACAGATTTCTACAAAGTAATGTCAAACAAAAATATGTACTGTGAAATAATTAACTACATAAATATTCACCCCTTTCAAGTTAGTATTTAGTAGATGCACTTTGGCTGCTATCACAGCACTGAGTCTGTGTGGATAAATCTCAATCAGGCTTGCACATCTGGGCACTGCAATTTTAATCTATTTATCTTTGAATGGATTACTGAATATTACTCAAGCTCTGTCAGGTTTTATGGTGATCTGGTGTGGACAGCCCTTTTCAAGTCCAGTCACACATTCTCTATTGGATTGAGGTCTGGCTTTTGACTCTGCCACTCCAGAAAATTCACCTTGCTGTCTTTAAACCATTACTGCTTAGGGTCATTGTCTGGCTGGAAAATAAATTTTCTCCCAAGCCATAGTTCTCTTGCAGACTGAATAAGACTGACCTCCAGGAGTTTCCTATATTTTAACACATTCATTTTACTCAGAGAGAACCCTCACACGCACTGTGAGAACGTGCAAAACTGAAAGGCCCTTTCTGTTCAGGATTCAAACCAGGAACTTTCTTGATGGAAGGCAACACTACTAACCACCGGGCCACTGTACAGCCCTCAAGAACATAATGTGTTCAATGAATTTTGATTTCAAGCCCCATTTCATCTCAGTTAAAGCAAATATATGGAAAAAATATGCTGACAGTAGCTTTAATCTGTATTTAAATGCCCAATCTCAATCACCCACAGGTTCTGTCATGATGAGTGAAATGTTACCAGAACAAAAAGTGGTTTACAATTTACCTGTTTACACAAAAGTGCAGATTTTTCCTCTTTGGGACATATTAAAAAGCCTTCCTATCTCCTGAAATGGACAGGAAACATAATCAGTGTTACAGATATGTACCATGTGTTGGAAGTTTCTTCCTTTTAAAATTTACAGTAAGAAGGCGAAAAGAAAACAGAAATTCATAGCTTGTCCCAATATCCTTGAACTCACGTTATCTGCATGAGGCCTAAATGTTTGAAGGAGTTCGAAACTCCACTTTGTAATGTTTTGCCAATAACTGCTTTACTGAGACTTTTGCGAAAATACAATAAAGAAAAGTGAAGTGCATCTTCTCTGGTCTCATGAATTTGACTTGATGCAGCATCCTTTCTTGATACAACAAAATTGGTTATAGCCCCATTTTTGTAGGTGCTTTACTGCACCTGGCTACTTTTTCATCAGTAAAGACATGCAGTAAGACAACTATGAATTCCCATTTCTATTATTTAGAAAGTCCTTTGGAAATCAATGTCAGGGGGCTGATGGCCTCATGGCCCTGTTCCCATGCCGCATGTGCAGCAGCTGTTATCCTGGTAGGGGATGGCCCAGGTTTGTGTCTGGCCTTTGGCTCCTGCTCCATGTCATTACTCACTCTCTCACATCCATTTCCGACACTATCCACAGTCCTATCTAGATCAAAGCAAAAAAGCCCAAACACAATTCTGAAATAAAAAAGAAAGACACTGGTGTCAACACAAATGTCTTTACATTGGTAACCAAAATAAACTGCATAGAGTAAGTTTACAGCAATCAATTATGTTCTGTCACAGCATCAGTGCAGAATTGTCAGTAACAATTAATTTAAACACCCCTATTAAAAGAGTTGAAATCTGAAGCCTTTGCACTCTTCAGTGCTGAAATACTGAGCCACAGTGCTTACAAAATGATATTAAATATGACTGAATTCATGAATAAGTAATACTGTTCCTTGCATTATTAAAAAGCACACTAAAAATACAATTAAAGCTTTATACATTTGCTTTAACCTCCTCTCACTTAGAAGAAACACTTCTTTGAACACTAATTTTCAAAGATTTGGAGGCCTCCCTATATTCTAAAGTAATGGCTGGAAACTAAGAGCAGCTGTAAAATAATGTTGTCATCCATCCTCTGATCACCATTAAAATGGTAGAACTGTGTCTCATATGGCCTCTGAAAAAATAAAACTGACAAAATATATTCAGAAGTCAGCAGACAGGCAGCTTAGAACAGTTTATAATACAACAAATCACAGGCCTCTCAATCCCTCTAAAAAATACTGTTGAGTTTCATCGACAAACTATATGCAGAAGGTTGAAGACAGTCTTACATACTGTATGTTGGTACAACTTTTGTTCTTTGAACAAGCATTTTGAAAGAGTTTGGTACTTTTCTGGCTTAAATTGATTAATGGCTAGAAAGGGCTATGATACAGCATGATTATTTAAATAGGTAAGAATTGAGTCTTAAAGGCATCTGAAATAATAACGTTTCGTTTGGCAAATTACAGTGCCTATAAAAAGTTTTCACCCCCTTTGATGTTTTATCCTTTAATTGATTTTATAAATGGTCAATGTCAATATAACATGGCTTTTTTAACCAAAACTAAGAAAAAACAACTCTTCAATGTTAAAATAAAAACAGATTTCTACAAAGTAATGTCAATTACATAAAAATATGTAAGGTAAAATAAAAGACGGCATTAATATTCACCTCTTCAAGTCAGAATTTAGTTGATGTACCTTTGGCTGCAATCACAGCACCGAGTCCGTGTGGATAGTTCTCAATCAGGCTTGCACATCTGGACACTACAAATGTACTCTGTTCTTCTTGCAAAACTGCTCATGCACAGTGAGAATGCACTGGAATCATCATCAACAGCCCTTCTCAAGTCTAGACACAAATTCTCTTAGCCTGAGGGTTGGGCTTTGTCCTAGACACTCCACAACATTCAACTTGTTGTCTTTAAACCATTTCTGTGTAGCTTTGGCTGTATGAAAATAAATCTTCCCCCAACCCGTAGTTCTCTTGCAGACTGAATATGAATTTACTCCAGGATTGCCTTAATAAGCCTCCCAGGGCTGGCTGCGAGGAAGCATCCCCACAGCATGATGCTGCCACCACTGTGCTTCACAGTGGGTATGGTGTGTTTGTGTTAGAGTTTGGTGTCTGCCAAACATAGCATCTTTTCTGATAAACGGTAGCACCATTTTGGTCTCATCATACCAAAGAGCTCTCTCCCACAGGCTCTCCCATCTCAGCTGCTGAAGTTTGTAACTCCTTCAGAGTAGTCACAGGTGTCTTGGTGGCCTCTATCACTAGTCTCCTGCTTGCACATTCCCTCAGTTTGAGAGAGTTTGTCAGTTTCTGATCTAGGCAGATTTACACGTGCCACATTCCTTCTATTGCTTGATGATGGATTTAACTGAACTCAGTTTTAAACCAAAGAGTATAATAGCAACTTCTGGGTTTTCCGGTTTAGAAAAATTGTCATAGCCTAAGAACCTGTTACTATACCAAGCAATCTAGCCATGATATAAACTTTACCAGCAACAGTTTATAGATCTTTATCCCGAGATCTGGATCCCGAGGCCTTCAAAAACTATTATATTTAAACAATCTCCCCAGTTTGCTTTAGGTAGGCCCTTTGGTCTCCATGTGCATATTAAAGCTTAAAGGGAAAATGCCTAGGAGGCACTGGACCCAGGCCTATACCTTTAACAGATCATGAACTTTCTTCAAGCTCTCCCACAACGTCAAAGTCAGCCTCTAGCTGAATGTCCAAGTTTAAGTCCATCCATCTTCTGGCGAAAAAAAAAAAATTACGGACTTGTATCAGCAACCTCCTTCTTTCAGTCCATCCTGAGCTGATGACCATGGATATGAGCTGAACATAGATCAACTTATGAATCAAAAGCTTTGGCTTGCAGCTTAACATGTGCTTCACCACAATGGTCTACTAATACCCTGCCGTTACTGCTGACACTAATCCACCTTTGACTGGATATTTTATTGCAAACCAGCCTTGATTGTGTGGAAGATAACTGCTTGAGGCAGGCCAAAGCACATCCACAGCCCCTACATGATAAGAGATAACCCTGGTGCAGTCTGATAATCACAGAACCTATGTTTGAGTCTCTGCTCAGACTATGGACACAGCTTTCACTCAGATTAAAAAACACCTGATGGCTCATAGCACTGGCCCTTTCCCTCATACCCATGTTATACATCCCCCCAGACTCCCCGGGGGAATTGGTTGTAATCCTTCTCCACAAAAAAAACACGTAGACTGGCTGGACAATCTATCATGACCCATTCAACTAAGCCTGTAAGGATAAAGGCCTACTGCTTCATTTTCACCCATGTGTAAGCATTTACAAAAGAACTGAGCAGCATGGCACCCTTTCAAACTCCCATATTTAAAAACCAAATCACTTCTCTGCCATTCTGCAGGTGCACAAGAGCTCTATGCAACAATCAGGACAGACAGCTAAACAATGTTTGACCCTTCTCTATCTGAGGGCCAATGTCAGCCACACCTGGGCACTTAAGTCATCCTCTTGCTGTAGTCTACAAAAACAGATTGTTCTTTCTTTCCTGCACTACAATAACCAGAACACATGCTTTGATCTGCCCTGAAAGCACTGTCCACAACCAATTTTAAAGTTTCAGGACTTTAGCATCTGCACATCCACATCTGGCACCACACTGCTGTGAAAATGTCTAACTACCTCTCAGAGCACTGCTAGAGATATGCATCAGACTGCCAGTCTTTCATTCACAGAGGCTGTACTGAATATGTTAAGGAGGTACGAAATGGATCTCCTATACCACCCAACAACACCCTCAGTCAGTGTCAGCAATTCTCCCCTGCTGAGCATAGCCTGAGCCAAGCTCAGCTTTCTCTTCCTGAATCCCTTGACAGTTTGCCAGAACTTTTTTTTTTTTGGGTCCAATTGAAACACTGCCACCAAGGTTTTTGCTGACAACAACCCTTCTGGCCTCCTGTTATCCATCTGCTGTTTTACAAGACCTCTGGGCCAACCTTGTATGCAAGACCAACAGTTTTCTCAGGCTGGCAACAAGACAAATCCATAACCTTTTGACCACAACTTTGTGAAGGTGCCTCCACATTGTCCCCATCTGCCCCTGAGTCTTCTTAGGGGTTTAGATGTCGTATTTCTACAGTACTATTACTTGAGTCAGCTATTTAGTGACACTTAACAGTAAGGTACACAAATGTTGATTTAGTTAGTAAGAAAAAAAAAACAGTAACTAACTGCTCATTAACCAGGGAATTAATGATGAACTATAAGGTAATGATAACATTATGATTCAGTATAAACTACCCAATATGATCAACTAAAATCAATCATTACTTGGTAAAATCTGATGAGAAGTTGCTCACTCTTGGCCTGCTGACCAAATAACTTCTGAATACTTGTCTAAAAGTCATTATCTATTACACAACAGTTACTTCCATCTGTGTTTTCTTAAGAGTCATGATTCATGATTCTTTCCTCCAGCTTTCCCAACTGCCTATCAAATTTTTGGTACCATTATCACATGATGTAGGGTATCTAGCATAGTAACATAATATTGGTAAATGTCCAGCACTCTCAGTCCGTCTTATTTTGTAGTATACATGTCCTCAAGATTATGTTGGTTTCTTGTTATCCCGCAACACGAAGGAGCACAAAGAGGCTGGAGGGAATAATCATTGCCACTGTCAATAACAAAATATCTTTGGCTTTTGTGTGGTTTTAACCATACCCTTAGGCAGAACTTGATAACCCAATTATGTTCTCTTGTGAAATTGTCAAATTTGTTCATAAAAGGCTCAGAATTAAGGGCAGTTTTCTACCATCCTGTCCTATTTGGCAAAATCCTGTTTTAAGTGTGAAACCATTAGTTAGTACCAGTTCTAATAGTAATTATCTGAAAGATACAATGCCTATGAAAGTATTCAACCCTTCAGTGTTTTGCTGTTTTATTTAATAAATCAATCATGGCCAATTAAATTTGGTAGAGGTCGAACCAATTGGTGCTAGTAGTCTTACAATTAGTGAAATGGGGATCACCTGAGTGCAGTCAATGTGTCTCAAGCAATTGTAGTTAAAGACACCTGTGTCTGGAAGGTCCAGTCATGGGTTTAGCAGCTTGTCTGGCTACCATTACACCATGAAGACAAAAGAACACTCCAAGCAACTCAGAGAAAAGGCTATTGAAAAGTGTAAGTCTGGGGATAGTACAAAAAAATTCTAAGGCACTGAACATCCCTGAAGTTCAGTTATATTCATCAACAAGAAATAAAGGGGATAAGACACATGAGTAAATCTGCCTAGATCAGGCCATCAAACAGGCTGAGTGACCGTGCAAGAAGGAGACTAGGGAGCGAGACCATCAACAACTTTTGCCGGGTTCTTCACCAGTCAAGGATTTATGGGAGAGTGGTAAAGAAAAAGCCACTGTTGAAGAAAACTCAAATTAAATCTGGACTAAAGTTTATCAACACACTGCACATCACCACAAACACACCATCCCTACTGTGAAGCACAGTGGTGGCAGTATCATGCTGTAGGGGAGCTTTTCGGCAGCTGACCCTGGGAGGCTTGGAAAGGTAGAGGCTAAAATGAATGTGGCAAACATAGGACAGTCCTGGATGACAATCTTATTCAGTATGCAAGAGAACTACAGCTTGGGAGAAGATTTATTTTCCAGCAAGACAATGACCCTAATTAATCTCTAACATATATAAACGTTTAGCCTCTCCACAGTTCAAAGTAGCACACCCACATAGCTTTGCTGGATAGACAGGGGAAGTCTCTTTTCACAGGCAGCTGGGAAAAAGTATTGAATATTTCTGCAATATCAAAATGTGTTCCTAACAGAATTATCGAGATGAAAATTTTGCGCAGGGCGTGTATCATCCCTGTTAAATATAACCAAATAAATGCATCCTCTTTAGACAGATGCTGGCAAGGCTGTGGTAAAAGAGGCACCCTGTTACACTGCCGATGGGGATGCACTGCTCTGAATTTCTTCTGGTCAGCTGTAACAAATGCCCTAACAGAGATTATTCAGATTTTTTATCCCAAAATGCCCTTGACCGTGTATATTTAGAGACAAAAAATATGGGTTATGAAATCTGTAATGCTGGTTTTATCTAGGAGCTAGACAGGTAATTGTTTTGAATTGCACGGTATGAACTCCCGACTGCTTTAGTTTGAGCAGTTAGAGTTTATTGACTTACTAGGGATGAAACAAGCTGCTGCCGCATTAATGCAGCATGATCACAGCCGAGAGGGATTGTGGTATACATTTAGGTCTGTTATTTTATAACTCTTTAGCTGAGTAACAGTAAAGTTATTAAAATTGTCAGTATTATCTTTATGATCAGGCATGTTTGCAGGATTTTCCAGCACTGTTCAAGTATTTCTTTGTCTACAGCCCCCTCCCTTTGGATCACCTGCATTTTGCTGCATGAATGTCTTGTTTAGTTGTAATGTATATATGTACGTTATTTTACAATTTTAGTCCTGTTTAATTTTGAAACAAATACAAACTGGCAAGAAAGACATTCCAGAGATGATTTGGGAGAACATCACTGAGACGTTTCACAATAAGCCTACGTATCACTCCGCCTCAGCCTGAATACTTTAACAAGTGTCTCTCTTTATCAGTTAATGTCCTCAGAATCACAGAAAGACTAGTTTGACTGCTTTCAGGATAAAATTTACTTCTCTTAACAAAAAGTAAAAATTTCATACCACATATAGCTGATCTGTGGTAACCATGGAGACCAACAGAGTCCCAAGAGCCGAACAATGTTTGAGTTGCTTGGCAACAGCTTGGTGGAACTAGTGGAATTGATGTTAAAAATAATCTTTTGTTGATTTTCACTTTTTACTTCTATTTACTTCTTGCACAACTTTTGTTTACAGGTTCATCTAAAAAAACAGAAGAGAAGAAAAGAAAAGAAAGTTATATTTCCATATATCTAGATTCATCTTTTACAAAGTTAAATATTTCAAGACTTGATTACAGCTTACAACTCATATAAATCTGAAATGGCTAAATTATCATTAAATACCCAATATATTTAATGAGGAGTGTACAATTTACAAGTTAACTGCTGGTTAACTAGCAGTTATTTACTCATCCTTCTTGCTATGCATTGACATATACTCCTTAACCCTTTTAATCACAGCTTTTGTCAAGCTATAAATGACTACTTTGATTTGCTTTCAAAAGAATTGGGCCTACCTCCTCAACTTTCCAAATCTCCAGCTGCTCCTGTCCTCATCTGGTTTACTGAGTTTTTATCTCACCTTGAGGAAAATCAAAAAGAAAGGATTAAAAATGCAAAATATTCTTTTATATTGGTCATCTGTGTGCATCACATAGAAATCAAACTAGTAATCAAGCCCTCTGTTGTACGATGATCATACCCAATTCCTGAAAGTGGCTGCAGGGTAATCTGTTATTAAAACCTGAGGTACGAAGGGAAATTATGCCGATCACTTAGTGAAAATAGCTTTATTATTTAAAGTAAAATACAAAGAGAAAAATAACTTTCTTTTTTAGCTTATTCAAACTGTGACATACAGAATATGTTGATAATCTCCAAACACAACTTTGGAACAGCCAGAACCGTCTGAGCAGCAAAGTGCAGAGAGTGTAAACAGTAAACACATTTTTCAAGCAGTCAAGCACAAGGAACTGAGTTTATCAAAGTCCACGATGGAAACTGTAGCTTGAACCTCCCATCTTTGCCCCACATTCTACTTTACCTTTGTGTGAGCGTTCATTTTTTAAAAAGAAAGGCACACAAACATGCATTTAACAATAAATCAGTGTTTTGGTAAACTTTAGTATTTTATGAGTGATTATAAACGGAGACACAGTGGTTTATCAAAGGGAAAAATTAATTTAAGAAGAAATAATAATGCACACGACAGCACAAATAAAAAAAAGAGGAATTTAACGAATAAATGGATGTGTTAATAAGCTTATCATACACAGCCATGGGCTGTAGGTGGAATCATCTGGATTTGAAAGGATCATACTAACAAGCACATGTTCCCTACAGATTTGAATTTCAGTGCTTCACCCTGATCATCTCAAAGGGAAGAAAAGTTGATCAGTTCACAATCAATAACCATTGCAAACACAACTTAAGGGCAGAACTCTTTTTATAACTTTTTCCACGTCTTTAATCTAGATTAACATTTAACTCTTAGTCTCAAGAACAAACAGCATTGATGTAAAGTTGTCAGGCCAGGAGAGTTCCAACAATTCAAGATGTTCACTTATGAGACTGAAGTTTTGAAAAGTGGTTGCTCCCACAGGTAAATCCCAACATTTTATTCCATGTCCAGCTCAAACTTATTCATGATCTCCCACTGCCTAGACATGTCAATGCTGGATAGCTAAAAAAACAAAAAGAAAAAGATCGATGTTAGCCAGCTATTTCACCAAAAACATAACTGAGCTTGAAAACATGACTGATGATACTCACAGCCTCTTGTCTGCGACGCTCTTGCTCCTTTTTACGGGCCATTTCTCTTTCTTTGTCTACCGAGGACTGTGTGGTTACAGGCTGGGTTTCTACTGGAGACTTCTGCTGCTCGGTATCTTTTGGAGAGTCTACAGTAGCCTCTGTGGAAATGCTCTCTGGTGAATCAGTCTCCTCCTTCATAGATGCTGAGTTTATTTCTACTTTACATGAGCCAGGTAAGCTAAAGGGAAAGTGTCAGTGTTAAATATTAAGTATTCGTAAGAAACACTCCTTTAAATTGTGTTCACTTAATTATGGGAACAGGACAATGTGATTTTTTTCAAACAAAATCCATGTTTAAGTCAACATTTTAGCTTGTAATATAAATATTACATATTAATTCTCAAATGATCCACTGTGCATTTGCTCAAAATGACATAAAAGAAGTGGATAAACCAGTAGGCTTTACAGTCACACATTTGTTCATGCACCCAAATTTCGAAGTTAAAAAAAAATTTGATGAAACTGTGGGGGAAAGACTTTTAAGAGTTGGAGTGATCAAATTTGGATGACAAAGTGGTTATGCATTGTCACCTCTCCACCAGGTAAAAGACTTTAAAGCCATACACCCTAAAGCAAACCCTGTTTATTCTTAATCTTAAACTTAACAGAGCTATATACATGAAATGGACATCGTAAAATCCAGGTTACAAGTTTCAATGGTATACAAGAAATTTCCATTTAGAGTTTGCACTCTTGCTTCATAAAATCCAGTAGCTTATATCTCAGCCTGCAGTGATTGTTGCAAAGAGCTTCATCTACATCTTCTTTTACAGTAAAAGCATTTTCTATATACCTGCTCTTTTCAGGAGCCTCCTGCTCCTTGTTTCCTTCCTCCTGTTTCTTCTTCAGTGCTTTTTCACGTTCTTCCTTCTCAATCACAGCCTTTCGGAACTGTTGGAAGCTCTCTTTTGACGATTTGATTGCAGGTTGAGTGACTGACTGTTTCATCAGTCGCGCCCAAGACAGTGCATTTTTTAAAGCTACTTCCTAAACAAAACAAGTTTCCATGTTTATCAGTAGTCAAATCTGAAACAGTTAGAAGCAAATGACATTTAAAACAATAATCATAATAGCTGCACATGTAAATGCCTGACTTCTAAATAGAATCTTTAAAAATCAATTGGGTTGCAATAGATAAAAGGTTGATGCCATCTGGTGGATAAAAGATTTACTGCATGCCTTCAGTAGAAATCAATAATCAATCATAATGAAAATAATGAAAGAAATATATATCTTGTTGTTTATATAGAAATCATCAACATTTAGTCGTAGTTTATTATCCAACCAATCCTTTTCATATCCAAATCACTAACCTTTTTGGTTATTTGAGGTTTTTCCTCTTCAGTAGGTGTATTTTCTGTGTTTGTGTAAGGCACACTGGTTTCTGGATTGTCAGGACAATCCTCAGGGAAGCTGAAATCTGGAATAAAGATTTAAGCTTGTTGCAGTAGAAACTTTATTAATTTAAAAGCATTGTTGTTGCCAGGGCAGGTGGACTTACTGGATCTCATCTCATCTTTAGATGGAAGTGGACTCTCTCTCAGAGGGGACAGCACTGGACCCTGCTGAAAGAGGAGATTAACCAGTTAAAATCATCTGGTGCTTTAATTTGGATGGTTGAGAAATGGAAGTGTGATGCTTTGTATTTATGAGCATTTCATGGCTGTGAACTGAATAGTTGTATGTGTGCATGAACATTTTGTAGGCAGGCAGAAATTGACAAAACAACGTGATAATGAATTGAAGCCAGTCTGTATATGAAAAAAAATCTAAATTAATTTTACTGTGCTGTGTCTGTGACACACAATAAACAGAGACACAGCGGTGTCTGCTCCACACTGATTCCTATTTGCCCTCTCATCACAGAGCACATCTTTATCAGCTACATGTTTTAATCAAATAATTGAGCAAAGTGTGGAAATTAGAACATAGCATAGCATAATATTGTCTCATAATCACTCAAAGTTTATGATAAACTGGCGCAATGATGAATGGGGGATTTTTTGGCACTATAGGAAAAGTATGTAAACACAGCAGCAAATTGGTCAGTCTGTGTTTTCTTTTGTTACTGACCATTCCTGCTGTAGCAAACTAACAATGACGTCTAACTGTCCTTTCATTCACAAGCAAAAAAATGTTATTAGATGTAATAATGCACATCTGGGGGTAAAAGGAGTTAATATATAGTGAGCAGAGATATTTATAACCCATCAATAACTAACATCACTCATGTTCTGTACAGCTCTGACTTTGTAACAATAATTTATTCTTAATTTTACTAATCAGAATATTTCTCTATCAAAGAACATCATAAACTATGAACCAACATACTATGGTTTTAAAGAGGGTTTTTCTCCACTTTTGCCAAAATCAGTGTTATGACAGCAAAATCTAACATTTAATCAACATCAACTAAACAAGAATTCTGTCCCTATTAAAAGAGGTCATAACAATTAGAGTGTATTCCTCAATTCTAAAATCAGGGAGCCAGAAGCCTGCTTGTTCACAGATAGAACACATCAAGTTAAATGAAAACCGGCAATCATGCTTAATAAATGGAGATGTTCGGGTAACAGCTGTGTTACTTTTAGTCAGAACTTAAAGAGAGTGGATATTCTTTCATAAAAAAATAAAAATATACACTTACATAAGTCTTGAAAAGGGAGGTAAAACTGTAAAGATGGTCCTTAGTCCTAAATACTGTTGTTGTCTGTGGTTAAATTGACATCACTAATGTTGTTTATTAGACTGTGAATGAAACCACATCAGACAGAGCAGGCATGACCTGTCTAAAAAGTAGTGGCAGATCGGGAGACTAAAACTTATTTTGTCATTAACAGACTTGTCTTCTGGCTGTCTGCAACAAACTTTCTGGAGTTTAAACTGCCTGATAAATCAGCACTGTGTCGGTATTAGCCTTCGGCTTGGTCCTAATGCTAGCAGCTATTGCAGCTTTGTGTTCTGTTAATGGTTCGGCACAAGTATGATGACTCGTGATTTTACTTACTTTTTCTCATAGGGCCAGATAGGTTTGGATTTTTTTCCCCCTTAGTAAATAAAATCATCATTTATAAACTGCATTTTCTATTTTCTTGGGTTGTCTTTGTGAGATATTAAAATTGGTTCAATGATCAGAAACATTTTAGTGCAATAAATATGCAAAAAAATCAGGAATCCTAAAAGGGGGAACTACTTCCATGGCACTGTAGATCCAAGTGTACTTACATGTTCACAGCAACCATATTCCAATATATCTAGTGTGTTTTCACACTAGTAGTTAGGATCTCACTTTACAGGGACTTAAACACTACACAGAAAAGCAGGCAATGCATAAGAAGTCACTGCAAGTAGTTAAAAAAAAAGTTGTTGTTATATGTCCAAACTGGTTGTGTCTTTGAGGCATTGGTGTTATTGAACGTACCTCAAATCTGGCAGCTGCCCAGTCCAGCAGAGTTACTGGGGAAACCATGGGAGATAAAAGGGTTGACAGATCTGTCAACAGAAAATACGTTAGTAAGTTCAGGATATCATAACTATGTAAGAGAAAATGTAAATCCTGTACATTTATACAAGACAGGAGAAAAGATCCAGAGTGAAGTGTGAACCAGATCAAGAAGGGAAAAGCAGCAACAGTAGGAGAGCCTGAGGTGAATAGGCAAATGAGAAGGGTGACTTATTATATATGTTACTGTAGGATTTATGGTGTGGAGCCACTGGCAGTGAGAATGCTGATAAAGCTGATCTGTGAGTGCATGGCGGGTGTATTGATGCTTACACTGCACTAGGACAACAAGGTTGGGAAAGGCTGGTAAATACCGAATTGAAAATGAAGAAAACAAAACATTCATGCAAAGGTCTTCTTCACAGCTGCAAAACAATTTTCTACTTAAAACCTCCATTTCGAACATTTTGTAAAACTACATGTGTGGAAAAAATTATATATTTTGATAAAAATGAACACCCTTATAGCTGAGACAAAAGGACAGATGTGAGCACTACCTGGAGGTGATAAAGTCAACTCATCAAAGGTCTGCTCTGCTTTTAGTAGTGTTTGATGGCTTTGGGTGGGTTCTTCTACCGATGACAGCACAGTAGGAAGGACCTGACATGTCTTGACTGTGGTGTTTGACAAATCTTTTGTCCCCAATATTAGCCCACTTTGGGCAGGGTTAGTCTCTTTACACTTTGTCTTCTGGGAAGACTTCTTTATTCTCTGCTTCTTTGTTTTTGGCACTGAAAGAAAAACACATTAATAATTCAGTCTACAGAGCAGGACATCAGACCTTTTCTTTCCCCTAAAACTGTTCACATCAGATATAATCCATATCACGCAGTCTCTTTTTCAAAGAATATGTGAAATATGGTAATGAAACTTTGAATCTTGGAACAGCAGTGGTTCTCAACTGGTGGGTCAGGACCCAAAAGTGGTTTGCAAAAAGGAAAAAAAAAAAAGATAGTCCAAGTCTACGAAGGGCTTTATTTTTTCTTTTCTGTAGTTTAAGTTTTGACTGCAGAAATAAAACAAAATAGGTGCTTGGCAGGCAGGCTGAATCATTCTGAAATTTTCATTGCAAATTTACCTGAAACCTTTTGGGAATCTCCCATGTAAACTTATTAGGATACCTAAGGTAATTTCCCCTCAACTTTGAGAGTTTTCTGAGAGCATTTACCACAAAACTATTGGTAATATTCTCTGGGACTTTTCCTGTAACTCTAAAGAAATTTCACAAGGATACAGAAACTCTTTGGAATTGTCAACAGTTATTATTATGACTTTTCACAAAACCTTCAAGCAGGAGGTTTCCAGGAATATTTCAGAAATTTTCTCTGATAGCATTAGGGAATTTTTGGGAACCTTCCTGAAAACATTATTGGAATCTTATCTGGAATGTGTCCCAGAAACTCTTAGGAATCTTGTATATTTTTCCAGATTTTTTTTTGTCACATTTTGTACCATCTAAAGTCCATCAGCTCTATGTTTCATAAACCTAGTTGAAAATATCTGCAGTGCATTCAAATATTCAGACCCCCTTCACTTTTTTCGAATTTAATTATTATGCAGCCTGATGCTACAATCATTTAGATTTTTTGTTTTCCTCTCTCTGATAATCTACACTTACTCCCCCCAAAATGACAAAGTGAAAACATAATTTTATAAATGTTTGCAAAATTATTTCAAATAAAAAACTGAAATATCCCATTTACATAAGTATCCAAACCCTATTTGAAACAATACTTGAAAGTTAGCTTAAGGGTCCTTTATTTCTCTTGGTTGTTACACAGCTGTTTCTACTACTTCACTGCTGTCCACCTGTGGTAAATTAAATTGATTGGACATGAAAGGCACACACCTCTCTATACAGTAGAAGGCCTCTAAGCTGATACATGCATACCAGAGCAAAAATCAAGCTGTGAGGTTAAAGGAACTGCCTGTAAAGCTCAGAGTCAGGATTGTTGCAAGGCACAGAGGGGAAAGCTGCAACAATGTTCTGCTGCACTGAAAGTTCCCAAGAATACAGTGGCCTCCATAAGTTTGGCACAATCAGGACTCTTCCAAGGGCTGGGTTGCCCAGCCAAACTGAGCAATCAGGGGAAAGACCAAAACAGCACAGAATCTAAGGTGCTTGGAATCCAGCTTGAAGTTTCCACAGTCAGCGATGGTTTGGGGTGCCATGCATCTGCTGCTGCTAGTCCACTGTGTTCTATCAAGTCCAGAGTCAACACTGTCAAATGTCTACCAGGAGATTTTAGAGCAATTCATGCTTTACCGAGATGCTAATTTCCTTTTCCAGCAGGACTTGGCACCTGCCCACAGAGAAGCCAAAACCACCAGAAGCTGGTTTGCTGACCATGGTATTACTGTACTTGTCTGGCCAGCCAACTGGTTAGACCTAAACCCCATAGAGAATTTCTGGGGAAATGTCAAGAAGAAGATGAGAGACACCAGACTCGACAATACAGATGAGCTGAAGGCTGCTATCAAAGCAACCTGGGCTTCATAAAACCCCAGTAGCGCCAAAGACCGATTGGCTCCATGCCACACCACGTAGATGCAGTTATTAGTGCAAAAGGAGGCCCGACCAAGCATTAAGTGCATAAATGAGCATAATTTTCCAGAAGGTCAACATTTCTGTATTATACATCCCTTTTTGGACTGATGTTTTATGATATTTTAATATTTTGAAAGAGTGGATTTTTGATTTTATGAGCTGTAATAATAAAGACTAAAACAAAAAAAATCTTTCAATCATTTCACATTGTAACGATGAATCTAGAAGATATGGAACTTCAACATTCCGAAGTAAATCACAGGGAAAATTAACCTTGACACGATATCCTAATTTTCTGAGATGCACCTGTAAAGCAACATAAAAAGTGACTTTTTATGGCTGTATTCTTGGGACATGGCAAAATATTTAAGGGAACATCACCCATCACTTCCTTTTATGCAAGAACCACAAAAGGGGTCCTGCATGTAAAGTTAAAATACATTTTTAAGACTCTGATTTTATCAGGTCTTAGTGACCTGCTCAATTTTATGCATAACTTTTACTGAGAGATAGCACTATAAAATTTAAAAAGATTAATTAGGAAGTTAAATATTATTTCTACATTGCTTGCAACTTCTAATTCACCCCTTAGTCTTGAATTTCGCATAGCTTATGTCCTTGGTTTATCATCAGTTACACTGATTCACTGTACCATGTATAAATGACGGTTTTCATGTCATTTGGTTTAATATTTTGCTCCTCTTAAATATAAAGTGAGTACAGAAACTGTGCAAACACTTGATTCATGTGCAAAAATATATCAACAATTTAATTTTTAGGCATGCAACCAAGATGGATAGGTTTTGGTTGGCAGTGGCTTAAGTCTGTCTTCAACAGGAGAGAAGGGATGGGTAAACAAAGGTAGTTCAAAGAAGATGGAAATAGAGCAGCTAACCTGATTCAGAGTCACTGCTATCAGGCGTGCTACAACTACTACTACTACTACTACCGCTGCTGCTGGATGATGACGAGCTGCTGCTGCTTTCACTGAGGCATGAAGGGTAGTTGAGGTCAGGAGATGTAATTGCTTTGGCTGTGAAAAAAGGGATTTTTATTTTACACTCAATGACTCACATAGATGCATGATGTGATGATGCTATTACTAAATCAGCTCTTACCCACTGGCTTGCTTTTCTTTAAGTTCTGCTCTCTCCTGACAACCTGAGATTTTTCAGCCTCCTTTAATTTCACAGCTTTCGTTCCTCCTGTGGGTTTTACCTGCTTTTGTTCTGCGGGGAAGGAAAGATAAAACGTATTATCAGAGTAGTTTTTAAAACTTTAATCTTCAGTCTTGAACTGATAATAAAAAAATCGGAACGAGAAACTGAGAGCTGTACTTACTGCTAACATTCTTGTTGCCTTTCCTCAAACATGTCCCCACAAACTTCTGCAGGGCTCTCAGTGTGGAAGACTTGAGGAGTTCAAAGTCAACCTCAATTTCCTCAAGAGTGGAATCTCGCAGACACGACTCTCTGGCATGAATGATCTTCACCAACTTGCCCAGCTTGTCACCAGGGAGTTTGTGGATGTCTTGTTTTAACTGCTTCTTCTCCCGGTATGTCACTGGTTTAGATGAGAGCTTTTCACAGTTTGAACGTACTCCATGGACAATGTCTCCGGTGTCGCGCCTACACATGCATAAAGACATCTTATATTAGCAACAGTGTATGTGAAAGGCAGATTATAGCATCTCAAGAAGGCCCTACTTACATATTTGAGCTCTTGCAGATAGCCATTTTTTCAACCATAGATTTGTATTTGTCGGATTTGTCCTTTAGCCTACTGATAAACTTTTCTTTGGATCTTTTTTCTTTTTTCAATTTCTCTTTCTTCTTTGGTTTCAGCTGGGGCTCTTGGCTGAGTCTCTTCAGCTGGTCACTCACAGCTTTCAACTGAGGAGCCAGCCATTAATGATACAGTTAGGTAAAATTGAGCGTAACTTCTCTAAAGCCATGTGCACTTTTACTGCCATGCATATACCAACCCGCTCCTTCAGACTGACCAGCTGCATGGCCACCTCTTCTGATGACATCTCTGTCTCTGAGGAGCTTTCACTTTCAGAACTTGCAGAGGTCAACGGATGTCCAACTCTGTCTGGTTTCCCCATTTCGACTTCAAGTAAGGGACAAGGCTCTGATTCTTGAGGAACTTTCTGAAATCTGGCCTCAAAAACTTCCTGTTGATACAAATGAAGACCTTTAGCATCAAAGTGTGCCATCTGCAATATGACTGACATTTAAACAGTCTGTATAACACAGTGAATATCAATCAAACAAAAAACAATCAAATGTGACCATATTCCAATGTTGATACCCACAATGACTGCACATATAAGCAGGAGAAGATAAAAGAGAAATTTTCCATACAAATATATTTAACTTTTTTGTGACCCTTCAATGGCTCATCTCCACTTCAAAATGGATGTTATGAACAGCATTTTAACCATTTAAACACAGATCTACAACTTATAAAACTATTTAAAATCCAGCTTTCAAGTACATCCAAATCAGATTGACTCTTCTTATTTAATTAAGGTGGATGTCAGACAAGAGGCAAGTATCATCAAGGGACCTCATGTGTCTTCTCGCAGTGTTTGAAAGGCATAAGCCAGTATGTATTTCACCTGATTTTAAAGAGATAATCCTCCTGATACAACATCAAGTCTCAGCCCAACAGTTACAACATAATAACAGTCAATCCTTTTTAAATATAGAATAATCCTGCTGCAATGAATGTTACCCATCAGATCAGATCATCATTTAAGGTTTTGCTTTACTGATGGATTAAAGTTTGATCTTTTCGTGAAAAGGTCTCCTGGCCGTGGGCCTCCCAGATTTGCGCCAAACAGCTATAAAAACCTTCATTATTGTCAATACAACCTCCTCCATGATGCTAGCCCAAAAGCCTGTCTGTATGGTTTGTGAGGCACAAAAAATCTTGGGCAATTTTTACAAAACAGATTAAGGCATGGGAAGTTTGCAAAATTTAGGATCACTATCAACCTCCGCTAACATCCCTTGAGGTCCCCTGGTAATACTGCACAAGACCTGATTTACGAAGCCTTTATAAAAAGTTTTCACCCCGCTTGGATGTTTTACATTCTTGTTAATTTTTTAAATCAATCATGGTCAATCTAAGTTGGCTTTTTAGACAAAAAAACCCTCTTTAATTGCAAAGTGATTTCTACAAAGTCATATCAATTCAGCAAAAAAATGCAAGTTGAATTAATTGATTGCATAAATATTCACCCTCTTTAAAGTGACTGCCCTAATTCAGTAGAGGTCCAGTTGGTTCAATTCAATTCAACAACTTTATTAATCCCTCAAGGGGCAATTGGATCAGAGCAGCTTGTACATAAAAACATAGATAAAACACAGTGACAAAGACAACAACAGTAAGTGTAAGCTAAAATACACAAAAAGACCTAAAAAAGTGAGTGCTGATGTAACTTAGGCTTAAAAGGGACTTGCAGGGTAAAAGACTGAAAAAGATACATAAAAAAACACAAGACCCTAAGGAGCATTTAATATTCTGACTGCACACAGAATAAATGATTTTAAATGGCTGTTAGTTTTACACACAGGTAAAACATAATGATATCCTGGTGGCAATAGAGAAAATTCACCAAGTACATGATCAGGAGAAGCCGGAATACACTTAGCCTTACAAAGGATCTGCTGGTTACAAAAGGAATTTAAATCTTTCTGTTTAACCACGACAATTTTAAAACAGACTTCAACAATACTGTTCAGACTGTTTCTATCCTTCACCGATAGACTGTGAAACCAACAGATGAAAGAAAAATGCAGAAGACTCAATAAAAGACTGATAGAAATGACACAGAATGACAGGACTGACTGAGAAAGAATTCAGTTTACACAAAAGATAAATTCTCTGTTGCCCCTTCTTGACAATAGTCTCGGTGTTCACATCAAATTTAAGTTGATCATCCAAATATAAGCCCAAATATTTGTGCGACCTTATAATCTCAACTTTTTCATTTTGAATGGTGCACTCCTCGGTTGTTTTTCTCTAATGTCTGAAGTCAAAGATCAGCTCCTTAGTTTTCGAAACATTTAAATCTAAAAATTTCACATCACACCAGGAAATAAAATCAGGTAGAGCCTTTCCATGATCTGACACTGGACCTTAAAGGAGGGACAGCAGAGCTGTGTCATCAGAAAATTTAACAAGGTAGCCGCCCTCCTGAGTGCTCCTACAAGCATCAGTGTACATAATAAAGAGCAGAGGGGAAAGGACACACCCTTGAGGTGAGCCTGTGGAGGTAGTAAGGGAGCCTGAGAAATGGCCATTTACAGTCACCCTCTGAGTTCTGTCTGTCAGAAAATTGATAATCCACAGAACTCACTGATGAGGTAAGTTAAAATCATTGATCACTGGCTCTGTTAAAAGGTGAGGCTGCAAGGTGTTAAAGGCTGATGAAAAATCAGCGAACAAGAGTTGTGCATGAGCATGGGGCTTTTCCAAATGTTTATAAAGGTTATTTAAGATAAAAAGTTTTGCACCCTCCACACCTCTCCCTGCCTGGTAAGCAAATTGGAGTGGATCAAGTTTACCCTCTACAGTTAAAAGCACAAGATTTTTCACTATTTTCTCAAACGTTTTCATGATTAAAGATGTTAGGGCTTCCGGTCTAAAGTTATTTCGTTGTTCAGGGTTAGATATTTTGGGGGTTGGTACCACTGTAGCAGAAGTGATTGTTGGTGCTAGTAGTCTCACAATTAGTGAAATAGGGCTCACCTGAGTGCAGTCAATGTATCTCAGGTGATTGTAGTATAAAGACACCTGTGTCTGGAAGGTCAAGCCACTGGTTAATCAGTATTCCTGGCTACCATTACACCATGAAGACAAAAGAACACTCAACTCAGCAACTCAGAGAAAAGGTTATTGAAAAGTATAAGTCAGAGGATGGATACAAAAATATTTTCCAAGGCACTGAAGATCCTCATGAGTTCAGTGAAATCCATCAAGAAACAGAAGGAATATGGCACATGTGTAAATCTGCCTAGTTCAGGCTGTCCTCACAAACTGAGTGACCGTGCAAGAAGTAGACTAGTGAGAGAGACCACCAAGACACCTATGACTTCTCTAAAGGAGTTACAAGCTTCAGCAGCTGAGAAGGAGACTCTGCATACAACAACTCTTGCCCAGAGTTCTTCACCAGTCAAAGCTTTATGGGAGAGTGACAAAGAGAATGCCACTGTTGAAGAAAACTCAGGTTAAATCTCAACTACCTTTCACCAAAAGGTATGTGGGAGACTCCATGGTGGAAGTGGTCTGATGAGACCAAAATGGTGCTTTGTTGTTATCAGACAAGACACTTTCTTTGGCTGACCCCAAACGCTGCATATCACCACAAACACAACATCCCCATAGTGAAGTAGGGTCATGGGTACACTTTTTTGGCAGCCAGCCCTGGAAAGCTTGTAAAAGTAAGGAGTAACATAAATGGGGAAAAATATAGGAAAATCCTGGGGGACAATCTTATTCAGGATTGAACGAGAAGATTTATTTTCCAGCAGGACAATAACCCGGAGCATATAGTGAACGCTACACAGAAATGGTTTAAAGACAACAAGTGAATGTTCTGGAGAGGCAGAGTCAAAGCCCAGACTTCAATCCAACAGAGAATTTGTGTCTAGACCTGGAGGGTGGGGGGGTTCACTCAGTCACCTATTTTACCTTACATATTTCTATTTAATTGACATTACTTTGTAGAAATTGGTTACCACTTAGACATTAACAAGGCTTTCTTTGTATCACTTTTTGCAAAAAAAAACAAAAAAAAAAACAAAAAAAAAAGCCAAGTTATATTGACCATGATTAATTTACAAAATCAATGAAGGGTGAAAACATCCAAGGAGGTGAATACCTTTTTACAGGCACTGTTAATACATTACATCTGATGCAAGGCCTTAAGGTGACAAACTTTACTCATGACGCATTTCTTCACAGGAACATGTTTTACATGTTTAGCTACTTTGATTTGGTAGAAAACCCATTTTCGAGATCAATACCTGCAGTTTTCTTGCCATGTAGACCACCTCATGTGCTGGTGGATTGTATTTATAACAGTTGGAGAACATCAGTCGAACATCAGCAGCGAATTCCTTTGCGTTAGCATACTCTCGTTTATCCATCTTTTTCTGAGGAAAGGACACTGTGTCAAATATATACAACTTTAATTGGAATTAATGATACATATTCCAAGCAATCACTTTCTTACCTTGATGGTACCAAGATCCATTGGCTGTTTAATAATATCATGGTAGTCGTGCAAGCCCAAAGCGACGGCATCAACAGGGGTATAAAATGGCCATGCAAACACAGAGTGTCTCTTTGAGAGCAGCTCTTTCAGAATATCATTGCAGTACCTGAGCGGCTCAGACAGTCTGGTCTTCTTGCCCTCAGAGGATGGCAAGTCTTTCTTCGGCGGTTTGATAGGTCTTCGTCTAGAGAATAATGTACAAGGTGCTGGATGATCCCCAGCAGAAGAAACATCACTGCTGGTGATCCCTGAGGTGGTGGTGGCTGTGGGCTCTGCTTTCCTCTTCAAGCCTTTTTTGGTCTAAACAGTTAGGGAAGGATTGTAAATCAGTATCACTACATAATCGAAGTTAGACAAATCAGTGGCACAGAATTCAATTTGCATTTGAATAGTCCATGTTCAGTTCAGAGCACAGCAGTAGAGTGCAGACTATCATAGTGTTTGGTCTGTGAGCTACAAATAATTTTCTGTTCCTGAACCCATCAATAATGGATTTCAATAGGTAATCCATTAGTATTAAAATAGTTTTTGGTTTGGGTTGTCATATAATCACAGAATAAGAGCTCCCACCAGGGCCCCTCTCTCTAGCTCCGCTTCCCCTACCTTCCTTCTCTTAAGACTTTTCTGTTAGACTATTTCCATTGGGTTTTTTTGTCATTATTTCATGTGTACTGATTGCACCAGACATAGTTGTATTTTGTTGTGAAGGCCATCAGGGGCCAGGTGGTAGGGAAGTCAGTAACCGCAGAGTCACTACTTGGAACTTAAATGCATGAAGCCTGGTTCAGTTGTAGGTGGCAATGCTGTTTGGGCTGTTATGTCCATGTGGTAGGGTAGGTATGATAAAGGAAGTCAATGGGAAAAATGGGGATGGGGATGGCTCTGGCAGCTCATTGTCATGAGTTGTTACGGGACAAACTGGATCAAAGTTGTACAAGGGAGGCTCCAATTGGACAACTTCAGTGACTTTGGCAGCCATTAGTCTAGATAGATGGGTTTGGAAGACCCTGAGGGGCACTGTGGTAGGATAGGTAGTATCAACGTCATCACTAGCTGGAGCTTGCATGAATAGAGCATGGGTCGTTTATAGGCAGTGATGCTGTTTGAGTAGCAGTGGCAGCTAAGGATCATGTGGTAGGTTACGCAACTTGTCAGTAATGCAAAAGAGCATAATAGGGATTAGGTAGGGATTGGTCTCTTCACTGACCGCTTATCTTTTCATTTGAGCACAAGTACACTGTGTATATTTATTATTATTTTATTTATTATAAAATGTGTGTCTGACTGAACATAACAGGTGTTTTAAACCTTATTGTTAAATAAGGGCAAAAAATAATGCAAAATATTTAGTTAATACAAGACTACATATTTTCAGAATGTTTTCATAGGACTAACATTTTTTCCTAAACAAAGTTTTCCATGTCTTACAGCTACCATTTAATTTTTACATATTTAATATGCGCATAATATGTACACATATGTACACATAATATGTGCAAATATGTATGTAAAGTATGCAATACCCTAGAAAATAGGACAGTTTGGGGGGACTTATCCAGTACTTGATGAATTTCCATTTTGCATCCTATGAACCTGTTATGAAAACTAAATGTCCTTTTGCCACTGCAACCTATGAGCTAGGTTAAGCTCTATAAGAAGGGAATTCTACTCAAAGTGTCCTTGTCTAGTTTTTTGCTTCTAAAGAAAAATGTAAAAATGCAATATCAAAACAGACCCAGCTACATGTTTTGTGGGGATTTTGAAGATCAAGGTGAGTTCACGACTAAAAGTTGATTTAAATACAATGCAAGCTGCTTAGAACAAACCAAATTCTTACAGTTGTATCAATGTTTGCAGAGGTTCTAATGGGTTGGAGGAATTTAGGAGCATCAGGAGGAATGACTGTCACTGTTTGCTGGACAACAACCTCTGATACGTTGAATTTCTGCTTCACTGCACCTGCATGACAAAAGTTAGAGTTAAAAGATGCACAAAAAGGTATCCCGTAAAAAGTACAAAATTAGGAGGCACAGTAATTGTGCAAACTATCTTTGATTGCTTTATTGGTTGTTGTTTGGTACATTTCATCATCTCAAACCTGCATACACTATCAACCAGAAGGATCACAGACTTTTTAAAGTGTGAACTAACAACCTGAAATTCTTATTTGAAAAATCTAAATATGCCGTGTATAAAATAGCGTATCTTTAGGACCTGCACTGGTCTTTCTTCCTTTAACTGGTTCCTTTGAGGTTATTGTTGAGACTTCATACTCTTCTTTTGGCATTTTAGCAATTTTCTGCAAAAACAGCTTCTCCAGGGTCTGTGCCATAAAAACAATGTCATCTTCAGGCTGTGAAAAGAAATTGTAGAGTAAATGATAAAACAGTCAATGCAGCATTTACTTTTATAACAACAGTGTTTCAACAGATGAAAAAATAATTTAAGAAATACATTAAGCACTCTTAAAGTCAGGGTTTCACTGGGTTTACTTAATTGGCTTTACTGTATTACACTGTTATGGGTATAATAAAAGATTTATGAGCTTTAGAACTATTCCACTATCACAAAATACTGTTTTCTTCAGTTAGAAATAAAGTTTGTAGTTGTATATACACTGTGAAAAAAACTCTTACCCGATTGTAAACATAGCAGTTAGTGAACATGGTGTTAAAGTCTTTTAAACAGTCAGCTCCTTGCCAGTAGTAATTGTTCTGAAGACGTTTCTTAATAGTGCCCAGATCCATGGGGTTTTTTATTATTGTATAATAATCCTGAAAGACAACAAAGACAGTTAGATGAATACACAGAGGAATATTATGCACAGATGCCAGTCCAGCTGAACACAACCTAAGGTCTCAACACTTAAGATTCAGAGCTAGAAAAAAATAACTCATAATGATTTCTCAGCAAAAACACATCTTTGAATTGGGCTGAGGAATGACATTTTTATTACTTACTGGAAGACGCAATCCCACTGCATCAACCGGTTGGCGAAAGGGCCATGAAAATTGATGCCTCCATAAAGCTTTGATGACCACCTTTTCCAGATACTGTAGCTGATTGGTTATGCGCCCAGGCATCTTTGAATTTATGACTTCAGGCGGAGCGGGATTTGCACTCACAGTGGGACACACTTTCACATCAGACATTGTGTTGTTCAAAGAGCATGAAGGGAGAAAGCAATCGTCCTTGCTTCAACTTGTCACACGTTTTCTAAACAAGAAGGGGAGGGTAGGTTTAGTATTTTTATAAAAATGTACATTATGCATGACATTTGGGAAAAATATGCTGAATTTAGTCAGATTTTTTCTTATGCAAGCCATGATCATGCCAAAATATAGTCTGGCCTTATTTGTGACATCTTAAGTCTTTAAATCATTTAAATATAATAAAGAAGAGCCTACAGATTATTGGTAAGCTTAAATGTCCTTTAATTCATGATACTCTTATATTTCCTAATACAATTTTCAGTCTCTCAATGTCTGAAATAATAGACATAAAAGAAAAAGAGCCACCAGTGATTCCAAGCTTTGTTGCCAAAAAGGGCTTATTTTGAATGCATACTGAGGCTTCAAGAGAAAATGTTTCTTATTTACACATTTTTTCAAATTGAAGAGTTATTTCTGGTTTTCTCACTTATTTCATTATCTCACAATAACACTAGATTTCCTGTGATATCAGCTCAACTTTAGCTATTTTGTTGAGGTCTCAACCTATAATTTTCAGTATCTAGTGATAACAAAATGGTTTTCCATTATCTTTGGCTAAGAAAGCTTGTTTTGATTCAATAATGAAATAGTTTTCTGGCATGCCTGCATGGGCTCTCATAAATTTAGGTGTATGGTCACAACGAAGTTTTTAGTCATGACATCTGTGTTTTTTTTCCATTTCTAGAAAGCTACTGTAAAAAAATAACACACCTTTTATTACCTAAAATTATAGCCCCCATTTTCATTTGCACAAAGGTCCTGAAAATGTCCTGAATTTACCTGGGTGAGCTTCATGTGTGTCATGTGTTCATAGACTTATGCATGCACAGATTGTTACAATTCAACATCTCAACAATGATGCTGACAGTATCTTACTTTTTAAATTGTATTTTATATATCACTGACTGAGTTACACACTTACGTATTCTTTGTTGATATCTAATTTTAAAATGGGCATATGTATTTGGTCATGTAACTGTTCAAATGTAATTACTTTCACCTGTATATAATGAAGCACAGAGCAGCAGTGCTAGAAATGTCACTTCTTTGGTGCAACAAATAACTTTGACTTCTGGAGCCCCTCAGTGTGGAAGTTACCTTTTTCTGTTCACCTAATGCCATTTATTTAAGCTCAGCATCTAGCCACTTTGGTTTGGATGTGTATCTTAAGACTTTCTTGTTAGATGCATGTGTGAACACACAGCTAATTTTTTCACCCGGATGTTACCTTTAAATTTCTCCTGTAGCCTGCTAGTATTTTCCCCCTCCCCCACTTTTCCACTGACTGAGATCCCTTAAAGTGCAGGAAAATGTCCTTTTTTAGAGTAATACGTGAACAAACAATAGCAGGATTTTGGAAAGGTAAAATGTTAGGGTAGGATGCGAGATTAGGGCAACAGAAAACCTTTACAGAACGTGGACGTTCAAGACAGAGCTTTACTGCTTTACATGAACAACACTGCCACCTAGTGCATCTTCCAGAAATAGCTTCATTCAGCATTTCAACTCCACAATAAAACTTCTGACCATTGCCCTGGTTATTTACAAATCATTTTACTAAACTAAACTAAACAAAAAAGTAGAGTCACAAAAATTGTCAATGAAGGTCTTATAAAAAGCCTTTTTCACTTGTCGTGTTTTACTTCCCTCCAATGGAAGTAAAACACAAAAAATCATGAAACATGGTAAAACCCACATGGGACAAAAGTCTTCTCCTGCCTTTGAAAAGGTGATATATTTTTGTTAAACTAATAGCTTTGATGAAGTACTCAAAACTGCTTTCAAAAATATATACAAGGTTTCTTCTATACTCTGCAGTCTGCAAGACATTAAACACAAGTATTTTCTCATCCTTCTAAATCAGTTTTTGTTACACTCAAACTAAATAAATCCTCTTTGCAAGTTGTTTTATATTTCCATTTATTAAAAAAAAAAAAAACATTAATACAACTACACACACGGTCAGTTAAGTGGATCACAGGATTGCTATTATCGTTTATCTGATGGTGGGAAGTGTAAAGAGTATTTTCATTTCTAGACTTCAGGAACCAAACGAAGTGTTCCTCAAAGTTTAATTATATATACAGTAAATTAGGGCTTTCAAAAGATAGCATTTTTTAAAATTGTGATTAATCTCAGAATTTCTGTAGTTAATCAAAATTAATAGTATCCTCTCAACACATTTTAAAATTCCACTATTTTCATATCAAAACTGTTTTGTGTCATTTGGGATTTTTCTATTATAAGGGTAACTAACTTAAAGTTTGGATACAGACCTGCTTTTATATAACATGAACTTAACCACATAAAATGAACCTGTTATGGATTGAAAATGAAATACGGGACAGCAAAAAAGGTAAATGTTTGATAACAGGTGCATATGACTTTTGACTTATCAAATGAGCTGTCTGTGAGTTATTTTAAGGTGAAATGAGGCATGAAGGAGCAGGGGTGTGCTTATTTACATCACTGTGGCGGCATAGAGACGCTGACAAGGTTTAACCAAAGTGTGCTGAAAGGGACAACAATGAAGCATCATGAATCATGATTTTTTTTTTAATGAGTACACTGATGGTGGACCTTAACTGATTAATCTTGACAGCCACAACAGTAATTAACTGTCACATGTTACGGCTTTTCAAAAAGATCTGAAAAAGTGCATATATCCATACAAGACCAATGGCTTTCAAGAAAATGTTCAAAATATTGCTATAAAATCAAAATCTATCATAATACTCATTGGGTAGAAATGCATATGACCTAATATCGTGGAAAATAACAGATTTTATCAGTTTGCTATTGGCAGATATAAAAAGGGAACTATTCTATTGCAGATATGAATATTTCTGCAGATATTTACTGAAATTTTGTCTATAAAAACTGCCTATATCTGCTGTAAATATTGGCCATACGAACACATATGTTTGACATTTAAAGCTGGACCAACAGATCTACATCAGTTTTAGTCTTGTTTTTTTTATCATCATTCTCCACTTTTAGTGTGTTTACAGGACTGAAATTTGTTGTTTTGTTCAACCACATATGTTAAATTCTGCATTTGACTGAAATTTTAGGGCTGAATGACATTTAAATATTGTTTCAGCTAAAATTAATTTGAAAACACAATTTTTTACAACACATGAAGCAACACTGTTGCTGTTGAGTACACATTTTACCAACTTACATTTACAGAGTAATTCTTGAGTTCCTTTCCTTGTGCTTGAGCGCAAAAAAACAAACTGAAAACATCAGCACAAGTCTTATTCTTTATCTAATCATCATTCCTAGCACTTTAAAATGTGTTTTAAGGACTGACATTTGTTAATTTGTCCACTCTGAACTTTAACTTGCATGTTTAAAAGTTGCAGTGTATGAAAATTGGGGATAATTAGCAACATTAAACTGTCAGATTCTAAATTGTGTCACCAGCTGGTGTTAACCTTCACAACCAGTGGAATTTTAAAAAGGGTTATTTGGTCCCTTCTGTAGCACTGTAGAAACATGAAAGATGAAAAAATCCAAGATGGTGGACTTTATGGAGGGGGCATCTCTTTGTATAAAAGGCATAATCTTAATAAAAGTTTAAAAAAAAAAAAAAATCACACACTCAGGTGATTAAGTTCTTATAGGCCTATAAATAAACACTATGTTTCATTTTAACCAAGAATGTTCGGCTAACTGCTACTAGGCTAAATATTACACGATGCATCTTTAGGGCAGAAGCTTTAGGACTGAACTACTATTAAATATCATATCGGTTACAATAAATTTGTTTATATATCAGCTAAAATCCGGTATCATGCATCCCTTACAGATTTGTGGGCCCTTAAAGTTTAAACATAATGACCTTACAGAAACACTACCTAGCAATCTCTGTAATCATTCTGGACACTGTGTGAACAGTATAAACAACTGTCAAAACGATTCCACGTTTTAAGCATCACTCTTAAGAAACCATCAACGATTCTGTTGCAGAAAACTGAGCACTGTCTCATGTCACATACTGGCCAGCTCCCCCTGCAGATTGCTAACTGGAAATGTCAGTGTATCTACCTACAAACATGGCATTTATACTAGTGAGGGCATGGCTGGATGCTGCTCTGTTTACAGGACTCTGACCACCACGTGAAGCCTCCACCACGCCTACCGGCTACTCATGCAATCTGTGCTAGTTATCCTCATTGTGCTGTGAGGGAACTTGAATGAAGCTTGTGATCAGTTTCTGTGGGATAAATGATACCCGAAGAGATAAATGTAAACACACGTAAACTACGTTGTTGTTTTTTTTTTTGAAAAATGCCAAGAAGTTGATATGCGAGTATTTTGCAAGTTAGCCAACTAAGATTGACGCTGCAGTTTATTTACATATTTCGAGGACTCTTAAACTAAATTAAGCAATTAAAATAAGTTTAATACAGCTAGAATGCCACGTTTAACTTCTTTCACGCAAGCATGTCATGCTAGCACAACGACGTTGAGGATAACGTTTAGCTAGCGTTGGCTAAAGTTAGCTGTTACTAAGTAGGAGTAACGTTGTAAACTTAAACACTTAAATTGACTTTCATAAATACATTTTCTGTGTCACACCGACTTGATTCGTTAAGTTTTTTCAAACATTTACACGTGTTTATAAACAAGATGTTACCGTGCTAGCATTACCTTTACGATTGACTGGCTCTCTCGTTCAACTCTTGAGTGGCAGAAGTCTCTACGGCAACCGCCTCAAATTTATACCTCTGTGCACGAGCCCGAACAAGTGATTGGTCAAACTCTACCCGCACGTGTAGGTTAGCTTCTCTGTAGAAAAGAGGTTAAAACGACTAAATACATGCAAAAAAGTCAAACTCCTTCTTCCCCTGCAACTTTATAGAGATCTCAGAGTTTAAGACATGAAATAAATAAACGTTTATGCAGCTGTTCCGTTCAAACTGTAGTTCGATATCACAGTGAAACTCTAGATGACGAGGCGAAACAGACTGTTTAATGCTGAGCCACCAAAAGCACAATAACTGTCAGTGGTCTACAGGTAGCTGGTCCCACATGCACGGACAGGGATCTGTGAGTGCGCTTGAATCGACAGGACAGGAAAACCGGGATATGGGCGGGACGGTGAGTTCGCGTGCTGGTCCAGCAGCGGGAAATTTGGTTTTTAGTTAAAAAGAAAGCGAAATCTACAAACCGTCTTTACTTGGATTTTTAATTTTATCATTTCAGCGATACAGAACACTGTTGAACTCGTTTTTGGGAATAACTTAATTTGTTTATCACGCCCGTGATTATAAAACAATTTCATAAGCTAGTTGATGTTTCCAGGATGTTTTGGGGAAGAACTGATGGACTTTACAGGGAACGAATTAGTCATAAAGTTACTCTGAGTGTACTCTGAGTTTGAAAACAATTATGAAAGGGTTTCAAAGTTACATTAAACAATAATGGGTACAAGAGTAGTCATACATCCTGGTATTTAGAGGAATAGAAAACAGGGATCTGGGCGGAGTGGTGAGTTCATGGGCTGACCCAGCAAAAGAAAACTCGCTTCTATGGAAAACATTAACCCTGAGGGAATGTTTTAATATTAGTCACCTGCCAGGCGCAAAAAACGCGCTTTTCAAGACGAATGATAAAAGGATGTTATACATTAATATTTTATTCCGCTTGCATTAAGCTTTTTTTTTAAACAGAAAAATGAATAGTTTCCAAAAAGCTACATGCAAAGTAATGTTTTTGTGTGTGTTGAATTATTACAGCCTGGGATATGTCAGTGATTAGCAGCAACATTTCATGCATTATTGCATAAAAATGCACTTTTCATACAGTAGCTCTTAAATGTTTAAATTAGTATTCACATTTAAAAAATATATTTTTTACAATTTACTTTTATTTTCATGTTTTACAATGAAGAAAAGCACGAAATAAATTATATTGAATATACTACTTGCAAAGTAAATTTCTTTTTGCATTGAACTGTTACAGCCTGAGATATGTTACTGATTAGCAGAAATATCAAGTCTTATTGTTTATTATTTTTGTGCAATGTCACTCACTATCAAGCTGTTAAGCACAAAAATGCACTTTGCATTTTGTAGCTATCAAAAAATTATACATTCATATTTTATTCTACTTTCATTAAGCTATTTTTAACCTATAACTGATCTTATTATTGATTTAAAATGTTTTTTTGTTTTGTGGGGTTTGTTTTAGATTTTAACCCTTTGAATGCCAGTTTTTGTCATGATGCCACCATGTTTTTCACTGAAAGAATGACTGATTGTTATGAGAGATTTCACCTCTATATAGCTTGCCTGTACATGTGAGTGAGGCCATGTTGTTTCCAGTTACAGGGTAGGAAGTCAGTTCCCCTGTTACCTAAAAGAGAAGAAGAGAGAAAAACAAAAGCTTGGTTCTTCTACTTGCTAGAATGGAATTATTTATGCACCAAACATACCAAAAGGTGAAGGGATTATTATACAACTGTCATGCCACTATTGGTCTCACAGAAAAGTGTTCATGTTACCACAAGAGCGAGCACACGTAGGGTGATGTCTTAACTATGAGATCATAGTTCATTGTAAGATGATACATAGGGCCCAATACATTCTTGTTAAAGTGTCCAAATGTCCCTCCATTTATCTCTCCTGGTTGATGTATTTAAGGTTCTGATCGTAGGTATAGCAGTAATAAAAGCAAATGCAAATCCTCAGTGAATAAATTTAGTCTAAGTGGAAAAATACAGGTTTTTGTTGTGACTTTAATCAATACATGAAATGTAAGTTAAATTAATTTAAGATATAGATACCCTGCAGTCTTTAAAATGTTGCTGTGACCATATCGGCTATGTTGTCAATATGTGTTAAACACTCAACACTCATATGTGTTAAACGTCCAATTCTTGGACGTTTTTTGGGTGCATCAGTAGTAGGCTGTACTGCAGTTGAGTATATTTGTCAGTGTGAATGCACTTTGCAAACTTTTGCAATCAAAATATTTAGTCATTAGAATAGAATTGATTTGGGAAACACTAAAAGTTATTGAACATGCAGTCCTAAATAGCTGCAGTGGTGGGCGAGCTAAGAAATGAATCTACTTGACCAGAAATCTAAGGGAATTAACTTGCAACCAATGTCAGAGAATAATCGTAATCCATCACAAGTAAGCAGCACAAAACATGAGTGAGATGCAGCGACAGGACGCAGTTGTCAGACACCCCTCTTGCAGACCACAGCTGTGAGATGCACCGACTTCATCAGGGTGGACGTGACACCCAAGTTGCAACGTATTTCCAATTTCTAATGGAGTAACATGAACGATGGGCCGTTAGCTTAAGTTTTCCTTGAACTTTGTTTCTTTATACTGAGTCCATCTATCCTTTGGTGGTCCCTTTTGGCAAGATATAGGTAACAATTTCTACTGACTAAGTGAACTGCAAGATTTGCTGGACATAGTCATGATTTACAAGGTTAAGTCTTAAAAGGGAAAAAAATTACTCAGTTGGAAGCCAAAGAACATGAGGTCCTGCGCAGAGTGCAGTCAATCAGAAGCCCGAGAAAAGATGATAATGAGCAGAGTGGCGCAGCGGGCGCGTGCTGGGCCCATAACCCAGAGATCAATGGATCAAAACCATCCTCTGCTAAATGTGCTTGAAGTTCTCCTACTTGAACTTTGCTTCTTCATACTGAGTCCATCTATCCTTCGGTTGGCCACTTTTGGCATGATACAGGTAAGAATTTCTACTGACTGCAGCAACTGCAAAATTTTCTGGACACAGTCTCAATGTCAGATGAATGTGGTGTAGAGTGAACTGTTGTTGGATTCCAATCACCAACAAAGATTACTAGAGCGAGTGAGAAGCTGGACAAAAATGCGTCCAATTGTTCCTGCTAGAGACTATATTGACGGGCTAAAGGTAGTGTGGCCGAGTGGTCTAAGGCGCTGGATTAAGGCTCCAGTCTCTCAGGAGGCGTGGGTTCAAATCCCACCACTGCCATTTCTCTGGTGCAAGCGGTTGTCCATTGTTGTTTGTGTTACATCCTGATGACAGTATGTTCACTGTGTACTGCATTCAATGAGATGTAGATGTCACCAATGTAACTTCCCTGATTGTATGTAGGTGTCAAGCACAGTCTCTATGTCAGATGAATGTGGTGTAGAGTGAACTGTTGTTGGATTCCAATCACCAACAGAGATTACTACAGCAATTGTTTTTTTTTTGCCTTGATTTCTGCTCATTTTGAGTCTTAAACTGAGAAGAAAATCAGTCAATCAGAAGCCCGAGAAAAGATGATAATGAGCAGAGTGGCGCAGCGGGAGCGTGCTGGGCCCATAACCCAGAGGTCGATGGATCAAAACCATCCTCTGCTGAATGTGCTTGAAGTTCTCCAACTGAACTTTGCTTCTTCATACTGAGTCCATCTATCCTTCGGTTGGCCACTTTTGGCATGATACAGGTAAGAATTTCTACTGACTGCAGCAACTGCAAAATTTTGTGGACGCAGTCTCAATGTCAGATGAATGTGGTGTAGAGTGAACTGTTGTTGGATTCCAATCACCAACAAAGATTACTAGAGCGGGTGAGAAGCTGGACAAAAATGCGTCCAATTATTCTTGCTTGAAACTATATTAGGCGGGCTAAAGGTAGTGTGGCCGAGTGGTCTAAGGCGCTGGATTAAGGCTCCAGTCTCTCAGGAGGCGTGGGTTCAAATCCCACCACTGCCATTTCTCTGGTGCAAGCGGTTGTCCATTGTTGTTTGTGTTACATCCTGATGACGGTATGTTCACTGTGTACTGCATTCAATGAGATGTAGATGTCACCAATGTAACTTCCCTGATTGTATGTAGGTGTCAAACACAGTCTCTACGTCAGATGAATGTGGTGTAGAGTGAACTGTTGTTGGATTCCAATCACCAACAGAGATTACTACAGTAAGTGTTTGTTTTGCCTTGATTTCTGCTCATTTTGAGTCTTAAACTGAGAAGAAAATCAGTCAATCAGAAGCCCGAGAAAAGATGATAATGAGCAGAGTGGCGCAGCCGGAGCGTGCTGGGCCCATAACCCAGAGGTCAATGGATCAAAACCATCCTCTGCTGAATGTGCTTGAACTTCTCCTACTTGAACTTTGCTTCTTCATACTGAGTCCATCTATCCTTCGGTTGGCCACTTTTGGCATGATACAGGTAAGAATTTCTACTGACTGCAGCAACTGCAAAATTTTCTGGACGCAGTCTCAATGTCAGATGAATGTGGTGTAGAGTGAACTGTTGTTGGATTCCAATCACCAACAAAGATTACTAGAGCGAGTGAGAAGCTGGACAAAAATGCGTCCAATTATTCCTGCTAGAAACTATATTGGGCGGGCTAAAGGTAGTGTGGCCGAGTGGTCTAAGGCACTGCATTAAGGCTCCAGTCTCTCAGGAGGCGTGGGTTCAAATCCCACCACTGCCATTTCTCTGGTGCAAGCGGTTGTCCATTGTTGTTTGTGTCACATCCTGATGACAGTATGTTCACTGTGTACTGCATTCAATGAGATGTAGATGTCACCAATGTAACTTCCCTGATTGTATGTAGGTGTCAAACACAGTCTCTATGTCAGATGAATGTGGTGTAGAGTGAACTGTTGTTGGATTCCAATCACCAACAGAGATTACTACAGTAAGTGTTTGTTTTGCCTTGATTTCTGCTCATTTTGAGTCTTAAACTGAGAAGAAAATCAGTCAATCAGAAGCCCGAGAAAAGATGATAATGAGCAGAGTGGCGCAGCGGGAGCGTGCTGGGCCCATAACCCAGAGGTCGATGGATCAAAACCATCCTCTGCTAAATGTGCTTGAAGTTCTCCTACTTGAACTTTGCTTCTTCATACTGAGTCCATCTATCCTTCGATTAGCCACTTTTGGCATGATACAGGTAAGAATTTCTACTGACTGCAGCAACTGCAAAATTTTCTGGACACAGTCTCAATGTCAGATGAATGTGGTGTAGAGTGAACTGTTGTTGGATTCCAATCACCAACAAAGATTACTAGAGCGAGTGAGAAGCTGGACAAAAATGCGTCCAATTGTTCCTGCTAGAGACTATATTGACGGGCTAAAGGTAGTGTGGCCGAGTGGTCTAAGGCGCTGGATTAAGGCTCCAGTCTCTCAGGAGGCGTGGGTTCAAATCCCACCACTGCCATTTCTCTGGTGCAAGCGGTTGTTCATTGTTGTTTGTGTTACGTCCCGATGACGGTATGTTCACTGTGTACTGCATTCAATGAGATGTAGATGTCACCAATGTAACTTCCCTGATTGTATGTAGGTGTCAAGCACAGTCTCTATGTCAGATGAATGTGGTGTAGAGTGAACTGTTGTTGGATTCCAATCACCAACAGAGATTACTACAGCAAGTGTTTTTTTTTTGCCTTGATTTCTGCTCATTTTGAGTCTTAAACTGAGAAGAAAATCAGTCAATCAGAAGCCCGAGAAAAGATGATAATGAGCAGAGTGGCGCAGCAGGAGCGTGCTGGGCCCATAACCCAGAGGTCGATGGATCAAAACCATCCTCTGCTAAATGTGCTTGAAGTTCTCCTACTTGAACTTTGCTTCTTCATACTGAGTCCATCTATCCTTCGGTTGGCCACTTTTGGCATGATATAGGTAAGAATTTCTACTGACTGCAGCAACTGCAAAATTTTCTGGACACAGTCTCAATGTCAGATGAATGTGGTGTAGAGTGAACTGTTGTTGGATTCCAATCACCAACAAAGATTACTAGAGCGAGTGAGAAGCTGGACAAAAATGCGTCCAATTGTCCCTGCTAGAGATTATATTGGGCGGGCTAAAGGTAGTGTGGCCGAGTGGTCTAAGGCGCTGGATTAAGGCTCCAGTCTCTCAGGAGGCGTGGGTTCAAATCCCACCACTGCCATTTCTCTGGTGCAAGCGGTTGTCCATTGTTGTTTGTGTTACATCCCAATGACGGTATGTTCACTGTGTACTGCATTCAATGAGATGTAGATGTTGCCAATGTAACTTCCCTGATTGTATGTAGGTGTCAAACACAGTCTCTATGTCAGATGAATGTGGTGTAGAGTGAACTGTTGTTGGATTCCAATCACCAACAGAGATTACTAGAGCATGTGTTTGTTTTGCCTTGATTTCTGCTCATTTTGAGTCTTAAACTGAGAAGAAAATCAGTCAATCAGAAGCCCGAGAAAAGATGATTACCCTTTTAAGACATTACCATCTTCTCTGTTTCAGACACTGGGAAATACTGATGTTTTTAAAAATGACGATTGTGTTAATATTAGTTTATCAACACTGTGCAGGAATCTCAAGTCTCTCGGATTATTCCGGCGGAAAGCCCAGTCTGACATGCTGGATGTCGCTGTCTTTCTGCAGGAGCAGTGAAACCAACACGGGATGCTTCACGGATACAAATTCTTGCAGATGCATTCTGGGTGAGACATGCTTCAGACGCATGGTGTGAGCGGTACCGGAGCGAAATTGGAGCGGGATGGAGCGCAAGATAAGGTGCCGGTCCAGCTTTTTTGAAAAAATCGCTCCGCGCTCTGGCCAAAATCCTTCCACTCGCACTCCCCACTCGTTCCCGCTCCGCTCCGCTCACATGCTCTGGTTCACTGTGTACTGCACTCAATGAGATGTAGAGGTCACTGATGTATGAAGGTGTAAAGCATGGGGTACGTTCGAAAATTACCTCCTAAGTCCTTTCCTATTCACTTTTCCTTAACCCCGACAAGAAATGCCACAGGGTTAAGGAAAGGTGGAAGTAAGAGGATAGGAACGGAGAACTGTGGTGAGTAAGGAATCCGACTGCACTTTCCCTAGGCAGATGTTACGGACGTGACGTGTGTTTTTTGTGTAAAAACTACAATTTAACGTTGATGGACTACAAAATTTGCAACTTCCACTCAGTGCGTTCTCTGTGTTGTTATGTGCTGTGAACACTAAAACATCAGAGATATGAGCTCATTAAGTTTTTTATATCCTAAAGTCTCTTCAGGAAGAGGAACTGTGAACATCTAGAACAGCTAAGTCAATACAACGAGATGAATAATGTTCAAGTCCTTTTGTTTCATAACGATATTAAATATTTTTGCTTTATTCCCTACCTAATCTTTTTTTTTTCTTTAATTCTCTTGTCTCTGTTAAATTTATTACAGAGTCTACTCTGGTTTCATCTTCCTTTCAGCTCATTCTGTGAAAAGCTCTATAAACTGCGTCTTCCCTGCGTAATTATGATGATAAATATAATAACCACAATATAGCTACATGCCGACTTTGTCGCTTTAGTTGGTTGTGATTTACAAACTTAAAACGTTTATTTTAATATTTCAAAATAGCAAGACAAATACAGTTTAAAATACTGACTGATCGGTTAACTATTTAAATAAAATGGAAATGAGAAGAAATGAAATCATGATCATAAGTTGAAAGTTTTCATGTCTGTAATATTTCTCTGTTCATCCCTTCTGCCTTCCGTTTATCACATGTATTATACGTTTGACTGATTTTTACAGTTTAAATTGGGGTTAGTAAAGTTATTCTAGTTATTCAAGTTATTCACTTATTTTGATGAGCGGTCAACAGGTGCGTCACTTTAAATGAAGTTTACACAAAGCATTGTGGGTCGTCTTTTCATCTCTCCTTTGGTAAAGGATGGTCCAGTGTTTCCTAGGCTAAAGGAGATAATAAAGGAAATAATGAAGCTCCTTTCCTTACCATTTGGAGAATTCGAACAGTCCTTATCATGGCTGACACTTAAATACTTCCGGGTCGTTTCGCTCAGTTAGGAACCTTCCTAAGCAAAATGGACTTTTCGAATGCACCCACAGTCTCTATGTCAGATGAATGTGGTGCAGAGTGAACTGTTGTTGGATTCCAACAACTTGCATCTTGCCTTTAGCAATAAGATAAAGCTTCTCAAAATCTCCTAGTTCTGTCTGATGTGGTAACCAGGCACATACACATCATGGAAATGTTGTTATTCACATGACCACGTGTCACCATGAGTCCTTGGGGGTTAAAGTGTTTCTTTGATCTCAGTGTTGTGTATCTCATCTAGACTCATTTATACTCTCAGACCACTAGATGGAGCCGTTGGAATAACATTTTAGGGTTTAACTTTGTCCTAAAAATTGAGACTTGATATGGGCCGTGGGTGGAATGTTGTAGTGGTTTAGTTTCTGATAGACAAATATTTTCAGTTTTGAATACACAAAAAAGAATTCCTTCTGACATAACATTATTTCACTCCCAAAAGCAAACACAATAGGTTTTGAAGGCCTAGACTGTTATGAAGTGTTTAGTCTGATACATGCAAGGACTGACTATACATCTCTGCATGTTTTAGAGAAAAGCTGGAATCAATTATATTGCAGCCTGTATTGTAAACTGTGTATAATTCCTTTCATACAATCAGTCAGTGGAAGGTCCCATAACTATCCCACATAACTGACGAGGTATTTGTCTTTCTCTGAGTCCTAAACAGCTCTTCACTTTCATGTCACCCACAATTTTAACCACAAACTTACTGAATAAAGTGATAATGTCGTATGTGGTAATATATGAATCAGATCAGTGTATAGGGAGATCTGAAAGTGAAATGACCGGCCAGTAAATCAGACTGTCATACGTCCTGAATGTCCTTTGACTCAGACCAGAAATACTCACACAGTGTCCGTCGCTTGACAATGACAGGAAGCTTGTTCAGAAGGGAGGAGGTCATTTAGGAAAAGGATCTGCCCCCTGATGTTTCAAATGTGAGGAGTAAAAACGGGTATTTGTTTTTGAATGGATAAATAAAACACCACCACCCAAATGACGGAAAAATTAAGCAACAATGACACAGAGAATACTGAAACTGCTTCTTTTAATTTTGAATTTTTATTACTTAATGGTCACTGAATGATTTTACTTCTTACTCCATCACATTCATTAAAAGATTAAGGTTTCAGGATAAAATTTTACACAGTAATTGTTGTAAGACAACCCGGCTGTAAATGAAATAGAGTAAGAATCTGCAAACAGATGCTTACACAGAAACACATCAGCCTACATCAAGACAGAAACATGTTATGTAATCATGTAAAAAAATCTATCTTATGCCAGTCATTGCAAAATGAGTACATTTAAATTCTCATACTGTAAAACTTCATGGAAACTCTGGCTTTTATTTACTACTTTGAACTCAGACTGCCTTTATTTGGTACAGGCCTCAATATGAGATGGGCCTTCAATCATTTTCAGACAAAACTTTTGAACAGCAAAGATGGGAAAGACTACAGTGATTTTTTTTTAGTGCAGAAACTTGATTTAACTGTCTAAAAAATTAGGATATCAATAGTTGAAATTACAAAGCAGTGATCTGAAAATGCCCCGACCTGCTGCACTGTGATAGAAAGGAAGACACCCTTGTAAATATAATCAGTAACTAGTACTATGCAAGCCCAAGGAGCTGCTTTGACATGTCAGGATTGCCTTAAGTTGTTTAAATCATGCTATTTTGTAAAAATTGCACATGGTAAAGAGATGGAAAGAGTTTGTTTTCATAATTTCAACATATATTTCCATCTCTTAGCTGCATCCAAAAACTATTTCAACATTAAATCAAATTTAAAAAGCACATGAGGGCCCTCACACCCCTGTGCATGTCTGGGTGTGTCACAACCGCGGGAGTGGGAATAATTGGGTGTAAGCAACCCTTGCTGGAGCAGAGCACAGAGCGCATGTTGATCCTTCTCGGACTAGTATTTATTTATTTATCATGTAAAATGAGAAAAAATACAGGACACTATATGTTAGAGTTGCTTCTGCTTCCTTGCTGTAGGTGGGACATGAGCAAAAACATGTAATAAACATTTAAATACACATTTAAAAATATATAGAGGGGCAGACCTTAATCATACATGTGAGATTTCACACAAATCAGAAGTTATATAAAAGTTACAGTGACTTCCTGTGAAATGGCATGATAACGAATTGCTTGCCAGTAAAGAAATGGACCAATTGTGTCACTTCCTGTTGGGGTGCTACATCTAATTGTTAAAATTAACTTTGAGTATGAAAAGGACAGACCTTGATCCTACATGTAAAATTTGAAGGCAATTAGATGTTGATATGATATGAGAGTTGCACATACTTTCTTTCAAATCGGCAGCTATGCTTGCCATCACCAGTGAAACATCCTTAAATGAAACGTGTCTGTGCTTTGGCCAGATATTGGGGCCTTTTATTTCAAAAGCAGAGCTCAATAGGTTTAATAAGAGGAATGAAGATATGACCCATTTGTGCCCCTTCCTGTTGCCAGTAGGAGGCGCTATGACGAGATGTTTGCATGTTTGTGTGTTCAGTGTGATGCTGTTGTCTTGCAAGAAAGAGCAGAAGATCACAGAATATTGTTAACTAAAGTTATAATCAATTACAGTCATTTAGCACCATCAAAAATGCCTGTGTTTCACACATCTGTCTGGAAAACCACTCTCACACAGCGTTTTGGAAAGGGCAGAGCCTTTGAAAAAAAACTCAGAGGGTGATTAGATGAACATTCTGTCTATCACATCTTTACGGGCCAATCAGAGCAACACAACACATGATAGCCGCCAGTGAGCTGCGCCCCTACCGAAGGTGTAAACTTCATTAGAGCTGCATAACACGAACCATGGCGACTGTAGACATGTCAGTACACAATTTTTGTCATTTTTGAAAAGAACAGGACTCACTTCTGTTCTTTGTTCTGCTTTTAATGAAGAAATGTCAAGTTCTGATAAAACTTGCGCAGCATCTACGCTAATGTCTTCGCCATGATTGCACTGGCCTGTTGTTGGTGCTTACTTTCGTCACTGCTCCGCCACGCCAGAAAGTGCTGCCCCTCGACACTGACTGTCACTTTCTAACCGGGCCCAAACGGTTCAGACGGGAGGTTTGCAAGATGGATTCGCCAGTGAGAAACACGGAAACGGGCGTATCCATCTGCTTTGCAAAGTTATTACTCTTAAGCTCCTGTGAGGAATTTTCAGTTTGTGTGATTGTGGCACCCCCTGTGGACTAGAGGTGTAACTTTTATCTCAGCTGCTTTTGTCCTTTACACTTTGGTCTTTTAGTGCCTGTGTCCACAGACAGTGTGTTCATTTTTGTGCTGGGAGCATCCACAACTGCAGTTTTAGAGCATTTCTGCCAATAGGATACAAAAGTTGACTTCTGCTTTCCTTTACAGTATCTTTAAAGCTGTTTTAAAATCATACCATTGCTTAATATTTTCCTTTATTTAAAGATATGACAGAGAAAATATTACTATCAGTTCATGGCATTTGCAATGGCTTTGGACTTGGAAATTTACTCTTAAAAAGATGAGTCCAATGGGCTTTTTCTCAACCATTGTTGTTGGCAAAGCTAGAATCATAACTCCAACCCCTACTTGATTCTGATTGGTCAGTGGGGGGGGAAGTGACGTTGATGAGCTAGGTGCTATTTCAAAAGCAGAACTTTTATCAAGTTGGAGTGCTGAAAATGCAGAACTGTATTGGTTTTGTACTGAAAATTAACATTGCCAGAGTAAAAAATGGACAACTGTATCAAATATAAATAAAAAACAGGACAAAAACTCATTAGCGAGTTTCCTGATGAAGATGGGTGCTTTTTTGGTCATGAAGAGACATAAATATTAATTTCAGTCTGTTTCATAACCAGCTGAAACTCCTCAAAGGAGCTTTAAAGAATCAGAACTATGTAGAGCAGGAGTATTTGTCTGTCAATTATCTTCAGAATCGGCATGTTCGTGTTTGTGTCTCATGATAAAACTACATTCTCCCTTGATTTTCTGGGAAAATACATGTCTTATGGGGCCATATTTTGAATTATTTACTCCCAACACACATGCAGGCCCTCGAGAATCCTTATGGGAGCACGGCACGCCCCCTTTGGTTGGTACACTATGTACTGAGAGGGCAGGTAGGGGAGGTGATGACAGAGACTGGCCTTACTGTTGAAAAAGAATTTTCAAATCAAAGTCTGAAAAAACTGAAAAAGTCCAGGGGCATCTCGACACAAAAATCTGTTATTAGTTGGTTTCCAGCTTTAGTTTGTTCTTAATGTGCGCCATATGTTGCTGGTAAAAGATGGGGAGTCTCTTCAAGATGTTTGGAGTGGTCCACTACCATGTGGTTTGGTTTTTAAATGAATTAAAGGGAAATTCTGTATTTGAATAGAATTCAGATGTGTTTCTGCTTTGATTTAGGGCATAAAACGCAGCTTTAGAAAGTAAAAGCACTGTACAACAATGAGTTTCATCTCATCTTTCCTGCTACTGATAGGTACTTTAAATCAAAGTGAGGCCATGTGAGAAAATGTCCTGTTCTAGTAAAAGTCACAGAGCCAGCTGGAGTAAAAGTTTTGTCCTGGATTTGCTTTTATTGTGGTCAATGAGTGTTTAAGTATGAGACAGCAGATTCCCCTTCTCTCAGGCTATCTGAAAACTCCCAGTGACTCATGTCCACATTCGTCCAACAACACTCTCTGCCCAGATCAAATATCAGGAGTGTTATAAAGACATTGTTGGACCAGGGACAAAGAAAAGGGAATTCTCAGAAATGGGAAGATACTGTTTTCAGTCCAAAAAAGTTCACAGCAACCTGACTCAAAGTAAAATAAAAAACATTTTACACTCAAAGCAAAGCAGGTTATTACAACTAATAAAGGAAAATCCTTTAGTCACATTAGAGCAGTGGTTCCCTGCCTTTTTCCTCAGGGCCTTGTTCAAGGATGTTTTTTATTTTATTTGTTATGCCTTTATATGACAGATAGGACAGTGGACAGGATAGTGAATGAAGTCAGAAACTGAGAGGAGAGAGAGGGAAGTGATGTCACTGCTCTTGGATGTTGATGATATATGGCTTCGGCTGTGCTTGGTAAACAGTCTTAGCGAGTGTCTTCACTTACATTTGTAGATGCAGCAACACACTGTGATGACAGACAATAGTTTTTTTAACTGTTCCCAAACACAGGCTGTAATAATCATCACAGTTTTTATTTCAGTTTAGCCTGAATGATTGATGGTCACAGGGATTCAGTGAGAGTTTTCAGCCCCACCACTACATACACCAATTTCTCACAGTCTCTGACTCATTTGATGATATTATGGGCGGTAGATCATAAAATCTCTAAATTCTTTGTACTTGCACATTGAGGAATGTTGTTCATAAATTATTGGACTATTCGCTCACGCAGTCTTTTGCAGAGTGGAGATCCCTATGCCATCATGATTGTGAACAACTGAACCTTTCATTGTACCATCACTGTTACCAATTCACTGTCACTACCTACTCACCTGTGGATTGTTCCAGGTGTTTTTGAGCATTCCACAACTTTTCCAGTCTTTTCTTGCCCCTCTACCAACTTTTTTGGAAAGTGTTGCAGGCATCAAATTATTTACTGCATATATAAAAAAGCAAAGTTTACTACTTTGAACATTAATCCCCTTGTTTTGTGTTTTATTCAATTGAATTTAAGCTGAAAGGGTTTGCATATCCCTGTTAACCTTACAATGTCCGTAGATTTTTTGGACTAGGGATTTGTAGATATCAGATATGTGCCAATTCATCCTATGTAAAATCACTCACTATAAGAAATATTTTCTACACCACATAGATTATTTTGTAAAGTTTGTACTCATTTCCTACTTTGGTCATGTAAATATTGCTTAGAATGTGTTTCTATGGGTTTCCACTGGGACCTGTACTTTGTGTAGCATGAGGGCCCTCTGCTGGGGCCCCTGGAGTCCAGCCTTTGCTTGAAATTGGCTTTGAAATTTGTTCAGGACTTTTCATGGAAGTTTTGGGGAATTTGTTGAATTTTGGGAAAATCTGCTTTGACATTTTCAAGTATTTTCATGGAAATTTTGGGCATATGTGTATTTTGGACAGTTTCATTGGACGTTTCGGAGAAAATTTGCTGTGAGTTTTTTGGCATTTTAATGGGAATTTGGGAAATTTGTTTGGATATTTGGGGAAATTTGTTTGACAATATTAAAGGATATTTATGGAAAATTTGGAAAATACACTTGTAATTTTGGGGACATTTGGGGTGAGATTGAGAGGTGAGAGTGGCCTTTGAAATTTTCAAGAATTTTCAGCAAAAATTTCAGGGAATTGTTTACATATTTGGGGGAATTCTGTGGCCTAATCGTGGAATTTGGGGAATGTAATGGTAATTCTCAGACCTTCAAGGGCAAATTTGCTTTGGAATTTGGGAAAATCTGCTTGTTTTTTCAGGAGTTTACACAGAATTTTTGTTTTTTAAAATTGGAAAGTTTCAATGAAACATTTGGGAAATATTTCATGAAATCTTGGGGTAGTTTACATAAATGAGTGAGTATTTTCACAGAAATTTATTTCAGATTTGAGGGAATCTGTGTGGATCATGAAAAGGAACATTTCCAAGAAATTCAGAACCTTTAGTGGAAATTTTGTTTATGCTTGCCTTTACAAGTCCTTGTTGTCCATCATCAGAATGACTCCACCATACCTCTCTCAATGACTGGCACCATTTCCACTTGACTGAAGACTCCCAACTATTGACAAACTAACCGACACACAGCCAAAACCTCTGTTTAAAAAAAATGATCCAGTACTGTATTTTCTGCAGAAACAGTATTCATGGGATTTGTGGAAAATATTTTGGTAAAAACTAGTTCCTGTTCAAGAAAAAGGCTGAGGTTTAAACTCATCAGGCCCTGCTTATCCCAAATAAGTGGGAAAACTAAAAAGTAATTCCAAACAAAAGCTCAGGAGGATAAAATAAGTTCATTTTCTTGGTGTGAGTAATATTTATCCAGGTCATATATTTGGTCAATTAAACCATGCTCTGAGATCATCTGTTATTTTCTGAAGTAATTGGTGGCATTGTAGCATGGGCAGCATATCTAACAGAGCACTGTTGGACCTGACAGCTTGCGCAATCAAGTAGGTCATAGGAACTCAAGGAGCCGAGTCACATTAATGGAAAGTGAAGCTGCTTCAGATTGCAAGTTTCTTTGATGCACTGTTATGCTTTCTATTCCCCTTCCTCTCAGTTGTACTCACAACCCTAACACAGTGTAAATAAACAAAGTGGAGCACTTTAACTGAGCCATGCATATGTATGAGATGTAAAATAATTTGATCCCTTTGAGCGTTTCCTTGTCAGCTCTCAAAAAGCAGCACATCAGTGGTTGTTTTGTGTGTTTTTCACAACAAAAGTTTCCTTCCCTCTTGTCACAGGTGTCATCTCATTAGTGGTAAATCACTGAGCTGACATTTATGTTGTACCCAGTCACACAGCATCTCCTTTTCAGCAGGAGTCTGATATCACAGCAGAGCAGCGCAGTGTTTGTTCAGGAGGGTACGAGAGATTTCACACACAGAAATCACTCTGCATACAGTTTAGTGCTTGTGATCGGGGGCTGTGAGGTGCTGAGATGAAAGAGTGTGACAAAAATGTCTTGTGAGAGGTTTAAAAATATTTCACATCCTAATATTAGAGGATAACAAAAAAAATCAGTCTCAGATAGGTGCAATGTTCAAGGGATATTTACTGCAGTCTCATTCCCAGTGGCATCTGCTTTTTTGCTTTTTTGCTTTTTCATAAAACATATTTACCTTTATATAAAAAGAAGCAAGGTACAGCAGTATTTTCTTTTCTTTTCTTTATCACAAAGGAGGCTGAATGCATATTTAAGGACGTTCAGATAAATCTGTTGTCAGTCATTTGGCTTCTGCAGGTTTCTGCACTTTGACATTAGCTTTGATTTTCAACACCAGAGGTTTGCTGCCACTTGGGTTTACTGGGGATTCACCAACATTATTTATTATGATTTCAGTAATATGCACAAGATGTTGAAAGAGTAAAAGTTTTATCATAACATAAAAAAGCTCCACACTCCCATGCATTTGCCCCTAAATCTAATGAGCTAACATGGACTATACAGTGTTAATAAAAAGTATTCACCCCTTGGATGTTTTATCCTTTTATTGATCAATCATGGTCAATGTAATTTGGCTTTTTGACAAGGAAAAACACATTTTTAATGTCAAGGTGAAAACAGATGTCTGCAAAGTAATGTCAGTTAAATGAAAATATGTAATGTAAAATAAGTAATTGCATAAATATTCACCCTCTTCAAGTGAGTATTTAGTAGATGCACCTTTGGCTGCAATCACAGCACTGAGTCTGTGGGGATAGCTCTCAGTCAGGCTTACACATCTTCGTTGCAAAACTGCTCAAGCTCTATCAGGCTTCAACTCGAGCCACAAATTCTCTATTGGATTAAGGTCTGGGCTTTGACTCGGCAACTCAAGAACATTGACCTTGTTGTCTTAGTGTTGCTTTCGCTGTATGCTTCGGGTCGTTGTCTTGCTGGAAAATAAATCTTCTCCCATAACCATGGTTCTCCTTCAGACTGAATAAAATTGTCCTCCAGGATTTTCCTATATTTTGACACATTAATTTTGCCCCCTACCTTTATAAGCCTTCCAGGACCGGCTGCTGAGAAGCATCCCCACAGCATGATGCTGCCACTGCCATGCTTCACAGTTGGGATGGTGTGTTTGTGATGATGTGCAGTGTTTTGTGTCAGCCAAACATAGCATCTTGTCTGGTGGCCAAAAGGCAGCATTTTGGTCTCATCAGCCTAATGAACTGTCTTCAGCTTGACCATGGAGTCGCCCACATGCCTTTTGGTGAATTCTAGTCAAGTTTAATATTAGTTTTCTTCAACAGTGTCTTTCTCTTTGCCACTCACCCATAAGCTTTGGTGAAGAACCTGTGCAAGAGGTGTTGTATGCAGAATCTCTACCATCTCAGCTGCTGAAGCTTGTTACTCCTTCAGGGTAGTCATACGTGTCTTAGTGGCCTCTCTCACAAGTCTCCATCTTGCACGGTCATTAACGGTCTGTGAGGACTGCCTGATCTAAGCAGATTTACACATGCGCCATATTCCTTCCATTTCTGCCTGATTGATTAACTGAGGGAACATTCAGTGCCTGGGAAATCTTTTTGTATGCATCCCTTACTTATACTTTTAGATAACATTTTCTCTGAGTTGCTTGGAGTGTTCTTTAGTCTTCATGATGTAATGGTAGCCAGGGATATTGATTAGCCAGTGACTGGACCTTCAAGACACAAGTGTCTTTGTACTACCATCACTTGTGACACATTCTATTTTACTTTACATATTTTTGTTTAATTGACATTACTTTGTAGAAATTGTCTATAGTTCTCTGGCTCATGTATCAGAAGAAAAGTGTGTTTGTTATACTCTTTAATGTTGAAGGGCCTCATATTAGTCTTTGCCTTGGGCCTCCAAATCACTTAAACTGCCCCTCAGAATACACAAGCACTACATACAGAGACTACTCAGGAGGATAACACTACTGACAAAAGTCTTGCTTAGCCAGACATCCACATAATCTGGCATCAAGAACCCTCATGCAGATACAAATCAATGCAAGGGCCCTTATGTGATAAGAGTGACCTATAGCAGACCTCTATAAAAACATTTGGAATATGTATGCAAAAATGAGGACTGATTGCAAAAACATTTCAACACACTGTTAAAAAAGCCTCACTTTGGATTTAATAAGCCAGATTAAGTTGTTGAAGGTCCGTGCACCCTGAGGAGACAGTGCACCCTGCTTTGGGAAGCTCTGCAGCACTCAGCTCAGCCTCCTCCTTCTAAGCCCAGCCCCCAAATGAAGCCCTCAGTAAAAGGGAGACAGATAGTAGTAAACTGTTTAAAACTTCGGCGAGAGGGGCTGTTTATCTGCTCTCTGTTTGGCTAAATTAACACGTCAGCGTCGTCTACAGCTGTTTTCCACTAAAACACAACGGAATAGTGTGAATGTCCAGCCGGGAGAGTTTGGTATCCACATCCAGCGGAGCGACTTCTAACTTCAGCCGAGTTTACTTGGGCTTTTTCTGGAGACTCTGCATGGTACGTCCGCTCGTTTTCAACCTACGTCTGTGTACTTACAAGTTAGCGTTTAACAACAAGAGCATGGACAGGCTCGATTATAAACAGGCATTATATGTAGTATATGTACAAAATGCTTAAATAACCTCTTTCAGTGAGTCAGCCTTACCGCCCGTGAATCCAGCTGAACACATCTGTCTGTGGAAGCCGTTTGACATGCAGCCTTCCTTCCTCCTCTCCTTCTGCTTCAAGCTTCAGGCTATTAGCTTATCAGTCCTCATACCGACGTGTTTTCCACTTTTCTTCTGTTTTGAGTTTAGAGAGGCATTCCTTCCCATAGAAAACAGCATGACACTTTATCAGTATGCTCTAACTGTTTCTGAGCCCAGGCGCTCCTTAAGGATGACAAACAGCCTATCAGCACCGTGTTATATTTTACATAGTCTTAACGATACAAGCAGCCTAAAACAACAGTCATACACCAGCAAATCCATGCAATTAATACATGAACTGCTGTGTTTAAAACCATTAAAGTCAGCTCGTGCAGAGCCAGTTGAATTGACCTCTGCATTGTTGATGTGATGAGTCTGACTAAAGGATCAACGCTAACCTTACATTTATGCACCATTATAGAACTTACATTAGATCTTCAAGCAGTTCATGGATGCTTTTAAGAAGCTGTTACATAACCTTAAAATTTAGTCACTGTCTTTAAGATGCTACAGGTAAAACACACAAATACTAGGGCTGGAACAAATATCATGTCTCAGTATATTTTAGCTGAATGCCAATACACTGTAAAATCAAAATTCATTCATTTTTAAAATTGAGATCAGACCTGATCATAAATATCAAATATTGATTAATTTTTGGGAATTTAATCCTTTCAGTGCCAGTTCAAATGCAAAATCATTGACACTTGTCATGTAAAAAACAAAACATTTAAAATTTTTCACAGATTTCATGCATATGGCATGTCCTTGAAGGGGATTATTACAGCCTTGAATATTCAGATAATGAGCAACAACTTTGATTTTTTAGCAGCCTCATAGGAAACCAGGGACAAGCGTGTAAATGACCCTCATGCCAAATATTGAAAAAATGGCTGACATTTGGTGACAAACCTTAAAAACTGCAAATTTGAAGCAGTGACTCCAGAATGAAAGCCTTGTATCTTCATGTTTTTTTTTAACTGCAGTGGCTGGGGGATCAAGAATTTTGGTTTTAATGGGATTCAATTGGCATCAGGGTGTTCAGGGCATTGTTGGTCCTGAACACCCTGAGTCCATACAAAAAGTGTACAGAGCTTATTATTGACCCGCTTCAGGTTCTGATAGTACAGTTTCAAAACCCTTTTGAAAAGAAATAAACATACCCTCAATATATTATGTTGTTAGAACTAGCACAGTAATAAACAATCAAACATTGGCCAAAAAAAGCCACAAAATTGTCTCAATACCATCAAGAATTACCCACTATTGTGTACCAAGGCCAGGTGCTGTGGTATTTAAAACAGGTATGATTATTGTTTGATTTTCATAAGTATCATATTGAGGTTTGACATTCTGATATTTTGCCTTCTAGTGCAGACTATTATCTATTTAAGCTCTGCTACTTGTGCTGCAGCAGTTATAGATTATTGTAAATAAGGGAGTCTGAGAACGCTTTTGGAAAAACAGAGTGATAAACTAGACTCCCTGTATTTTTTACACAAGAAGTTCTTTGAATATCAGCCAATATCAGTGAGGCAATATCAGCAACTGGACATATTGGTCCAGTTTGGTGACGTATGTGTCATGCACTATGATAGAAAACACAGCAGGCAGCAAGTCCTTATATTTCTGAAGCTGTGACAGGCGTAACTGTGTAAAATGAACGGGAATCAGGTTCTACACTCGGTCAAGAATGTTTGAAGTGCGTAATATATCATGGTGTTTTGTGTACTAAAGTGTGTGTGGACTGGCTCTCTGGAAATAAAGCAGAGATAATGTTGTGTGTGTGATGGAAGAAGTAGTTGGTTTGCTGGTTTTCCACTCCTGAGTCTGTAGACAATCACACTGAAAGAAGAGAAGAGCTCATTAAAATGAAATTCACCAGGTCATATAACCACATGGATGCCTTATAAAGCTAACCAATGTTAGATAAGTAACATCTTACTCATGTAGATCCAGACACTGCAGACTCTGCTGCAGCCCTCTTGTTTTGCTCCTTCCTTCATCCTCAGGTTGTGATTACAGGAACATATGAGCATAATGGACTTAGCAAAGCTTAACTCCAGTGTATATATGCATACGTGATGATACAGATACAAGCCAGGCCTTTAACACTGAACTGACCACAAGTATGAGGCTTGGTTTTGGTTATGTGCAGGACGTTCTGTCTGGGGTCTGCACGACCTGATGTTCTTTCCAGATCTTCTTTGGGTGAAATAGTTGCTCGGCTTAGACGGTCAGGGTTGAAGAGAAGTCACATGAGGTGATTTGAGCTGTTGCTGCAACAAAACCGGCACCGTGGCACAAAGCTTTTGGAGTAGAACCTGAACACTCAACACAAAACAAAGGTGTAAGCCTAGTTGTCTGAATAAGATGAGAAAAATGTAAAATTCAGGCTTTACTCTTGTGTACATGAACAGTGTATACAGCTCCCTTTGAGTCTTGAGCTTTCCTTTGACTCAGTTTTGGCCTTGTGGAAGATACTGCCACACAGTTAACCCTTGTTTGGTTGTGAGGAGATGAAGGTCAAGGAGGGCCATAAATCAAACAGATGGTGCTGGCTCTCCTCGACTCGCTGAAAGTGTAATATTTGTCATGATCTTCCAAAATGACTCCCCAGCCTCTGCACTGAAAGGCTCTTTTGTCCTGTGGAAGAAGCTTGCACTGCAAAGTGATGCACCTAAGTATTTTTGTGCATCACGCTCTACTGTTCTCCAAGATCAAGATAGGTGCACATGTGTTTTAACCACATGCTGCTTAACCAATCACAGAAGCAGCCTTTCAAACCACAAATGAGCGCAGCTCTTGTCACAACAGCCTCACCACACGGGCAACTGTGACAGTTTTGTTGCTCCAGAGACAGAGATATCAGTCTGAGAATAAGAGCGCTAAACTGTGTCTGTTGACCACATCTTGTATTTAAACTGTCCTTCACTTGTAGTTGCAAACATCAAGATTACTGTCTAAAGAACATACTGTGTAAAATGGTCCTTTGGTTTTAACTGGTGCCAGTTTAATCTTTCTAAATTGAATTCTGATTCAGACTTATATATAGGCTGATATTTATGGGATGGAAGCTTTTCCATTATTTTGAAGATAAAATTATATTTTGTATTAATGTTCGTCAAATCAAATGTGTTCCAAAGTTGCTGGTCCAGTGTTAAAGCCCAGTGTTTTTTTCTTTACAGCTATTAGGGCTGAATGATTTTGGAGAATAATAAAATTGCAATTTTTCTCTTCAATATTGTGATTGCGATTTGATATGTGATTATTCCCTAACTCTCTTTTATTCCTCAAAAAGGGCTGAACAGTTCTTTAAAATATCTATTTCTGAAGATTTTGGCTCCCATTGAAAATTGGATATGAATTTTGCATTGAAGAGTTTTTGTCATTCTAAAAAGGACAAAATTGCACTTGAATGATTGCTATACATGTCATGCGTAGCATCCCTGCTGCAAAAAAGTTTAAAACTGCTATTTTGACACAAATTTCAGGTCAAAGAAATATTGCACCTTCTGCAATTTGAAAATTGTGGCAGGCCATATTGCGATTTTATCTATTTTTTGATCAATTCCCGGCCCTAACAGCTATCATGCCTGCTTTTTTAGGGATGGCAAGAATTTCTGTGGTGCATTTTTCCCCGTTAAACTAAGAAACAAAATAGATCAGTTGATATCTGCTGGAATAGTTTCTTTTCAGCCACTTGTAGCTGTTAAACTGAATTGCTGACCTAATTATTAGGGGTGGGAATCACTAGTGGCCCAATGCTACAATTTTATCACAATACTTACACCACAATCCGATATTACTGCAATTTTTAACATTTTCCAATCTACAGTATTGTGATACCATATATATTGCAATATATTATAGAATTTTTCAACTGTTTTGCTGATTAAGCATTAACATTGCCTCCATTTTTTTCATATTACTGCGCAATATATTGTGATACTATGCTGTATCGATTTTTTCCCTTACTTCTACTGTATATCCAGTGCATCAAGTCCAAATTGAAATCATTAAACATTTTGTTTCATTCCTTGCAGAATCAGACAGCGGGCAACAAACGCTGTTTGAGGCATCAACAGATTTGTGTAGTGTTGCTTTATGTGGTTGGAACCAATCTTAACACTTTCAAAGTGTTTAATTTAACTATGTATGAGTTTAATTAACACTGCCAACAATGCTGTGTAACTTACTTTATTATAGAGGTGGGACTTTACCTGAACGACCTGGCTGAAGATCTATTCTCTTGTTTTTTGCCAATAAGGAAAGATCATATTTTACTGTACAATTTCTCAGTAGCTGCGCAGTTCTTAAAGCAAACTTTAAATTAAATACTCTTTACTTTTATTTGAGTTTATTTATAGACTAGTTCTTTTACTGGTACATTTTAACCACAGTAACTGTACTTAATAGTGTGTTAGTCATGTACATTTCCCACCTCTGGCAACAGCAATGATTCAATATACTGTCAGACAGAAGAAACTAACGGTCGACTGATACTGTTTCTTCAGGGCAGATATTGATACCAATTAATAAGGATGCACAATATCATCGGTCTGGTATTGGTATCAGCAGATTTTAGCTTAAAAAGACAAATATCAGTATCGACAGATATCAAAATTATTATTAAATTATTTACATCAGATATTTTGTCTGTGTATTTCAGCATTTATCGACTGTAAATTTCATTCATGTGTACTAATAAATTAGTGGAGTTTTAGGCTGAACCAACAGACCTATGTCAGTTGAGGTCATTTTCTTTATTTATCCTTAGTGATGCACAATAGTTTTTTTTAATCAATACTGATAACTGATAATTTCCTACTCCTGATGGCCGATAACTGATGATAACCGATATTTTTTTTCAATTGTTGATTTAACAAAAGAAGTTTATTTGATGCGTTTATGCACATCTGGGGGTAAGAAGGGGTTAATATGTAGTGAGCAAAGCTATTTATAAGTGATTTTAACTAATATCACTCGTGTTTTTCAAAAAACAAAGAACTATTCTGACTTTATAACTGTTATTATAGTTAACTTTTTTCAGTTAAACATTTGTGTACCAAGTACAACATAGACAAACAACTGACATGGGTTTTCCCCCATAAAACCAAATGATAACAGGCTGTTATGCTGAGCAAATGGAGATATTTGGGGGTCTGTTTTTTTAAAAATTTTTTTGCTTCTTAAGCCAGAATTAAAGCGAGCTGATGTTTTACATAAAGACTAAAAATATGCACTGACGTAAGTCATATCAGAGATGGGTTAAGAATGTAAAGTCCACCATGGTCTGTGGCTAAACTTCTGTTCCTAACGTCGATCAGACTGAATGAAACCATGTCAAACAGAGCAGGCAGGTATACGTCTATGAAAGTAGCGATGGATCTGATTTTGTTATCATAATGTTGCGCCTTTTGGCTCTGGTAAACTTTCTGCAGTTTTCAATGCCTGCTTACGATCAGCGCTCTGCCTGGTATTAGCCGTTGATTCGGTCCTAATGCCCGCTGAGGCTAGTGGCTGCTGCCGCCTCCTTTTAACGTCGTTAGGATGATGACTCGTAAGTGGCTTATAAGATCCATTTCTACTCTTTGCGACCTTTGCAGAGCAAATTCTAAACACCTGGTTGTGTTATCCTCCCCGTAAATACTGAATAACGCTGCCGTGTTGTTAGCATTTTAGCACAGGAGCTGCTTCCTCTTCTTCTCTGGTGCTTAACAGTGGGTCGTGTACTGTGGTTCCACCTGCTGTTTTAGAATGTGTAGTCTCATGAGAAAGAAAACAAACGCCAGCACTGCCGTGCTGACAAAAATATATGTTATCGGGGCTCGTCGTTATGATATTGGACATATCGGAATGACATAATAATTTCCTGTTATTGGCCTGATAGTTATCGTGTACCCCTATTTATCCTCATTCATTTTACTTTAAAGTGTTCCTTTGTCATCCTCAAACCTTAAAGTCTTTCCAAAAGGACTGAAATGTTTTTGTTAAAAAGCATATTTAAATATCGGTATCGATATCGGCTAAAATGAATCTGTAAATAGCAGCATGTTGGATATCGGCAAAAATCCATTATTGTGAATCCCTACTGATTCTTAGTAGTGCATGGAATCTACAGCTGATATCTGGGATTGTTATGCATTTGTTATGACAAACAAAATGTACTTGAGGTGACAAATGTAAGCACAGAGCAACAGTGTAGCAGCAGGAAACAGGAAGTGATGCTGTACACTCCCAGTGTTAGTTCCATCCAGGTCTCAGGGTTTGTTGACTGGTAGTTGTGTGACATCTAGCCACTCAGATAGTGTTGTGGGCGGGATATTTGGTGAGACTGCAGAGAGTGAAAACAAACCCAGAGGAGAAGACACATCTTGCAGTGGATCCAAAGTAGCACACCTTTGAATAAACTGATTTTGGCCGATAATCGTCAAAATATGCCAATACAGATCATCGGCTAACTGCCAAATATTAGCATGAATAATCTGCCAGGCCAATATAAGGTCTATTGCTAGAAGAACTCTCTTGAAATTTTGGATTTTTAATCTGTGTGGCTGCAACTTTTCTTAAACTTCAGAGGAGATAACACAATTATTTGGACATATCTGTGGAATCAGCAGTTTGGTGTCAACCCTCATAGGTGGGTTTTTCCCATGGCAGCACACTGGCTGACTTTTAAAGGGTGCAAGGAGACACACTGACAGTCTCCGTGGTGCACAACTGACTGATGCCTATCATATCTTATAAGTATCAGCAAATATTTGCCGCTCTTTTCACAACCACATAGTGTTTGATAGCCATCGAAGCTGTTGGTTATTCCACAGTTACCGATTTGAAGGCGGCATCTTGCTTTTATGTTTGTAACACCTCACAAAAGCTGGCCTAGCTCGCGAACTGATTCACTGATTGATTGATGCTCATTTCAACACCTGCTGAGTCATCTGCAGCTTCTACATGCTCAGTCTTGTGTTTATCCTACTACAAAGGAGTGGGTCTAACGGTCCTTTATGACTTGACTGTTAAAACTCACAGGATTCAATCCTCCTGTTAAATACCTGCCTACTTTGTGCATAGCATGGTCATTTGTATCATATTAAAGGACAACATAACATCCATGTAATCATACTATAAACAAGCAAAGTCTGATTTGCCCCCTGTAGACTTTAAAGAGTCCTTGTCACCTGTATAACTGCTTGTTTATAGGGTTCTCACTCACAAATGTTGAATCCGTTATATTCCAGCATCAACTTTATCTACCAGGACCAAAAATTCAAGGGGTTATAATCAAAAAACCTTCTGAGAAAACAAATGCAATTTAGTACAACCTAAGCCTGAGTGATATGGTCTAAAAATCATATCACGGTATTTTTCTTACCTTTGACGATAACAGTATTATATCACGGTAATACAAAATTAAAAAAAGAATGCTTTTTAATCCAAATTCAAGTGTTATTAACCCCCTTCTCCCCTTAAAACAAGCCTTTGATGGCATTCTCAATTTATCTCCAAGTATAGGAACACAGAAAACATGTTTTATTTTTTTAAGTCTCTCTAGGTTTACTTCTGTCTAACTGCACTCCAAGTTTCGCATTTCATCTCTAACCTAATGAGGTGTGTTAAGCTGCAAATGACTTGCACACGTTTCCTAGTGAAGGCATTCACAATAAAAGCGTTTCAGAAAAATCACAGCCGCGGTCTTTTATTTTGAAGACCTTGACGGAAGTACTGTGTTTAGCATTGAGTTAGCTTAGCTTTGTTTATGCCGTTGTAAGAAGACGAGCTGCAGCGCTGGGCTCTGAGACCAGCCAAAGCAGCACTTAGCTTGTTCTACAGCCCCAGGCAGGCTGACAGAGACAGCACACTGACTTTGTTGCGGTACAGCCGTCAGACTTTGAGAGGAAAAGACACATGTTTTTTGCCTGGTAACTCACACTGAGGCAGATACGATGACGTCATTGACAAGCGTTATCGCGATTGGTCGGTCTCTACTGTAGGCCAAATTTATTTCATTTATACCGTCTACTGCATATATCTCGCACCCCTAGTACAACCCCAGGGATAATCACTATAAGATCCAAAAGATACAATTTAACAAACAATTCTGGCTGATTTAAACAATTTCTCAGTCCTAAGTTTGCTAAGAAGAGCATGCCATAACTCCATTGCTTACAACACTCTAAGCAGTGTCTGCAGCAGATGTAGCATAGCGTCACAGCTGAGTATACTGTGGACACACTAGAAATAATAGTGCTCCATGCTCTATTCTTTTGAGGCACTTTTTAATAGTGATCTTCTGAATTGTTTTGCATTGATGTACTGTAACCTGCACACAAATAAGTCATTTTAGCATAGTCTATGTAAAAATGGATGCTGTCTTAGTAGTGCCACTCATTGGTTTCTGAATCAGACTTCTGAAACCCATCAGTGGCAGTTGCCATATTAGAAGATGTGCCTCAAACTGACATTCCATCAACCTAGTAAAGCCTGATTGATGCTTCTGGGTCACGTACCTAATGTGTACTTCTTTGAAAACGTAGCTTTCAAAAAAATGCAGATTGCAAGTACTGTAACTGGTTTTCTGCCAGTCTCCGGGTTGTCTACAGGCATATTATGTGTTCTCTAGAGTGAGATTAACAACTGCAGACGGCGATACAGCCAGCCAAATCTACTTGCCCGCATCTAACATGAATTTCTACATCCATATGTCTTTTTTTTTGTGCAAGAAATACTCCCTCTCAGTTGAATCAGAGTCAGCACTTTCCACCATTTTTCCTTTTCACCTCTTTTCCTCTTTGCAACTGCAGTATATTTTTACATTTATCAGCTCCAACTTCAACATAATACTCAATGTCAGTTGCCATATCCTGTGCACAAATAGAAATCTGGCACCAGGACCAGGACCTGGGGTAAAAATTGCACTGCTTAGTAGTGTTTTTACATAAGGATGCATGATACTTTTATCCGATGTGCCGATTTTTGCAAATCAATTTTTGCCGATACCATATATAGATACCGATATTTAATTGCAGTTTAGACACCAAACTTCAGTTTTTAAAACACAAAATTCAAAGTTTCAGAATGAACAAATTAACAAATTTCAGTCCTTATAACACTCTTAAGTATAAGGAATGATGATAAAAAACAAAAATTACTTCAACTGATGTAGGTCTTTTGTTCTAGCCTAAAACTCCTCTATGTGTTTATGCAGCTAATATTTACAGCTAATATGGACATATTTTTATAGCTTGAATCGGTCATGAGTATTAGAAGAAATTTTCATATCTGCCTTTTTTAATCTAATGTCTTTTGAAACAAAAAATGGGCATGATACAGCAAAACTTAAAAGTTACAAAAATTGGTGAAATTGGGTTCACAGTTGCAAAAAAGTATCAAAACTGTGTCAGAAATGTCAAGAAGAGACATAGATAGGTTTGATTTGGCAAAAAAGTGTCAAAACATTTGTTTAATGTTTTCAGTAACAGCCTTGTAACCAAATGTTCGACATTTGTTTACTATATTGACATTTTTGTCCCATCATGGTGGTCAGTGTTTGAGGTTAGATTAATAAAGTTAAAACTCCAGGCGAGGTCATGCTGATTAGTATGGTGGTACTAAGCTGCTTACTCCAGACCCCACTGGAGCATTCACTGTTTCCTGACGCTCTCAATTAAAGTCTGTTAATAACCTGTGGCATGTACCAAAGTGTTTCACACCCAGCGGGCCAGTCAGCCGTCCCTCACTCCTCCTACACTCTGTCTGACGGGGGGTAAGGGAAGGTGTGTGCAGCACAGTCCTTTGAAGCATATATGACCCCCAATTAACCCTCAAGGATTAATCCCCTTCTCTCCAAACTGCTGCCTCTCTTGTCTCATCTCATCACTCCCACAGGGTTTGTTAAGCAGAGGCCAGTCTCCTGCTGTTTGTCCATGCTCCATACAACCTGCTGCTTCTGGCTGACTTTCTCTACTTTTGTTCACTTTGCAGCTGGGGCTTGAAGCTGACTTCCTGAAGTCTGCGTCACAGAGAGGGAAACCTTCATAAAAAGCAGGAGAAAGGCCTGTTTCTCATTCCTCCTCATACTGGAAGCTGCAGGATAATTACGCAATGGCAAGAGGATCCTCCATTCCCTTGTTGCTTCTTGCAATATGCTGCCTTACGTCTGCAGGTATGTTTTTGTCATTGCTTCGCCTCATTTTAAACCATTTAATTATCAGATATACAAGAATGTTATTTGTTTACATCCATAATCAAACCCAGTGAAACCGGTATCATGGATAAATGGTACTGACTGCGCATCAAGCATTGAATGCTGTGTTTTTAGACAGTCATATCTTTACCCATACTCTGGGATTTTCCATCATTACTCCCAGCATGCCTTTCCAGACAGAGCCTGTCAGGTTTGAGACTGAGTGGGATTTACATTTAAGAAAGTGCTGACAAGTTCAATCTCAGAAACAAACACTCAGCAGGTCTACATGTATCCGTCAGATTGATTGGAATGAGCCTCAGATATTGCCAAATCCCAAGTTATTTATGACTGTAAAACAGGCAAACCCAAAAGGAGAGAGAGAGAGAGTGAATAACTGAACGTCTACAAAGGTGAATACAGGAAATTTATGTATGCTGTCAGTTTGTCTTATTAATTGAAGGCCCTTTCCAATAAAAATGCGGTTTCTTTAAATGAGAGTATACCATGACACTGCTTTGGTCTAGTTGAGTTTTCTAGCATGAAGGTTTGCCTTGTTGAGGTTCAGTTGGAAACAATAGAATAGAAAATGAGTATACATATAAAGGTTGCTTCTCCTGAATGCTTCATCATACAGGCATAATCTTGGCTCTATGGAAAAGTGACACTTGAAGGCATCCTATCCATAGTCCAGGATCACTATCAGTATAACTGGCACAAAAATAGAGGAATAAATCAATTATATTGCATTTCTGAAACTTTGTGCATAATTACTGAGCTTGAAAATGACAGAGAAGGTAAGGTGCCAACTTTTGGAATAAGGTTTCAATCTAAAGGTCAGAAGTTGATGCATTTTGCTATGTAGTATTGCTAATAATCACCTGAAAAAGCATACGTTATTACAGCAAATACAGTGAACTATTAAGAACAACAATGGCAAATTTGAAATTATATGAAACCAGTCCATGGATCCTAATGGATATAATCGTGCTTTTGGACTACATAATTGACTGGATTTAGTTTGTGGTAACTCTTTTTGATGCAGCAGGACTGTTTTTATTGAATAATTTTATCCGCAGAGAACAGTAGAGCTTCTAATGGTGAGCTGTGTCACTTTTATTATTATTTGTTTGTTTGTAGTCTGACAGATGGTGGCTTCTGTGGTGGTTTCATCCTGGATTCATCAACCATACACGGCAAACCCTTGACAGTGTTCATGCACTCAGTATTAGTCCATCTCTGTTGAGAGTCATTTGATCTATGGCCACTGCCATTCCAGATCTGGGGGGCGAAGTTTTTCCATCATGCTCTTTTGCAAAGTGTTTAGATGTGTTTAAGTGTTTAGATTTTTCCTGTTGTACAGTGATCACTGCTGGGATTCCTTTGCTCATATTTCTGGTGCGAAACTGTTGATTTTGATAGAAGCTTTTGCACCATGTGTGAAGTTATTCATTGAGTTACTGACTTCCCAACTTTGGCAAGAAGGGGTTTACAGGAAAGGCTGGTGTGCTGATTCTCATCAAAGGGTGCCTCCCACCTCTGCATTTGACTCTTAGCTTCATCCTCACCAGAAAACACCTGACTTTGCCACAGACTTGAAGTTTACCCCAGACGTGAAAGGAAATGGCATGTTGGTGTGTAAAAGTCGTTATTTTCAGCAATATACCCATGTTTAAGTGATCAATTACATTAATATTTACACCTTACAGTGCTAATATGACACTACAAAGAAGTGTTGAGCTAAAGTTACACCGTTTAGTGTTAATAGAAGTCATTTTTAACTGCAAAAGGAGTCAATAATAACACTTTACTAGTGTTAAGGAATCAAGAGAAATAAAGAGATTTAAATCAGCACTGTGGTGTGGGCCTGTATAGACACTGCAAAAGTGTCAGTATTAACCCTGACAGTGTTTATTTGAACATGCAGGTTTTGCTGTGTACTGGACCATGGTGTACATGCAATAGTCTGATATCTTTGCTGAAACTCAAAAACATCTGGATTACTATTACCTTTAATTCCATGGGACTGAATTTTGTTTCTGTCCACACTCTGCATGACATAAACCACCAGAACATGTGATATCCTAATTCAAATAACACTACCAAAGTTTTTGTGGTATTTGCAATAGACACATATATTCCTCGCTGATCACCCGCTAAATGCACACCAACCAAATGTGCAATATAAACCTTACACAAAAAATAAGGAAATTTTTGTTTGGTAGATTATTTCTTTGTAACAATGCTTCTTGACAATACATCTTCTACAGTGGGAAAACCTGTTTATTTACCTTTTAAATGGTGCCACATTTATTGTGATCATTTGTTATGAGCTTCTGGTACCCTCAGCTGCTGACAGTCAGGTGCCTGATTGATGTCAATGGAGGCGATCTCCATGCTGAGAGAAATCAAGATGAGATCTTGCAACCAGTGGCAATCCCATATCTCCACGGTCCGGGAAAGAACTCTGTCATCCAAGAAGACAACATTCATCCCCACAGAGCAGAGTTTATCAGAGGCTACCCCCAGAATTTGGGAGTGGAGAGGATGGAATGGCCTGCCAGCAGTACTGGCCGCAACCCCATTAAACATTTGTGGGATCAGCTGGGGCGTGCTGCAGAGTGACCAACACAACCACATTGGCTGACTTGCGACAAACACTGGTTGAAGAATGGGATGCCATCCCACAGCAGTGTGTGTCAGGCTTTTGTGGCTGTGTATGGTTCTTCCACACACTACTGATGCTCCTGTTTGTTAAATGAATAAGTGTTGAATTGCTGCTATGTCTTGTTTCTTCAGACTTCAATCATCCAGTCCACCAAAACTCACTAAACAAGAGTCAATGGAAGAATAAGCTGTTTGGCATTGGCAGAAAAGATCTGGCTAATTTTTCATGGTTGTAACCTACATACTCAGCTCTGCTGCTCATCCCACAAATGCGTGTTCCTTTCAAACGTGGCACCATTCAAAAGGGAAATGAACAGGCTTTCCAACAGTATAAGATGGCCAAGAAGGAATTGTTACCACATAGAAATAATCTACCACAAATGTCTTTTTTGCAAAGTTTATTTAAATTAATCTACAATTAAGTACTTTATGTGGGATTTTAGTAATCAGGCCCTCAGAATGCCCCAGTATTGTGTATTGAGGTCTTGCAGAAAGTGACCAGTGACCAGTGAACTTTTCTCAATACCTTTGCAGTCAAGCAGTCTAGAATTGACCCTGCTGCTAATACATTAGCATATAGGTAAAAAAAAATGTCATTATAGCATTAGACTAATTCAGGGGCAGCCTGTCTGAAAATGTATTGAAAGCTGCTTACAGTTGATGGGGAGTTGGCCTTACTGTCATTGCTGTAATGACCACATTGGCTTCAATAGTCACTGTTTGGTTTTTGTCACTTAGTGATTTGACCAAATTATTCAATTTACTGACCAAACTGACACTCAGCCCTGCAGTTTGGTGAAAAATCTGTCAAGTTGGCAGCAGTCTGAACCAAACCACTGTGCTGTTAGGATAGTGGGCATTCCTTTCTGTAGTTTTTGAGAATGTTAAATGTCCTGTTTACTGTCACTGGTTCCACAGTGTTTTCCTTTGGACACGAACACAGTCCAGTTTAAATCTACAACATCCATTTTTTGTTTTTCTGTGGTAATGCAAGAGTAATTACCCACCAGGAGGCATCCTACATAGCCAGCTCTCCAAAAACAAAATGTGGTTTGCATGCTTTCGATCTCTCTCACTTGCCAACATGGGTTATTATCTGAAATGTTGTCTGGACGTTTGAACCGCACTCCATAGAGCTGACTTTTACTGAAACAATAGCAGTGTAGTCAGAATGTGCTGTGGGTAAGGCAAACATCATTTCTCCCACAATGCCAGGATCTGCAACACAATGAAGGCACGTATGAAGTTTTCCTCTAAATTCCTCCTTGTACGGCACGATGCATTGTTGTACTGTGTCACAAGGGACAGATATTTACAGTAAGACAACCAAATGCCCTTTCCTCTAAAGAGCGCTGGCAGAGAGTGTACCCATTGATTTATGGCCAAATCTTCAGATCCTCCGTTTTTTCTGACTACTGTTTCTTGAACAGGTAGGCTGCAGACTGTAAACCACATTGTGCTCCAATATCAAGATAATAAGACCTCCCAATGGTTTTTTTCCAATCAGTAGGATAATCTTACACATTTTTCTCAGTGCTCCACTCCAGCTTTCTCACCTCTCCCTATCTTAAGCTGTCTCTTTCTATCATCTCACAGCATCTGTGTAAACAGTCACAGCTTCCCTCTAAACTTGTCAGAGGAGATCTTACGTAATGTTTAGATTAGTCTGCAATGAGTCTTCTCTCAGCGTAATGCAATCCAGAATCTGGGCCTCCCATAACTCTTTAAAGTCAGACTGAGAGCACCTTGGCGTCCATATTTCAAACCTCTGCTCTGCTGCCTCACTCCAGTTTTTTGCTCTTTATAATTTTTTTCCCCCCATATCCTTACTACCATTATGTGGTTGACTGTCCTTGGCTTGCCAAACTACTATTTAGTGAAGGATATGGCAGGACGTTGGGCTGAGTTTGGGTTTCATTATGAAATAGTCTTGTAGGACCCATGCCAGATATTAATTTAAGGCACTTGCCAGAAACAGCTCAGGCAGGATGCTGGTTATTCTGGAGGCATAACGCCGGCCTGGTGGCTTGCTGAAAATCACTCAGACACTATTGGTTGCAGGAGCACTTTTTTCCTCCTAATATAGCCGTTCCTGATTTTACCTACGGACCAGCTTGATGAATGATGAAGCAATTAAAGTAAATCTGTCATGAGATATTTATTACTGGAACAAATAGCCATACAATGGAATTGTTAAGCATAACAATAGCTGGAAAAGAAAATTGGAAAGTGTTCCTTCCATACGTTCAAGTTAATGATTAAATCAGGAAGCCCCTACGGTATCAAGATTATACAATGTGTTAAGAAACCCGGTGATTTTCAAAACCATCAAAAATAAATATGTCATGCTTTTGTTTGACTGACATTTAATAATCATAGCACCACCTGAGGTCGGTTTCTTTTATTCATGGCTCTCACAGACTCCGGTGGGCAAGAACTGCTTGTTCCTACTGAACACTTAATAGAACTTGCAAGTCCCAGTTGCCACCTATCTGTTTAAGCCAATTTTATTTTTTTATTGAAAGAAAGTTGTTGTTCAGCTGGATGCACTGACTGATGAGGAGACAATCCCGGTTGATAGTTCTACAGAATGCCAGAGAAAGATAACAGACAAAAACTAGTGCTGAAAGCAGCACTAAACAGGGGTGTCTATCATCTGCGAGTGTGTAGCAACAATTGGGTTGAGCATATTGCACTTTGTATATGAGGTACTACTGGCTGTCAAACATTAGGTGGCAGTGTGACAAAGCAAGATGGTAATATATAGATGTACTGATGGCAGGAGGGATTTTTTAAAAATTTGAATTTAGAAGACGATAGGATGTTTGATATAAGAGGTCACTGGCTTCTGACAGTCAGTGGCGCTGCAACAAAACCATGAAACTCACATTTAAGAAGGACAGGCCTTGGTTATGCAAAATTTGAAGGAAACCAGATGTTCAATATGAGAGTTACACCAACTTCCTGTGAAAATGGCGAGATATCAAAATGTTTGCCATTGCAACTGCAGTGTCTGTTAATGAAACATGTCAGTGTCATGGACAGATATTGTGACACTACTGAGGCCTTTCTTTTAAAATCTGAGCCGTATATTTTCAACAGAGGAAGAAGAATGATCAAATAGTCTTAGTGTGTCACTTCCTGTTGCCAGTAGTGAGTGCTTTAATGAGGTGTTTGCATGTAGGCGTATTCACTGTCATACTGTTGACTTGTCAGAACAATATGAATAACACAGAATGCTGTTTACAAAAGTAACAACAGGTTTAAGCCATTTTGCACAATGAAAATACTTATTTGAAATAAAAATGAAGCTGGTGGACTTCCTATTGAGATTTGGGTATGGGTCCAAGAGGCTTTTTTGGTGGTGTGGTCATGATTGCCACCAGGCAAAGTACATAATGGTCAACATGAGTCTGGCTCTGCTTGAAGTTCCTGCTTGTTAAAGGGAAGGTTTCCTTGCCACTTTAATGATGCTTGAGCTCATGGTGATAATTTTTTTATTCATTTATTTATTTATTTTTAATTGTGCATCAGAGAATATGGTCTAGACCTGCCCTCTTTATAAAGCGTCTTAAGATAACTTCTATTATGAATTGATGCTGTACAAATAAATACAAATAAAGATCTACTGAAGGTCGATTCCCTATCCCGGTGTTGTTTGGTGCGTGTCTTCCCCCACTCTCTCCATAAGGAATTTGAAGGCATGGATAGCATCATTGGAATGGCATAATGGCTAGCTTCAAGAGGATAAACAAGAAGATGCTACGATTTATGGTTCAAAAGTTATTTTAATTTGCATTTCTGGTTGTCTACCCCCCACGACTCCAAATGGGATAAGCATTATAGAAAATGGATGGATGATGGAAGTTATTTTACTTTGAATAACTGTGTCACTTCTTGTCGTATATGTCCTTTAATCTACCCACTCTGTTGGTCAAAAAGTACATTTCAGACCTTGGCATAGGTATTCAGACTCAGCTAGACTAGTCAAAGTGGGCTAATTATAATGTAGACACACAGGATTGTTGGTATACATTGTCATACATGGTAAAACTATTTCCAGAACTGCAGCTCAGCTCTTCTTACTTGCACACAAATACCATTGTATACCGCATACTGTGGTGAAATGTCAGTAAGGTATGAAGAAATAGAAAAATAAATGCCACCAGCCAATTTTACAGCAACGTAAACAACTTTTCTCCGTCTGCATTTTTGTATACTCTTGGCAGACAAGAGTCACTGTGATGCCAAAAGTGGTTGTAATGCCCCTCGCCCCCCTCACAGGCATACACAGTTGAGCGAAAGGTTCGTCTCTATATCCACAATGCTTACTTAGGGCCTCAGAGAGGGGGAGTGCCAAACTGTATTGTGCAACCGCTGTAATCTGAGAGGTGGGGTAGCCAGGGGGAGGAGAGAGGCAGGCTTGGGTCGCCTGGTCCAAATCGACACACTCCACACACGTACGGTGTGCCAAACCGACAGAGTCCCTTCCAGCGTGCTAAACCAGATGTTGCCCAGTGATTCATGCGAGGAGCCGGAACAGCGCAGCGCGGCGCAGAGGCTGAGCGCTGCTAGGTAGAGTGGTTGGGATGTTTACATAGCAACAGGAGTCCCTTGTGTGTATAATTACAGGTCTGCTCTCCCTTTATCTCAACAGCACTGTCAAGGAGGACAAGGCAGCCACTCTGGTCCTGTCTGTTTATATCTTAAGCTTATGAATTAAAGGGTTACCCTACTATTACCCAGTTTAATTATCAGCAGTGTATACATTAGATTGGGTACTATTTGTTTGGATTTACTCACTCTTCCTCTCTGTGTGTCATACACGTACACAGACACTCTCACATCTGTCTCTTCAGATAAACTCTGATCTAAGTCCAGGTCCATCTTGTGTCCCGTTGATGATGCTTACACAAATCTGCAGGAGTAAACTACATCCCACACGCCATCTCTCTTCATCTCTCTCTCTCTCTCTCTCTCTCTCTCTCTCCGTAGTTCCAGCAAGCAGGCGTGTAAATGATTTCAGTCAAAGTCAGTAATGGAAGACAGCTGCTGTGATCGTGCGTTTTCCATTGTGTTTTAGAGTCACATGGAAAGAAAAAGCCGCTAGAGTAGTAAAGGGGGAGTGTCAGAGTAAGAGAGAGAGTGACTCCACTGAAGGAAGAGCAAGTAATTACAGAAACTTGGACTCTCTTTATACAGATAAACCTTACAAACTGCAAAAAAAAGCCTTTTGGTGTCTTGACGTATTTAACTGAGCCATAATGTCTTCTTCATGGAAACCCGTCTGAGTTTATCTGAACTTTTGTTGCTTAATCCTTCTCAGAGGTGCCAGATTTTGACTGCATGACTCTTTATCTCCACTGAAAGTCCTAATATGGGATTGTAGCTGGAGGCTTCCAGGTGGTGTCTTTCATCAGAGCAGCCCCTCCTGGGGCCTCACCTTCTCCACTCTGTTTCCACCAGATGAGTCCTGCTGAAAGACCACGTCCCAATTTTGGAATAATCCTTTGGAAAACAGGATTGTTAGTCCAAAAAAACAACACAGGGCCCTTTGCTTTGCCCTGATTTAAGATATTTGGGTCACATCAGTGAGACAAATATACATGAAATATCTGGAAATGTCCCCCCCTTCTCCACTTGTCTTAAAAAATTTAGTTTAGGTATCTATAAATCTTTTTGTGTTGCCATTCAAGCTATTGCAACAGAAAAGTACTTCAAGTATGGGAGCTTGGTTAGGGGCTTGAATCTCAGTGGTTCTGGACGCACATATAGGTCCTTTGCAGATGACGTCATGCAGCACTGATGAATTCCCCTTGGGGGGCAAGAAATGATTTCTGCATAGAAAGGCCATGTTTAGAGCTTTTTGCAACTATGCCAAGTGTTCAAAGTGGAAAAATAAAAACATTCTTGATTCTTAAGTTACTTTTGTGTCCTGTAAATAGTGAAATATTTATGCAAAAAAAAAGTTTATTTTCAAAAACTTGCAAAAAAATAAAACAGCAGCAGGTTGGGATTAAAAAAGTCTTGACAAGCCATGTCAGTGGTATACAGTTTTTCATGGTTTAGCACATTAAACTCTGACCGTACTTGTGTTTCCTCAGCTGATGTCTGTCCAGCCTCTCTCGTTCTGACAGGAAATCCATCTCTTTTAAAAGATCCAGATCATTTGGCTGAGTAGAGTTGGTTGTTTGGCGCCCAAATGGATCCTCATTTTGTAACAGTTTGGCTTTTTGAATTTGGACCAAATTATGACAGAGTATCAAGACAAGTAAACTGGCGCTCAAACGGGAGCTAGCTACAGTGGCTCATGTAAAATTTGTGAATGGCACAACATGACTCAGTCGCTCACCCCACAATGTTTATTCGGTTGATAGTACATCACTGTTTCAATTGAAAGCATGTTTGTGAAAAATTGAGGAATTATTTATATGTTATAGGGGCTCAGCTAATCTCTTAGCTCAGTACAAGACTCCTTTATACTCGTCTTCTTCATGTGGCTAGACAACGCTTGGGAACTGCAGGACTGAGCATTAATAATTGTCTCCAGGCCAGGTAAGTAAGTTAAACTCCAGAAGAAAATCCCTTTTAAAATGTTTTTTAAGGATCATACTCAATGTATGTTGTAATTTTCTGTTAATTACAGCGTACCAGTCCATCTAGAGCTGTAAAGTACTAACTTACCTTTGTTCCCATTCATTCCTAATAGCTATCTCCGACTTCCTTTTCTTCGGAAACCAAATTGGGCATCTCCATCTCAAACTACTCTCTTAATGTCACTGATCTGCCGTGGCTGGCTGTGTGTTTACACCCCCATTCTTCCCTCCCTCCTCTTCTGATACAAAAATACACATGCGTAGAAGAGAGTTTTCTGGATGGGAGAGGGAGTGTGCTGTGTGTGCTGAGAGAGGCATGAAGGAGACAGTGGGAGAAGTGAAACTCCAGAGAGCAATGCACGCTGCTGGCTTAAAACTTACACATAATTTATACTTGATGGCTGCGATATAGTCATGTTACACACCTCACACAGCAAAAGCTGCAATATATCAAGCATACTGGAGTAAACTAGATATATTGCCCATGCCTGTTATCAATATTGAATTATTTGTTGATTTTTACTAGATGTTGCATGGTCTTAATAGTTAACATGACCTCAGAGCCCTTAACATACAGCAAAGATAACCATAATAATCTCCATTAATATACCCTCAAAAGTACTGAAATGGGGTTCATGGATAGTTTGTACAATAGAGGCTACTGCTGACATTGTTTCAATAGTTTAAACATATTAACAACTATAATAACAGTTATCTTTATAATAAGTTAGAGCAGTGGTTCTGAGCCTTCATCTTTGGGACCCCCCCTTCTTGTACTGTAAAAATTATGAGCCCCCCCCCCCCCCCCCAACCAGGACCCATACAAAAACAAAGATGCATTGCTGTCAAAGATTAACATCAACTTTACTTGTTTTCACTGACAAAAGCCCAGTCAATTATAGGCCTATGCACTCTTGTTCCAACCAGAAGGCCGTTTTATAAACCATCCAGTAAGTGTGTTACATTGACTTTAGTTAATATGAGAACCTCAAAGCAGACAAAGCCTTGCTCCCTCCCTGAAACCTTTGGCGGCCCTCCTAAGGTTGGCCTGGGTGGGGTAGATGCACATCTCTGTGTTGGAGCTTCTGAGCAATACCAGGTATATTTTCAGCCACCGTAGATTTTTTAAAACTAGAATTCTACTCATGATTTATCAGATTTATGGCTGTTTAAACAAAGCTTGTATTCACCACACTGTTGGTTTGTTAACTGTCCAGTAAAGAGGGGCCCTCTCTGCAGCCTTTGTACGTGTCAATACACGAGGCAGCATGGCATTTGACAAGTCATTCTTCTTTTTTGCCCTCCCATTCCTAAAGATGAAGAACCCTGGAGGAATGCAGTCCCTCCCAGCTGGTGTGAAAACGCTGTATGCTTTGCCCTTTCTCACCTCTGTGGCTCCTTCACACTGGGCTCACACACTGGCACAAAGGCCCAACATTGTTTCACTCTTTGCTTTCTGTTGATGGCTCCCTGCTGCTTCTCAAAGACCTCTTTTATCACATCTGAGTGATGATATTTTCGTGAAATATCACAGAATCAAAGCTTTCTTTATGGGCTGCTCTTTGACTGATGTCAAATATGAAAAAGCGTCAATGAACTTTGTTGCTGGTATGTTGAATCAGCAAAATCTTCTCCTAAATTTGCTACGAGACAAGACCTAAATGTCAATTCCGTTAGAGAGTGCTTGTAGTCAGTTTTAGTTGGTTGGATAGGAACAAATATGGCTCTTCTTGATACAAAACTTTTTCATTGCAATCAGGATACTTTAGTTGGGATGTGACAGAGATAAAATGTGCAGTAACGAAGTGCACATGTGCTGTGTTTGCATAATGATTGATTGCATTGTGTAGGCTCTGCAGCATATTTCAAACCTTATTGCATTCTGTGGGATTTTATAATTTCCTGGCTTAAAGAGAGACCCCATCCTGTCTGGCATATTGTCTTTCCATCCCTGCTGGTGGACGATCTCAAATACTGTCCATGGAGGTTTCCTGAAAATGCAGATAATCCAACTCCAATTGAACAAGGTCAATATCGAACAGGACAAGACAGCTGACCTCAGGGAACACCTCCTTGTTTCCCATTCTGGGGTTGAATATTTGTGGATGAAGGATTGCTGGTCCAGAACTCCCACCATGCAGCTGTCAGAGGACATTGCTTTTGCAGGCATCAGTGATTGATGAGTGAGATGCCCTTGGAGCAGCAGGACAGACATTTCTCTCCATAGCTCTGTTTAACCAGAAAACGCTCCACAACCTCTCTTTCGCACTGCTTTTAGAACAGAAACGTGCAGGGTGAGGGGATGGATGATGGAGTCCACTTATGGTATCTCCACAAAGTCATGTGCAGATTACAAGTATGCATATTGCCAGAGAGTAACTCAATAATGTCAAATTTTTTTTTAAATTGAAAGCTTCTTTATCTACTAGAATCATTTTCCTCACATTCCTTGACAAGGCACTAAGAATAATGGACAACCTGTCAGATTGTCTTTTGTTATTTAAAGGTGTTACAGATGTAGCTTAAAATTAGCATGTCAAAGTCTTCAGTGATGAAGATGATATATTTGGAGCAGATTGATGATCACTCAGTAGAGTTACGACAACATTGTGTCTGATGCAGAAAGTTTAAAACTGGGGCTGTTAAGATTAATTGCATTAATTGAGATTAATTAAAGTCCATAATAACTGCTTTGAAAATCTTGATAAGTCTCATGGTTTACTGTCCCTTTAAACACACTTTGGTTAAGCCACGTCAGCATCTCCCTGCAGTCACAATAAAATATGTCCTGCACTGCTCCTTAATGTCTTATTTCATCTTAAAGACTCATGGAGAGCTCAGTGGACAAGTAAAAAAGAAGTCAAAAGTCATCTGGATCTTGTTATCAATCCTTTACCTTTTCACCTCCCCCTTGTTTTCTTTTCAATCCATGACAAGTTCCTTTTTTCCATGGTTAAGTTAATGTTACACTCTTAGATATACCTATAACTGCAGGTTTTTATTCAAACAGGAAGTCAGTTACAATTCATATATATGACAGGAGAAAATCCAAAGTGACACAACAGTTTAAAAATCGAGATAGTGGAACTTAAAAAGCTATAAAAGGGGTGTGATTGATCTTGATTATCTACAAAAATCCTGAAATGAAACACAATTAAATATTTTAATCTTTTGACAGCCCTATTGGTACAAGTTTGCATCACCACACAGCTCTTACATTGCTCTTTTTGTGCTTTTATATGTGACTTCATCACATATTATTGTCTCTATTCTATTGAGGTCCTTGACAGTAGGATTACTGCCTTTAAAGACTTTGTTCCTCTCCGGTGCTTGTAGTTGAACTTAGATGCCATTAAAATTTCTTGAATATAAAAACTTGATTGGGATTAAACTACATACTGCTTCTGATTTCTTTAATATTTTGTCCTCAATAACTCTAGATCATTAACTAATACAAACCTGTTTGCAGTCCTAAGTAGATCTTAAACATTGACTTCTTTGTAGGAACATGAGCAGCCTCTTTCTTTTTTGTGACTGTGCTGACAACTTTTTTATCCTTTGATATTATGAGTCAAGACAGCACATGTCAGCACCCATCAGCAAAGACATACAGTAGAGTGGTAGCACAGCCAGTAAAGTCCTCAGTCGTATGCACACATGCTCCGTCTCTCCCAGCTGTCTCATTTTACACAGTGGCTCCTGTGTTCCTCCGGGAATTAGCCCCGTCATCCTTCTCTTCAAAGCCCTCTGATTTATGTCTGCATTTGGAGGTAGAGAGAAATGTACCCACGTCCATCTCCACTGCTTCACTGTGGCTTCATATGCTCTCAGTAATTGGTGAAGTATTTTTCTAACTAATGCTGATGGTTTAGCAACAGGTGTTCACATCTTCTGTCTGTCAGGGCTAATGAATGACAACCAGACTCTCTGTCACTAACAGAAAATGGATTTACCTGCCTCTAATGTTGACATAATATATAAGCTGCTGTATCTAGTTTCAGTTCAGATCCTGCTACTACTACTCTGCAATAAAGGATAACAATGTCACTATTTTACACTAGCAAAGATCTAAACAAACTCCGAATCGAATGTCTCCTGTTATAACTCACTTAAATTTCCCCTGACAGCCCCCAAAACCTAAAAGAGAAAAGGTTTGAGTGAATCAAATGCTTAGATTTTTCTAAATCTCCATCGTCATCTTCTGCTCTGTGGTTTTACGTCTTTCTGTGAATATAACACATCATGCATGGCTATACTAGTATATCTGCCTGCTTTCTTTGGGTATTTCTACTAAAATTCACTGCTCAATGTACATATGTTAAGATATTTTGCATTAGGATGAAACTAGTTGTGCCACTTTTTAGCCACTTTTCTGCCAGTATGACAAAAATATCCATACAAAGAGCATAGTGATATACTTTTGAATTGGTATCCCATCTAAGTCGTTTGTTTGATTATAAAGACACCTAAATTCAAGGCAAGGCAAAGGGAATCAAGATAAAAAAAAGCTAGCAAAAAGACACAACAAATGTCATATTAAAATATAATATAAAGAAAATTTATGAAATTCCTTCATGTTCGAGCTCAGTATCTGCTCTCTGGACCTTAAAGCTTCATAGTGATTTAAAGTCTTACTCTACTCGTCTTATTTTTCTGATGGACACAGATTCACCTCCCTCAGCAATTGGTCACTTTCAGCTGGCACTCACTGTCAGGCTGTCCTCTTTGGTATGTTTTTGTTCTCTTTTTTAGAAGAAAACCCCACTTTTCAACTGTGTTTATCATCCTAGAAATGGTTTGTCAGTCCAAGCTCACTCTTTCTAATAGAGATGGGCATATAGGGGAGTATATTACACGGTATAATGTAAACCTTTTGTTGAATCATCATGATAACACATTAAATATGAGGAAACTGCTACATTTGTGCCTCTTATTCGAAGACTGCAGTGCAATGAAAGCTGCCACTTCCTCAGTCCCCACCATGAGGTGACCATTTGTGGTTTTACTTATAGATGGATGTCCATAAAATCTGCTAGAGATATCCCTGTCAATTTAAGGATAATTTGTAATGATTATCCTGTTATTTTCAAATCTATCCAATACTTTGCTCCATGACCTTTTACCTGAAAAACTAATGACATTCCCATCAGCCCCTGCTGAAGTACTTCTGCTACATAAGCTACTTGGCACGTTACACACTGTGATGCAGTCTTTTACTTTCTTTACTCAGTGGCCTGATTGCATGCAATGGGAGCCTGCATCAATTACAAAATCAGATGAGTGCCATTGTTTTCTATGAATGCACCATAACAGCCCACACATAATTCAGCATGAATCCATGCAAGGGAGTGTGCTCTTTTTACTCCTTCACCCCATTTCTGTTTTCCTCACTGTCACTCGTGTTGACATTGATGACAAGGAACAAGGAAGGAGAGAGAGATGACAAGTTTCCAGGAGTGCTGCACAGGAATATTTTCTTGATTAGTGCTGAGTAGCTTTACTTTCTAAAGTAACCTGTTATGTTACCTTCTAAAGAACATGTTGAAGTACCTTTGAGTCACTGAAAACACATGAATTGTAAAGAGGGCACAGAACCTACAACATGTCTGCTTTTGAATGAGTAGACTCCACCATCATTCCACAGCCCATAGTCTCCCCCTCTGCAGCTTAAAAGACAGCTGTGATGACGCTGACAGCTCTTTAACAGTAACAGTGATGACGAACTTGGCAGAGGGATACAGTATTACACACAGGCTGTGCATAATGCTTCTTAACTTGTTAAAATGAGCAACACAGCATAAGCTTTTTTTATGATTTCTTGCCCCTTTCCTCCAAATATTTAGCAAAATAAGGATAATCCCACATCGTCATGCCAACCTCTGCCATTTTAGTAGCTTAATTTGTTAGCTACATGTGCACACAGCACAGCTATTTTTACCTTTCACTGGCATGCAACCAATGTGCTAATTAATAAGAGACATGCCGGAACAGTTCATATGCTTCAGGGATGTTTTCCATTAATAAAATTTTCTTTAAAGAAAGTAACTAATTACAGATTACTTTAACTGCTGAAAGGTTTTTTGCTGTTTGTTTGAATGGGGCAATAGCTACAGGTGGGGTTCGGTTTTACTGCTAGCTAACAAACAGTGACCGCCTGTGAAGAGCTTAGTGTGGATGCAGCTATAGTGGTAGTTTTATCACAAGAAGAGCAAAGAACTGCATCAAAAGTTCCCCTGATGCTGAACAACGATAATGAAAGTAAAAGTACAATCAGTTTATTCTATGATTAAACAACATGTTTTCAAACCATCCTTTATTCTGAAGTTGTTTCCGTTTGTACGGACTTTTCTTCAGGTCACCTGTCAAACTTTTTCAGTCATAAATCACAGACTGCACACTAATGGTTTTAATCGTCAGGCAACAGTGATGATTATTTAAGATCACACTGTCTGCCTCTCCGTTTGACTCTTGCAGTGCATGCAGTGATTTATTTCTTCAGCTCTGATATTAAATTATTTAAAAGATAATTTTCCTGAAATCCACACTATAACTTGAACCATCTCTGAAAGGTATGAATGAAGAATGGTTAATATACTTAATTGAAATGCATTATTTATGCAGTGTGGACAGCAGGCATCTGATGCTGATGTGCTTCACTGTCACTATTCAGAAAAGAAATTTACACTTTTTTTCTTACTAATTTCATGGTTTTGCATGTATTTCCTTTATAATGTCCCTTACTTCTGCAAGTGAGTGTGCTGCATTTCTCCTGGCAGTTTTATTCTTTTGTACCCAGTTCCTAAAGTGCTGCTGAAGTTTAAACATCCACAGCAATGTTATTTATGGTCTGAACACCTGTTAACATACTTAAGAACCCCCCCAAAAAAGTCTTTGCTTGCAAATCCATACATGTTTTTGCTCCACGTCACCCACGTAGATAATATATAATCCATTTACTCCCTGGTCCTTTAGCTGTTTTCTCAATTATATGCCAGCTGACAAGATTATGGTGGACCAGCCTATTAAAGATTGTTTGGGTGATATTAAATTACGGCTGGTTTTGTTGGATTCCGTCTTCAGATTTCACACTTTGATGGCAGAGTTTACGACTTCCCTAATGGAGTTCAGGCTCGCCCCTGCGCTCCTCCCTTCATCCCGATCCAGCTTCCTCCTCTTATGCCTCCAATTTTACAGTCCAGAGATAAATCCTTTTCATAGGCAGGCCAGAGGAGTGAACTTACTCTACCCTTATGAAAGGCTTTACTCACTTCCTGTAGTAGTGGCTGAAGGTTCAGGGGTGAGTGGGCTGCGCTAATGTCAACAGTGTACAGCTTGTGATTCTGCAGTCCAAAGCCCCTGAGGAAAACAAGAGCGGGCAGAATATTACGCTCCCTAAACTGGGTTGCGTGGTCCATGGGAATCATGCCCTGCAGGAAAAAAGAGCAGAGACCAGAGGATTCACGTAATCCTGGAGTCCATATGGGAACGGGGATATCTTAGGTAGGGAGGAGATAAAGTATATTGAAACCAAGAGGCCCCCTTTCTGTTATTTTGTATTTTTTCTAATTAAATGGGTCTTATTATATCTTTGCATTATTGGAAAAGTGTATTCATAATGCTCTAACTTTCATTATTTCTTCCCCTGCCTCATGGAGGGAGCATGTGTTGACATGTGTTGGGTAATCTTCTCTGCTTGGACTTTCTCTTCCATCTGGGAAGCACAATTAGCCCGCCTGCTGAAGGATTCTGGGAACTAAATATGCGAGGATGTGTATGCACACACAGAGGGAGGGTTCTGTTTATTTATCTTCGGAAATGGCTTTGTGGGAATATCAGATTTGTCCCCAACTGGCACACACAATGACATCACTTCCTGTACCCAAACGCTGGCTCAGTGCCGCGGCGTGGACGGCAACAAAGAGCATTCTTTGCAAACAGAGGCATTTATCTCATGACAGATAGGATAGGGCTGTGTGCACTTTACATTCAGGTTCAACCCAAAAGCGGACATCTATTCAGATTTGAACAGTTAAACAGTGTGCTTAAAATGTTGTGATTAGAATTCAAATTTCAGTTGTCTTCTTGAGTTCTCGTCTTAGTTAACTTGTTACTTGTGATGACACTCCCCCTGTGACAATGAGTTATTTATTAGTGTTTTTATCTCTGACTCAAAGCATAATTAAGTTGACATCTCAAGAAAACCACTAGAAATTAGTCACTGGAAAATTTAGTAATAAAAAATGCACAACCCTGGTTTCCAAAAAGTTGGGGCGCTTAATAAAAATTTGCAGTTCTCATCAGTCCATATTTGACTCACAATAGAACATAGACAACATATCAGATTTTGGAACTGAGTCTTTTTACCATTTCAGGAAAAGTATAAGCTCATTTTGATTTGATGGCTGGAGCACATCTCAAAAACGAAGGGACAGGGTGAAAAATGCTGGAAAAGTATGGGTTGCTTATGAAAAACAGCTGGAGGAGCATTTTGAAACTCATTCGGCTTAGTGGCAACAGATCAGTAACATTACTGGGTATAAAAGAAGCATTTCAGAGAGGCAGAGTCTCTCAAAAGTAGAGAAGGGAAGTAGAGAATAAACTGCATCTAGAAATAGTGGAACAATTTCAGAAAATGTCCCTCAACATAAAATTATGAGGGCTTTAGAAATCTCATCATCTGCAGCAGTGGTTCCTAATCTTTCTTCCTTCCCCCAACGCTCCCACATGTACATTAGAAAAGCTGAGCCTCCAAGACCCATTTGAAAAGAAAAATGACACCTTTTTGTCAATATTCAACATTTTTTTTAAATTGTTTCAATGATAAAACCTTAAGAAAATAGGCTGATACATGTTTTTCTTACCAAAAAAATCTTTGTAATAACTACTTAATACCTGTTTTATCATGGTTTAAGTTAATATGTGCAAATTTGATTTTGGCAGCTTCAGAGTAGGCACATCCTTGCCCCTTCTATGGGCTTCCAGATGCCTGGTTGGGAAAAATTATCTATACTACGTAATATCATCAAAAGATTCTGAGATTCCGCAAAGGACATGGCCAAAGATCAATATTGGATTCTCGTGATCTTCGGCCCCTTGTTGGAAATGCATAATTCTACACTGGAAATCATTGCACGGACTTGGGAACAATTTAAGAAATTGTTGTCTGTCAACATGGTTTGCTGTGCCATCCACAAATGCAAGTTAAAGCTTTATCAAGCAAAGAAGAAGCCATATAGTGTGTGAGCAGGATCCAGAAATGCTGCTGTCTTCTCCAGGCCACAGCTCATTTAAAATGGACTGTGGCAAAATGGAAAACTGTTCTGTGGCCAGATCAATCAAAAATTGAAATTCTCTTTGGAAACCATGGAATCTGTGTCCTGTGGTGCGGGCAGCTTACACATCTGGAGAACACTATCAATGCTGAAAAGTATGTAGAGGTTTTACAGCAACATATGCTCCTATTCAGACATCTCTTTAACAACGGTGTACAGATTATTCAATGTTTGCAGCTCTGTGTTGTTTTTCATGTGTGACTGTAAACTATTATGTGATTGTTGTTGGGAAAAACCAGACTGTCCCCAACAGGGCTGCAATAAAGTCCCACCACTCTCACTCCTTTAATCACACATTTCATCCGTAACAGCATAATATTGGTGTCCCAGTGTTTGAAATCATATAGTGTGACGGTGCTGCAGAATGCTGACAAGGAGTTTGAGAGGCCCAGCATGTGAGCACACAGAGGGAAACCAACATCAAAACACACTCAGGCATGCACGCACTCAGCGCTGTTCTGCCTCACCGGCTCTGACATTACACATCGCCAGTTCATCCCCTTCATTATGCCTTTTTCACCACTACTATGGGAGATTTCGGATCTTAGTGGGATTAACCTGGAAAAATAAAGGTTCCATAAAGATGGGGGGGGGGTGGACTTTGCCCTATTCTGCCTCTGTGCATCAAAAACTGCTGGTGAGGTGTAACAGGGACATCTATTCTGCCTTCAAGTGGCACAACATGTGCCTGCATATGAGCCTCCCCTTGGAAAAAAAAATGAAGGCTAAAATAGTTCCAACAAAATAGACTTTATTTTCCAATAGTTAAGGTTTTAAGTGCACACACTTTGATAAAAATCAGTTACAACGTCAAACCTGTTCATAAGTGCCCTTTTTAAATGATAAATCATAAAATATATTGGAACACTCTTCTCATAAGACATTCCGAGGTTGCTGGTTAAATTTGCAGAAAAGCCCATGCAGAATTTTTGGGATTTGTTGAATTTGCATTACATGTGTGAATGTGACATTACAACTTCCTGGAGGTACAGGTGAATAAATGATTGTGTCATATCGGTGCATAAATCTATGCACTCTTTGATAGCTTATTTTTGACTGTAATGGAGGAAGAAACCAAACTAGCACTTGCTGAATTGCTCCAGGCCAAAAGGACTAAACACATAAGCTTGGGCTCTTAGAGGGAATTTTCTGTTTATCACAACAGCTTCAGCTCAAGAATGCATTATCTTTGCCTTTAAATAGTCAATTTGCCTGTATCCTTTAGTAATTGCACATGACTATATGAAGTGTGTTTTGACTGTATATTAGAGTGAATTATCCTCTTTGCAACCTCAGTGCTTAGATGTGGATATATGGAGTCAAAGTAGAAAACAAGGAGCATTTGGAAGCATTACAAACTCATTACAGCTTTATTTCCACTCTGGCTCCAGGCAATCTCCTTTTTTCAATGTTCTGCTCAGATTCCAGCCATATCTTTTTTTTTTTTGTTCATTAAATTTCACTTGTAAACGTTTAAAAGTACTTGGCTGGGTTTGTTTTCTCGAAAATAACCTCTTCTGATGGGATCATTTTCAAGAACTGAGACTTGTGGTTTAGTGGAAGGTGTGAAATGGAACCAGGCAATCAGACACCTTTATATCACACCTCATAATCTGAACTTTGTCAGGAAAACAACTCATCTAAAAGAGATAATGATACAACTCATACAACAGTTTGCAAATTCAGAGGAACCAGCAACAACTTTGAGAAGTATTTCATGACATGACTGCTGTACTGTTATAACATTTCAAAAACAACTTTTTAATGCAATATCTCCCTCCTTATGATTAAATCTGTGTATTCACCTTCTGTGTTACAAATGACTTTATCAAAGTCAAACCTGAAGACATAAGAATTTATCTAAAAAAAATTCTGGATGATATTGTCATTCTAAATGTTATTGTTGGATATGAACATAGGCAGGACTGATTAAAAGAAAAATATGTGAATGTAAGTTAAAAAAATCTTGTGGGGGCATAGAGTCCAGAGTCATTCTTGTGCAGAATGAGTCACTTTACAGTGAACTGTAGTCAGGAATTGTTCAGGCAGAATTCCTCCAATGAAGTAAAGAAATCCGTCTGAGTGTAGCAATGAACTTTTGACTTATTGTGAAATTTTGGGAAATGTGGAATTACACCAGGGCCTTTTTTTGTAAAATAATCCTACCACAGCAGCTGGATCCAGCTTTCATTTGTTATCACAGCCCCCATTTCCCCAAGAAAGTTTGAGTGCCATGTAACATAAAAAAAAAACAGAATGCAATAATTTTAAGATCTCATTGACCCATATTTTATTCACAACAAACATAAATAACATTTTAGCGTATGAAATTGAGACATTTTACCATTTTATTGAAAATTTCAGCTCATTTTGAATTTGATGGCACAAATGCAGTCCCATACCATCAGAGATGCAGGCTTTCAAACTGTGCAGAGATAACAAGCTGGATGGTCCTCTTTAGTCCACAAGACATGGCGTCTGTGGTTTCCAAGGGGAATTTACATTTTTGATTCATCTGACCACAGATCAGGTTTCCATTTTGCCACAGTCTGTGTCAAATGAACTTTGGCTCAGAGAAGAGTGGCATTTCTGGTTTGTGTTCACCTGCAGCTTTAACTTTCCTTTGTGGTTGGCACGGTGAACTTTGTTGACAGACACTGATTTCTAGAAGTGTTCCTGAGCACATGCAGGGATTTCCAGTAAAGAATAATGCCTGCTTTAAATGCAGTGCTGTATGAGGGCCCAAAGATCACGATCGTTCCAAGATTAACCTTCATTCTTGTCTCTTGCACAGAGATTTCTACAGATTTTCTGAATCTGATGATGGTACGATGTACTGTAGATGGTGGGATATTCAAAGTCATGTTACTGATCTTATGCCAGTTTACCGGACAAGTTCCAAAACGCTCCGCCATCTGTTTTTCATTAGTACCACTTACTTTCCTAGCCTTTTGTTGCCCTCTCCCTACTTTTTTGAGACATGTGCTGCCATCAAATTCAAAATAAGCTAATATTTTTCATGAAAAGTTTAAAGGTTTCAGTTTCAAGATCCAATATGTTGTTTATGTCACCAATGTTGTTTATAAAGTCTTGATCTATGGGATTCAGTGCATTCTGTTGTTATTTAAATTTTGCACAGTGCCCCAACTTTTTTGGAATTGGGGTTGCACAAGATGCTGAATGTCTTTTAAACCTCAGATTTGTTGAAATTCCATCTCAAACTACATCACTTCCTGTGAATGTGGCCCCTGCTGCAGTCACAGTCAGAGAGGTGACGGAAGTTGACTGTGATTCATTTAAACACCCTCTGACTTTTTTTCCACAGCTAAAACCACAAAATCATCAAACGCTAATGCACGACGCTCTTATACCTGTAGATACAGTATGACACAGTTGTCAGCTTTAAAACCTACTGCTTAAACTTTTGTCTTTTTAGAGGCTAATGTGATGTGTGAGGCCTGTGATGACCATGTGATGATGCTTCTGAGATGATCAGAGAAATCTGCCTAAGCACAGGAGGTTCAAAATTCTTAAAGTAATGCCATTTTTTGCCCTAGTGTTTTTTAAAAATACTTTTATGTTGGCAGTGCCTACAAACAAGTATTCACAATCACACCTACAGACAAATTAGAGTCACCAATTATCCTAAAAGCATGTTTTTGGTCTTGGGAGGAAGCTTGAACCTACACATGCTCAAGGAGCGGATGAAAACTCTACACAGATAGCTCCTTTTCAACAGGTATTCTAGCTAGAAACCTTCTCCCCATGTGACAGTGCTCACAACAAGCATTTCATCAGTTTTTTGCAGCCACAACAACCCTACCCATCCCCAGTACAACATCCATGTTTTAAATTAGTATTGTAAAAATGAAAGATTTATGATCCTTTGTTTGTTCATTCAAAGTTTGCAAGCTGTCTAAAACAACCACTGAGTCATGTTACAACTCAGTTAGCTTCATCTCATCATGCAGTGTGGCCTTCATGTCAACCACAGAGCACAACAAGCTGCTGGAGGTTTGCAGGGTGGTACCCATTCGCAGCAGTTTGTTTTTAACTTTTTTTTCCTTTCCAACATTTCCGCCTTTGAAAACAATGTCAGCAACCCAAAGCTCAAAAAGCTCTTATGAGGAGTTTGAGCTGGTTAGGGGTTAGATTGAAACTAATGCTGAAGTCTTTTATGACCTTATATTTTGGGCTTTATTTACAAGGAATTTTCTTGTCTTTTGTAATTACCACATCTATGAATGCAGTTGGCTTATAGTCACCATTTAACATGATCACTAAATAAACAAATACACCAGGAGCATTACCTCCGAAGAATCAAATAGCAGATGGTGTGTTCTGATCACGAGTCATCAGCCTGAATTGATTATTGGGACTAGAGACCTGCACGGGACTCTGTTCTTAATCCTGCTGGATTTCTGACCATAACTGCCTGCTCCTGTAGCGTGTGCAATCCACTCCTGCCTGCACCCACAACAGGTGTGTCAAATCCTGCCCGCATTCTGCACGTATTCTGGTGATCCATGTGAAATATTCAGAAAAAGTGACAGGATGTTAAAGTAACAGCAATATTGATGCGTTCACTTAAGCACCACCCCGATAAAGTTTCCTCTCTGAATGAAGGAAACCCTCAGAAAACAACCACATCCTTATTATTTGTAACAGTACCACGCATAAAAAAAGCATCTGGGAGTCTCAGACTAATTTAACTCGTGGTTATGGCTTAGGAATAACAATATCAAGGTGATGTTTTCTTATTAATTAATATTATTAACATTTTTTTTCTAAGCCATACAGAGGTGCAACTGTTTCCTGATCTCTGGAAATTTTATGTATCATAAAAACTGCAGCATACTTCCATCAGCTCTCGCAGACAGTAGGTTAATCTTTACTCTATTCATACCATGTTGATGCATCCTCATCATTTGATGCCTAATGCAATAAGGCCAATTTGCATGGACAGGGGTGTAATTTCCCCAAATAATTGCATAATGGCTCAGCATCTCTGTGTGCTGGTGTGTATGTGCAGAGATAGGCCAACAACACAACAAGGGGAGCATTAGAACTGTGCCTTTTGACTTCTTTACAAAGTTTTTGTGCTGCTGTAACAAAGGGTCACACAGCCCAAGTAAACAAGTAAATCTAAGGCAGAAAGAATTTTTAGGAACAGGTCTGAATCAGTAAAAGAAGAATGTTGCTTCTCTGCATGATCTTATCTTAAAAACATACTAAAAGAATGTACCAAAAATCTGGTGTATACAGGCTAGTGTCCTTAAAGTCCAACCCAAGATTCCTTTCCTTGCATGTCATTCCCTATTCTTTCTTTCCCCTATATCTGACTCTATCCACTGTCCTCACTAGCTAATAAAGGCCCAGAAAAGCCTGTAAATGAAGTATCCTTTGGTGGAAAGTTTTTCATGTTTATGTACATCATTTTCATTAGGGTTAAGTATCATCCATTGGTAGGAAGGTAAACAGCATCTCAGATAGATTTAGCCAGATCCCAGGGAAATGGAGCATTGCACAACATTTTCAAAATAAAGTATGAGCACAAGAGTGCTCTGCAGTTAGCCTGACTATTTTGAATATGTGGTCAGATGCTTTACTTCCCTGGGATCTGGCAAAATCTGATCAATGATACCTGAGATGTTGTGTACCTTCCAAAGGGTTATTAATAGTAACCTGTAATGGTAGAAGATGATTTCATATTATTCAATCAGATTTTGTTTTTCTTTGCAGCTTACCACAATGAAAAAAAATTTATCTCAGTGGTTTGGCAGTTGTCTCTTTGAAATCATTATATATTTAAGATCTAAGTCTTACGGCTGGAGTTTAAGAGTTAGCATCCAGTCTTTCCTGGATGAAGAAGGTGTTTGTGGTCCAGTCTGCAGAGTGTCTGGTTGGCCCAAGCTGGACTTGTTTTTTTTTTTCAGGCACATTGAACAACAGTTTCTCTCATTCCTCTGCTGTGGGTGTTTGGCCTGGTCAGCTAAAAGGCACTAGTAGCAGCTGGATGGACAGGATGGACTGTGTGCTCATATGATGACCGAGAAAACAGAAAGATGGCTGAAGGAGAGGAGGAGGTGGCAGATGCGGGGGAGCGAGGCGGCCAGAGAGGTGACCGAAGACAAAAAGCTGTGGCAGGAGTTTTGTTTCCTCAGATGGTGTTAGCATATGTGATGAGGAAAATCAGATTCTATGGGGGAGACGCAACCTGATAAGTGATGAGAGCCGTGTTTAATTTTACAGTTATGGTTTATTACTCAATTAAATGTTCACAGACTAACCACTGAACCAACTGTCTGTCTATGTGCACTAGATTTTTATCAGCTTAATAAAATAAACAACTGATTAATTTGGTCAAATAACATTTAGAGCTGAGGTCAGAACGTACTAATTTTTCTTCTTTTACAATAGTCACTGTCAGATCATGACTTAACAGAGTCATTCATTTATGCCATGACTTGTTGATGGACATGACAAACTTAGTAGGTACCTGATCAATCATCCCGACTGATGTGATGGTGTTGGAAAAGGGGTAAACTTTATTTCTAAGGTTTTATCTTTTGAAGAAATTGAGCAGTAGTTAGGGATGAGTATTGAAAACTGGTACTGACTTGGTACAGGTACAGGCACATCTGGTACTGGACTGAATTACAACACAGATATCTTTAATTCAATTCCCTGTCACCCCAGTGCGCCCCCCTGCCACCAGCTGAAAGGCAAGAGATATTTTAGGAATTTGTTTGACTGCTGTGTTAAGTTACACTGGCTTCCTTTTCTTATCCCATGTTTGACTGGCTCTTCACAAAAATATTTCTACAAATTATTTATGATACCCACGCAGCTTTTATTCTCCCACTGACTGTCAACACAAGTTTTTTCTCTCAAAAGTATCGATTCAGATGCTGTTTAAGCACCGGCACTGTATAAAAAGTATTGATTTAGCACTGGTATTAGAAGAGAACCAAGACGATACCCAACCCTAGCAGCAGCACTATTATATTCTGATTCAAGCTCAGAGATTGAAGATTCAGAGAGCAGTTTGTTTTAACTGAGACATTTCTAACAAAAAGATAATTTTTGTAATGTTTTAGGATGTTCTCCTCTTAAACATGTAATGTTTCACATTTTTAGTTATCAAAACTGTTTGTTATAGCCTGTAATTGAAGTGTGCTTGTCCTTGACTCTTACTGAAGGTGCATTACATCTTGTTTAGTGTTCAGAGAGAAAGAGATTCAATAAAATTTTGAAAATTTACTTTTTCCAAAAAGAAAATTCACAGGAAGGACTCGATAAAAAACTGAATCAATTGGAACAATCAATTATCACATTGATATCTATAAAAATGTATCAGTTCCTATCCTTTTTAATAAAGGGATTTTTCCACAGTTGGACAGATTTACTTGTAGTGGAGGCGATCAATAATACCCAGATTACTTAGACCTCTTAGAGTCTCGTCAGATGAGATGAGGCAAGAGTCTGATGAAGTCTTACACTAAGCTAAGAGGCTAGCTGAGCACCTTTAACACACAAAAAAATCTTTTTTTGTTATAATCATGCTTTTAATTTAAATAGTGAGGTGCTACCAGATAAACCTTGCGTGATGAGTGTAACTATCTCCCATTTGAGTGTCAGTTTCCTTTCTTTCATCCTTTGTCGTTATTTAATCCACATTTAAAAACTAAACTGTGACCAAATGAAGAACCGTTCTGGAGAATGAGCGAGGCTTGATGGACGTAAGCAGGAGAAATATGGATTATATCAGAGTTTACTGTGCTAAACTGTGACAAAACTGTACTGAACCAAACCAGACCGCTTTGTTGAAATGGATCATACATGAGCTTTATTAAACTTAATTATTTTTTGTTTTTGTCTGAGCATCTCACTACTTTTGGGACACAAAAGCAGCTCAAGAATGGTATTATTTTTGTACTTTGACATAGTAAAAACATGGCCTTTTGGTAGCATGACTCCATGCAGACATCACTACCTACCACTCATTAGGAGTTCTCTGCTGTGACGTCAAAAGCAAAGAACCTTTAATAGGTTGCAGCAGCCCTTGAAAAAGGTCATGCCCTGTTCAAGGGTTGGGGTGGGGGCAGGCAATTCAGGCCCGAAATTGGGCTTTAAATTGTCTTGTTTTTCGCCAGTCTATGGAGGTCAGTGATCATCATCTGGGGACGATGAATCAGTTGGAAAATGTTAAATGGCAGGGGGTGTATTTATTTAGATTTATAGGTCTGGAGCATTGCATTTCAGACATAGAAAGACAGACATAACCCTTTCTTAAGCTCTGTAAAAACAATACAATGAACCATGTCCTACTTTCCCTTTCCTTGTGGTACCCTTCTCTCCCACACGCCTTCCGTTTTCTGTTGTGTTTCTAACCAATCGAAAAAGACAATCAGATCATCCCAAATGTGTAATCTTTTGGCAGTCTCCCAGAAAGAACGACGTTTTCTTTGTTTGTCTGGCAGTTGTTTGTTATTCTCCATGTGTGAGGGGAAAAAGTGAGTTGGAGTGCCCTCAGACGTGTTTGTGGGAGTGAAGCTGGATGACATGTGTAGAGAGGGAATAGGCCTCCGTCCTCTGGGAGGAAAAGGGAGGGAGGAGCGGTGGGCGGCAGTTGAAACACTGATGCACCACAGGTTTTTGCCATTAAGCCTTGTCCTTTTATTTATCACTGTAGTAAGATTTGATATATGTGTTGCCCATTAGAGATTCAGAAATGATCTCTCTGGACCTGGAGCTAATTCACCAGCATCAAGAGATGGCAGTAAAGTCCAGGTTGAGACATCTGTCAAGGGTTCGGGATTTGTCTCAAGAGACGAATATGGTAACAATAAAGCCTGTGTGTTTTTCTCACAACAAGCAGAAGAAAAAGGAGTCATGCCATGGATGATCTCCGGCTTTCTTCTGATATAACTTGGCTTATTGGACAGCCAGAAAAGGAAAACAATAGCTATGTGTTCCTGGTAAAAAAAAAGAATTCCCCCCCCAGCTGTACCCCTCTGCTGAGGCACTGTGTTTTTCGGGAGAATTTAACATTGTTATCAAACTGTCTTTCACTTAATGATTCCCAAATGTTCCATCTGATTGCCATTGGCAGCCGTTGCGTGTTTAGCGTGATGTGTTTGAAATGTGAGCAGACCTTGGCTGGCATAGAGCTCTGGGGTAAAACACAAGGACTGACCTCGAGAAAAAACCTGAGCCACAGACGTTCTCAGAGGATACACGAGTCTTAATGGAAAAGAGATGTTCGGTACCTCACTCAAACCTCAGCTGTGCCACCCTGACTTCATGTTAGATGGATGTATTCTTGTGTACGTTCAAGTTACACCCTGAGTGTGCTAAAGTGGGTCAGACAGATGTAAACTGTAAAAGAGGTTTACTCTATGGTTCAGGGAGAGCTCAAGCTGTGGTGAAGCCACCTGGAAGCTTGTGGCGTGTTTCGTATCATGCAGAAGAATATTTGGATGCACCATGCATACTGCAAAAACTCCAATACAAGCGAGTGTATTTCAGTCCGGACTATTTTGTCAAGAAACACACGATTTGTGGCTATGAATATTTCTTTATTAGCAATTTTTCATTAGCAATGGTTGCTTTTATTTATGTTTGGCGGTGTGGCTGTTGTGGCATCCCCCCACCCACAACGTGGAAAGCATTATGAAGAAATAGTACATATTCCTGCTCTTCCTTTGTCACTGAAGAAATCCTAAGGCATGGAGAGAAGCAGCATAAATCCAAGAGCAGAGCAGGCATCAGTGACAACAGAAGGACACTGATTAAGTCAGAGCAGAATGAAGGAGGAGCTGGAGTGGAGGAGGGATGCAAGAGCAGCTTGCAGAGATCAGCAGAGCATAGCTTGGCCAGAGCAGCTTAAATACGGCAGCATGATTAGCCAGTTGCGTGCTTATAGCAAATAAGCTGGCTGTCAGCTTGCTTGAGATACTGGCTACACATTTTACCTTAAATAACTAAAACTGAGAAAAATGTACTTGCTATGAATTTCGGTAAGCACTCAAGCAAGTTCCTTATTTCTCATATGCAGAACAAAATGAAGCAAACACTGGCAATGAGATCCTCTCTTAACTTATGTCTTGATGCATTTTGCAATCCAAACAGAAAGTGTTTGTTCTTTTTCCACTGGTAACACCCAAGGGTTTGACTAATACCTAAAATAATCATTACCACCCCACAGTCTTCTTATGCAACAGAAAGGTTGTTCAGTACTTGAGTTAAGGATCAAAGATATGGCCTGGCAGCTGATGTTTCCAGTCTGCACAGTGCGTGGTACTTTTTGGCTCAGCTTAAAGTTGGAGAGCAAACACTATATAAGCAAGATTCATTATCAGAAACATTACATAGTTAATATATTTTGACAGTGTGTTTATTGAGAGGTTTGGTTAACTATCTGGCCATGTAATTGCCTCCATATCAATAAAAGATTTTCATGAATCAGTGATAGACCATCTGGTGTGTTAACTACAGCCTGAAGAAACCATGATGTTGGAGTTTTGTAATTAAGTTTTAAGCTTTTCAAAAGCTGTCACTCAATTTACCATGCAGCACTGTTAAAGTTTGATTTAAACCTGAAACTATCATAATTGAGCCATAGTGTTCATACATCAACATCAGCTAGAATGCTTAATAAACAGTTATATATTAACTTCATATGAGGTGTCAACTATCAGGAATGATTGGAAATGTGCAGCTAAGCACTCACAAGTATTTACCAACAAGTTAATAAAACTTTGACTTTACAGTCTTCAGTTTGCCTTGCTAACTATGACTTCATTTCTGCAAGTTTTTCCCTAGATACCAGGATTTGAAGATTTGAATTGCAGTTCAGAGAAGTGTTTCTTTCCTGAGTGGGCTTGGTTTTGTCCCTTTCCCCAGATACGCCTACAGAATCCCAGAGCAGAGACTATTGATTAGATTGTCATGATTTTGAAACTTAATTGTAGAACTTTATTCCTCAAATTTGGCCTCATGGTTAATAAAACAGACATCTTAAATACAAAAAAACTCAAAACACACATTTTTATTGCTTTACACAGACTTGTGGCACACTTGGATTTGCAGTAGGGTTGTCCCGATCAGCATTTTTGGCCTCCGATCCCGATCCGATTTTTTAACATTGAATAGCTACTGATACTGAGTTCTGATCCGATACTCATAATTATCTAGATTAGAGTTTCAATTGTTTTTGTTTGCAAAAATAATTAAAGTAAACTGAATAACTACAAGATATATCAAACTAATTTCATTTAACTCAGTACAGTCAACATTGTTGTAAAAAATAGTGAAGTCAATGTATTCCGCTGCATGTTTAGTTTGGAGATGACGGATCAAATTTGTAGAGTTACATGCTGCTCTTCTGCTACCACCTCATGAAACGTCCGTGTTACAGATGCTGCAAGTGGCTACTGGACTGTTTTCACTCTCACGTTTGAAGTTTTTCCACACCGCTGAATTTTAAACACAGGAATGCTAATGTTGCTACCGCTACTGGTGCATTTACAGCCTGTTGTAAATTGTGCTCTGTCTACAACAGCTGTTGTACATGATCGGCTGGGTTGATCAGATCAAATTGCTGATCTCCGATCAATTAAACATGTTTATATTGGCTCTGATCCGATACATACGATCGGGACAACCCTGGTTTGCAGGTGTATGCTATTAAATAATGAGATAGCCATATTATGCAAGCAAGCTGGTTGTGAAACATTGTGGCTGTTTTGGTATGGTTGACTACTATAAAGCGCAGTGACTCTGTGTTTAAGCCAAGTAGTACAGAAGTTCACAGATCTCTGAACCATTCCTTACATCATTATAGCTGACTGAGAAGTAGACAAAACACAGATAGAGACCAAACAGACAGAAGTTCAGTGTCATTACGCCCCGCTGAGCTCTGCTTGGCTTGATTTAGTTCAGCCACTGTCTGTAGTCAGCTGCTACCAGGTCTGTGAACGAAAGTCAGTAAAAGAGACAGTAAGGGTCCCTATCCTTTATCAGATCAATGCACCATTACTGAATTTCAATGTCTAGAAAAGTTTGCTTCTTACAATTGCTTTTTTGCACAAACTGTTACCTCAAGTTTTCACTGTTTTTTCCTGATTAAGGCTGTGAGCTTCTCCCAAAGCATTCTGGGACTGCTCTGTGTTAACCAGCAAGGCTGCTCTTTACAGCTTTTCCCCCTTATTATGTGAAATGCAATCATGAAATGGAAACAATGGTTTCCTCACTGTTTATATGCATGATGATTTTGAAGTGCAGGTTTTGTTTAACCAAGCCCTGATATCAGTGAGCTTTCTTATAGACTTAAATTGATTAATTATTGCAAAATGTACATGTGAGGTGAGGCATTTTACTGTGGTGAGCTTTCTTGCAGTATTTGAGTTACAGTAAAGCAGTAAGAAACAGTGCAGGATATTTTACATTAAGCAGGGCTAAGGTGCTTGTGAAAGTTCTACTTCTGACACTCCCCATGTCTAGTGGAGCCTTAACATTACTGAGAGCACAGCCAATGGGAAAAAAAACATTTATAAAGACTAATATTGCATTGAAGCATTTTTCCCTTTGCAGAGATCTAGAATATGTTGCAGAAAGTTTTCATTTTTACCTTGCAGGCATAAGCCCACAGTGTGTCAGACCTTCTGCAAATCTTTCTATAGACAAAGAAAACCATTCTCGACAGAATTTGATGTGTTAAAGCACTTGAGTCAAATGCTTCTGCTTCTTTTCTTCTAGGGCCATTGTTTCGCAGCCCATGTGAGCTGCTGCCTGTTGGGATCGGCCACCCAGTGCAGGCTATGTTGAAGAGCTTCACCGCCCTGTCAGGCTGCGCAAGCAGGGGCACCACCAACCTCCCCCAGGAGGTCCACATCATCAACCTGAGAGGACATGCTCCAGAGGGACCAGACAACACCCTGGTAGAAGTGAGTCATCCTTAGCTCCTTAAAGCTAAACTAGGAATTATGCTCTCTACCACAATAATAAACCTTTCAACAAAACAGTTGAAATTAGACTTTCTTAAAACAGTGAAAGATGATCTGTCTTCTCATCTTGTTGTTTTTATTGTTGCCTGAAAAATTGCATCTTCTGCTGCAATGGGTATTTCCACTGCCCTTATTTGTTCTATTTTAACCAGTTAATCTGATAAAGGCTTTGATTCCTTTTCCCTTTCTCTCAGAGAACGCTTCCTGGCCAAAGCTAGGGAGGAAAGGCAGGGTCACAAATGGCACAATGATGCTCACCCACATGTTGAGAATAGGTTGCATAAAAGCCTTGTTGACCTAGTATAACATAAAGCTATCAGTGAGTTTATGGCTGAAATACTGCAAGGTAGTCAGTAACATCTTAAGGATTGAACCATAAATGTAAGCTTTTTTAAATGCTTTTGTGACTAATACATCATACAGTGCTGACATTTAAAATTTTTGTTGCATTGTTAATGGAAGCCGGGATAAAGTACAATAAAATGCAAAATCAGCAGACTCTCCAGAGGTTAAAGACATACATTCTTAGATATTATGCATCTGCTTACTTGGCTTATGTTGATTTTTTTAAGTTGTCTTATTTAATCTCCCTGTACACATGCCCACAATGCTCCTAAGACTCATGCCTGTTTTGATACCCCTCCCTGTCTTAAGGTGTTACGCAGCATGTCTCATGGCAGGTCTTTTCAAAGTTAACCATATTTTCTAAATGAATCATTGGCCCACGGCTTTAGAAAACGCTGTGTCTGGATTTTAAACTGTCTCTGATTCCCACCCCCCTCAGTTACTTCGGTGTGAAAAGCAGCATGTATAGACTTGTCATTGCAGTTTTGCTGCTGATGCAGACTTAAACGTTGCCAAGGCCATATACAGAACACAGTTTGTGCCAGCATGCTGCTTCAGCTGGCACATGAGAAATCAATAGTTGTATTCAGTTGCAGTGCCTGTTCTGTGGCTAAACACTGTGAAGTTAAATGCTAGATTTTTGTAATCAACTATTCAAGGATTTGTCATAAAGATAGGATAATAGCATCATAACAATAGGATTTGAGTAACAATGTCTGTACCCAACATATAGTTGCAGTTTTACCATGTACACTGCAGTCCACACAGTGCCTATAAAAAGTATTCATCCCCTTAGACATTTAATCTTAAAAATGATAATAATAATAATAAGAAGAAGAAGAAGAAGAATTTTTGTTATTTGCCAATATTTAAGCCTATAAAAACTCACTTTGGAATAGCTTCCTGTATTTCTTTCAATCCAAATTCATAACAGGGGAAGAAAAAAAAGATATCTTTTTCCTTTTCAGATTGGTTCATCTGTGTAGTGTACGTGTTTTTCCTTCAAAGGTGTATTGAGGAATTTGCTTTTAAAATGACTGTTCACAGAATAACTGTTATGGATAATACAGTAAAACCTTTACTCTGGGGCTCTGTGAAATCCATCTCCCCACATCAGTTTATCCAGCTGTTGGTAACCCATCACCTTCATGGTCAAGTGAGGACTCGTGTGCAGGAGGCAGAAATCCAGCTGTCTTATCCCTGCCCACAGCCTTGGCTGTAGAAGGTCACTGCAGCTCTGGTTGAGCTTAAATGACCCTGCTGGACAATCGTTCAGTGAGTGGACATCTCTGCTTTGATCAGATAAAATCCCCTTAAGGACTTTCAGTCTGCCCACTCCCTCTCTGTCCTTGATTGTATTTTCACCTGATGGATAGTGGGCACAGATCGGCCTGTTCAGGCACAAACGGCCTCTTGCTGGGTGATTCTCCTTGGATGACATCGTTGGAGGGCACTGAGTGCGTCACTCCCTGTTCTCATTGATAATATCTTCCTCAAATCTTTCATGACACTAAGAGGGGATGATCCAGTGGAAAAAAAGGAATTAAAACTTTAAAGGGCATCTTAAAATGATTAACATTGTCGCTCATATTTGGGCAGGAATGCTCTCAAGGCTGGAACAAGCTGACTTTTGTTCTTCATAATTAAACAGTCATGCTTAAACTCATTTCTCACTTCTGGAGCTAACTGAGGGGAAATTTAGTTTGAAGTGTGGAGACATTTCTCCTTCTCACACTTTGTTAAGTTTTTTAAAAGCAGTCTTCTGAAAACATAAAATTAAAGAACTCTAATTAAGGAATATTTCACTGAAATATATACCAATTCACAATCTTCAGCACCTTTAGGCTAAAGAAAATGTTTGCTGAAATACATACAGGTAATTCCAGTTTCATAGCTAAATGAAACACCACATTTTTCAGAAAAACATTTTTTCTGAATCATTGCCACATATCCATCCAATTACTTTTTATTAGAGGTATCCTGCAAGCTTACATACTCTGAGAAAAGTCCTTTTGTGTTTGTCTACAGGGGAAGATCTTTACAGTCACCCATTAGTAATTTGGCTGGAAAAGAGCAGAGGAGGATTTTTTCTGGTTTCTGCAGATTCATGGTTTCTAATACAAAACAGCTAAAGAAGAGATGAATTGCCATTAGGACTGGGAAATTATCGCAAATTAGATTAAATCACAATATGGCCTGCTGCAATTTTCAAATCACATAAGGTGTAATATTCATTTAACCACGAAATTTGTGTCAAAATACCATGTTAATACCTTTTTGTAAACTTTTTTTTGCAGCAGAGAGGTTATGCGTTACATATCATGAAATAATTCTCGTTGCCCATTTTTAGAATAGTGTATAAAAAAAATCAAATATTCTTCATTGTTGTATGTTTGTCTTGTTAAATATGAGAATTATGTTAAAATAATCATTCCCTTTAATACAACAAATTTGCAAAATAAGTCGAAATCATCACAATTAGATATTTTTTCAAAATTGTATTAGTTCAATCTAATATTTTGTTGGTTATAGTATAGAATGAATTATTGCTTGTTTTTGTTGGAAAATACATGAGATGAGGAACTTCAGAAGTAATTGTATAATTTAATCACAACCATAATATTGGGTAAAAACAAAAATAAATTGCAATTAGATGATTTCCCCAAACCGTTCAGCCCTAATTGCCATTATGACCCAACATATTTGTTTTCTGTTTTATTTCTTATCAAGCCTCCTGTGCTTTCCTCGGCTGGTTGGTTGAGCTGATGGTTGGTGCCAGCTTGGATGAATTAATCTCAGCATTAGCCCATAGGACACAGCTGTTATACACCCAGCCCTGATCAGCTGACAATCCCAATTATTTCATTCCAGCTCCTGCAGCCAATCACAGCTCTTTCTCCTAACACAGCGGTGTATTTCAAATATTTTCAATTTAAATGTACTTCTCAATAATCCCTGCTTGCATTAATGCAGATGCACCACAGTGTTGCTGCTGCTGCTGCTGGCAAAGCTTAACCTCCTTCACGCCATCCTCCTCTGTTACAGCATAGCTTGTTGCACCCTCATGTTCTGTCTAATGCTACTATGGACTAATTGCTTTTTTTTACTAATTTTATTCTATTCAGTATGCATCAACATAAATGTATCTATCCATATGGGCTTTCTAGCTCTGCACTCCCTGGAAATTCAAAGCATGCTGCTTTACTAACCCAGGGGGCATCGTTTTGAGCAGAGCCTTCTCCACTAAGTAAAACTGTACATCCATTTTGCAACAAAATGGTTAAATGTACGAGAGTTTTCCTGAATGAATGTTTATTCTGAACCAAATCTGGTCATGACCTGTGGCTTTGTTTTTAAAGCCTGGAAGAAGCCACTTCACCTCCATCACAAGCTTTCTTTGCATGTTCAACCCCTTGGGCCGTCAGTAGCTTGTCTGGTCTGGAACAATGGGTTTTCTTTTTTACTAGCCAAGCATGTGTGACTGTGGCTTTAGCTCTTTTACCATCCAGTGATTGGTAGAGCCTTGTTTTGTATTTTATTATGGTAAAGGGGGTGATTGTGAGAGGATGGAGCCCCCTGTATGTGTACGGCAGTCATAAATACCACATTAAATACTGTCGCAAAGACATTCATAAACTTATATCAGATAAGGGTAGGGAGCATTATTTCTACTGCTGTTTGCAGTTACCTATAAGTTGGGCTACATGGGCAACTAGTGGTGGGTGGCTCGGTTACAACTTAAAAGGAGCATCTATGGGCCTGAATTTATGAAAAATATCAGTAATATCTATAGCTGACCAGTCGTTCTGGTGCCAAGTCTACATACTACAAAAGGATCTGACTAACTATATAGCTGGCCAATCACATGCATCCCTACATGCTACAAAGTTTGGGCGATCTTACAACAGCTGATATGGGTTGGTGAGAGTGAAGGCTGCCTCATTCAGCAGCAGACAATTTGATTGATTTCTTTTTTTTTGTTGTTGTTGTTTTTTTTAAGCCAACAGTTGAAGGAGCGGCATGCCAGTTTAATTTGATCCACAATGCTGATGTGGCCAGAAATTCAATCACAGCATTTTCAAAAACTCTTCTAGTCAGTTATTTGTGCACAATGACTGATTGAGAGTCATTTAAATCAGTGATTTGATTTAAATGACTCCACTCAATATAAAGTCACATTACAGAACCTACAAGACTTTGTAGCAGGATTGATAGGCTCAAACTTTGATTTGATTGATTTAAATGTTTTCAGGATACGGAATGAGGTTGTTGTGGATCCAGGTATTCCATTACTCTGGATGATAAAACTGATATGAGTGTAAATCAGAAGAAACAGAACCTGATGCAACATTCAGATGAACACAAACGGTCGGTGTGGAGGCTTTTGGATCTTTGTAAGAATGAGTTCCAAAAAATAAATCTACTGTTACCTCTTATCACCACAGTTGCTGCCAAAGAGAACAAACTTATCTTCAAAGGAGACTTGGGAATAATATTTGTTAGGTCACTGCCCAAAATCATAAATCGTAGGCCAGTTAGCATAAACTATTTCATATAAACCTGAATGTTGGAACTTGAAGTCATACCTGTGCCTCCAAAACTCATTAATTACCCCAGTGTCATGTTATTTTATTCATACATCTAATAGCATTGGTAATTTGGTATTTAATGTGCAAAGAGAAAGATAAGGACTTAGAAATTTACTAAAAGTACACTTTAAAAGATGTTGAACACTCCTTTTCAGTGGTTTGATCCCTTTAAGTTGTTAAATGTGGAAGCCCTCAGATTGTTTCCACTCTAAGTAATGACTGTTTTTCCCTGCTTGCTTTGGCACACATGCCCTTTTGCTTATTTTCTGCAGAGGTGGCCGGTCAGTCTGTGACTATGTAGGTTTTCCTCCCCCTCATCTCTGCTGATGGATGAGGTTATGGTGCTTGCTGCAGGACAGACAGTTTTTGGATGTTTTGAGGGGTGGGCTGCCTGTAAAGAGGGGGCTGGGGCTGAGGTTTTGCTGTGTTAGGCTGCCTGTCTGGTTTTAGGGGCAGCTAAGTGTTTGCAAAGCTCAGCCTTTAACCAGGTAAGGGAATACATACGCTGTTGCGCATGGTCTGTACGGTGCACAAAGGGGATCACACGGTCAATTTCAGACAGTTTTACACACACATCCTGCAGCTGCGATGTGTGAGGCCTGGTTCACATCTCTTTCACATCCATGTGTGAAAGTTGTGGCTTGCAGTTTGTCCATATTTTCAGTAAAGACGTGAGAGCAATGAATCGTTTCCTGCCCGCCCCGGTGAACCCTTTCTGTGTGGGTATTAACTAAGGGGTATGAACCGTTAGCCACAGAAAGAAATGCACAGATGGCCCTGACTCAGAATACACATTTTGGCCCCTGGCCAATTTCCACACTAAAGCTGAGTTATTAAGTGCAACAGAACACCTCAGTAGTGACTGTGCAGTACGTCGTCTGGAATACCCTCACATTTACAGGTCATGCAGCCAGCGTAGAATAACATGCCAGAGGGAGAAAATATGCTAATCATCCATTCCAGTAGCTTGGAGCTAGAATTAGCCACAATAATATTTTGGATAGTATTCTAGTGATGTACAAGCCATGTGTTCAAATCTGCTGTAGTGTAGGTTAAGCAGATTGAAGCTGGCTATAAGTAAGTCAAATTTACTCTGACTCTGAGACATTTGTAAAAGTAGTAGAATATTTGAAACTGTTTTAATTCAAAGCCTGTAAAGCTGATTTTATATGACAAGTATTGAAATCTTTATGGCTTCGTATCGATATGAAATAGATAGATTAATGGTACAAATGTCATTTAGCAGATGCATTTTGTCCAAAGCAACTTACATCTGAAAGACATGTGTTGACGGCATTAAGGATCTTGCCCATGCACCCACACTAGACAGATTGCACCCTGACCTGAATTCAAGCCCCCAAATTCGTGCAACAAAGTCAGCAAAACCACTGAACTGTACAGCAACATAATCAAGTACTTTCACTTGGTTTTACATAACAGTAATATAGACATAGAATCAAAGAATAGAGAGCAAGTAAAGAACAGAAATACTGCTGTTCAGTCAGGAAAACTCATTATAAATGTTATATAAATGTTAAATGTTATGCTATAAAGGAGGAGGCTGGGGTGGAGGAGGTTAAGCTTTGCCAGTGTCAGCAGCTTGCTGCATCAGCATTAATGCAAGCAGGGATTAATGAAATTTACATCATATTTAAATACACCGCTGTGTTGAGAGACAGAGCTGTGATTGGCTGTGGGTGCTGGGAGGCAATTTATGAGGATCAGCTGACCAACTGATCACAGCTGGGCATGTGACCATCGTGTCCTTCATGCACGAACGCTGAGCCTCATTTCACAAACAGTAAAAATAAAACTTACAATGAAAATACTAAGGAAATAAAATGGCCAACATGGTGTTTTAATCCAGCTACTGTAATTGCTAAAAAAGTATTTCAGTACCGTCATATTGTAAGAGCTGTAGCACTGAAAAATGGTAGTTATTTGTCACATAATGCAACTAATGTTGCTTTAACATATTCACAAAACTTCTCAAGCTCCAAAAAACAGAGTTGTTCACTCCCGCTTTACCTGCCAGGAATTATCCTGCCAGCCTAGTGCAGACGTGTCCATAGATTGAGCACATGCTACCAGCATCTTTTGGCACTCTACTGCTTAGTCTACTGTTTCCATGTCAGTCTTTTACATCAGATGTTACACATATGTGAAAATTGCTTCACTTACCTTAGATAAGGGCTTAATAAACATCATTTTCAATTGTAATTGCTGTGTGTGCATATGCAATAGTTCCATTGCAGGACATGTGCGGGAAGAGTCTGTGTCCCATGCATGTTCTCAGAGTGTGAGTGATGTTGTGGCCATCACAGATGCACCAGCATGATGCCCGAGGCAGACACTCATAACAAGGAATATCTGAGTTCATTCTCACAGTAAGCACCCCCTTATTCCAGTGCCCCTCAATATAGCATATGTATAATATCAGTCAGCCAGTTGACAGTGCCAGTTCATAACCACGTAAGCACAGGAAAGGCAGGAACGTGTGCTGTTCCTGCTTGATGCTTTACACTAAGGCTTGAGGAAGGGCAGGGAGATCCCAGATCAGCCACACTGCAAAATATTAAGTAACAGCAGTAAGTGCAAATTAATAACTGCTAATAAAGAAAAATATTTATAACCCCAATCATGTGTGTTTGAAGTAGTACTTCATCACAGTTAAGGCAACAGTTTGCTGTAGAATTGGTTCATAATTTGTAATAATGTTAAATATCCCTTGATGAAGTTGTTATTTTAATTGTGCAGCCTTCTGATAATCATTGCAGTGATGTAGCAGTGCAAGTTTCAGTCCAATAAAAGGTGTGTTTTTGTAGCAACATAATAAAAGCTTCATGCAAGCTGTCATAACAGCATAGTTAAGTTTTTCCCCTTGGTTCTGGTCTCAGAAATCCCACATATATAGAGCTCTAGAGGGGTATCTGACATTAACATTGGAACCTTCAAAACCAGAGAAGTTGAAAACAAAGAGGGCAGGCTAAGAACTCCATGGCTCCATGAGCAGAAAAACACTCTGTCTGGGACCAATCATACTGAGTTATCTGATGTGTGTGTGTGTGCATGTGTCTTGTCTGTCTGGATCTTAGTTCTTTCTGGATCACTGAGGGTGTACAGAGGGATGGTAGGGAGACGAGGGCAGAGGAGAGAAGTGATGGAGGGAGGACGAAAAACCCGTCGACTGTTCTTATCAGTGCCACCCACATATTTGCGAGTGCGATGGAGATGTTACCTGGAGCCTTTCCCCCCTGAACTGTGATGGTAATCAGTCTGCACTCAACGCCAAACTGCAAGAAGGCCGAACAGCCTGAACAGCCGTCATAGCGAGACGGGATGTCTGGATAACAATCTAAGTGATAAGGCAGAATGGAAGGACGTGTCGAAGAAAATAACACAGCATTGAGGCCGGGGCAGAGGGTCAGGAGGAGAGCGTACGCTCGAATTGTGTTTTATACAAACTGGTGTTTGCTTTCATTTGTGCGCTTCGTAAAATTATAAGAATGAAGAAGAAATGCATGTTTTCTTTACTGTTTTGCATTTCTTTGTCCCCCTTGCCAGTGCTCTCCTGGAGTGTTTGGGTCCAGCAAATAATGTTGTAGGGTGGCTTGAAAGTTGTTAGTTCAAGTCATCAAAATCCTGAAAAATCTTTGCGGTGATGCATCATGGAAAGAGCTGCATTAGTGTTAGGTTTTGCTGTGTCATTGTACAATGAGAGAGAAATGGTGGGTTTTGCTGCTCCACTCTCCCTGCTCTCACTGCCCTGTCTTTCTTGATAAGTTTTACCTCAGTTAATCTCCCTTTTAGTGAATTGATTCATTGTAAACCCTAGCTGAGATGAGAGTAATTCAGAATAAAAGCATCATGTACTAATGAGGTGAGTTTCTCCTCAGCATTGACAAACTGGGCTTATAGTTTGAAAAGCACAAACTGGGAGTGTACTTTGTTCATCTTTCCTGGGATGTATTATACCAATGCAGACATACATATCTGCTCTCTAGTTATTAATTCCCAGTCTATTTTGGCATAGACATGTATACAGCTTGCAGCAAAAACAAACAAACATTCTGTTCTTAATATCCTTAGTGCATGAGGCATAGCGCTCTATCAGCAGTCCGAACGCCCTGACTTGTTAACATGCATAGCAAATGGAAAATCAAACTGTTGTGCAGCCATTCAGCAGCTGCCACGCAACCAAGTTTCAAATAACCATAAGACACAGACGTTTGAGCCGGACTTTGCCTAAGAGCAGAGTTAAATTTCCTTTGTATGCACTATTGATGTGGTGGCACAACTCTATTTTATCTTCCCCCCTCAGGCCTTAGCTACAGCTCTAAGAAGCTATTTCATGTGCACTCTTTCACAAACTGTCCAAGAGAATCTGGCTGCAGACCTCTATGGCGGGGAGTTTTGGGCTCATCTGCTGCAGACCTCTACAATGGGGCAGCCTCAACTGTGAGGTGGGTAGTGACATTCATTACCCAAGCCAAAACCAGATAGACGTACTGAATGATATATATTTTCAGAGGGATACAATTTTAAAAGCACACCACAATCTAAGGGAACTCAAAGAGGGTTAGGCACCTGAACCCTAAAGTCTTTTTCACACCGCCGTGCGGCAACACACCACCTCCAGTCATTTTAATGAGTGAAGGGCGGCAGGCGGGAAGCGGCAACCGCTGCGGTAGGACCCAGAAGCAGTTGCCGCCCACGTGAACGTGCACCGATTTTGCCCTGCTGCTCGGAGTTCAGCATGTTGAGCTTTCTGGCGGCAGCCGCCTGGCAGCAGCCAATCACATCAAAGGAGGGAGAGAACCCGGAAATAGCAGGCTTCGCGGGTCAAAGCAAACAATGAAGGAGCTCATAATGTTGGTGTTGGAATATCCTGAGCTCTACAACACGGCTCTACCGTCGTACAAAGACAACCAGAAGAACAATTGTGGTACCAACCACTGAAACGTATTTTCTAGGGGGAATTATACCATCATAGAGGTATCACCATCACCATAGAGGTCTGCAGACAGATTCCTCTCCGTGGGCAAGGATTTGCAATGCAAAACCATGCACATCTATGTGCACATCATTCACAAACCTGTGGCCACAGATTAAAAAATATTTGCAAGAAGTTTGGGGCCTAACAAAGAAGGGGAACCTAATAGAGTAGAAAGACATAGACGTGTTAGAGCAAATATGCACACCTCACACTCAGGTGTTAAGTCATTGTAAGTAATAATATCATTGTGATATTTAATACTGTTACTGCAAATTGCATACTGTAACACAAGGAAAATAATAAGACTTCACTCATGTAAAGGCTGATGTAAGACTTTATTTTGGCAGGAATGAAAACTGTAGTTAGCTTCATAGGGAACAGCAAGACCTGCTTCACCTGAGTTAGGTACAGCCCTATTTGATAACAGAGCACACAGAAGCCTGACTGCATGCTAAAATAAAACCCTCACTGTCTTTGTGTGTGCAGTTTGTCTAGCAAGCTCAGCTCATATCTTACACTGTGTTCTCTACGCCTGTGGAGCTCTTCCAGCTATAGTCACTCACACAAGATATCTGCGAATTCCAGCTGATAAAACAATCATCTGCTCTGCCTCACCCTGATCCAGAGCAAGTGGCTGTGTTTGATGTTTGCTTTTGGTGAGCTGATTACAGAAAGATGGCCGGTTGGAGATACCACCAGCTCCTTTGTGTTTATTTTCCACCCTATCGCTGACTGTGTGCCTAGACAGGCCTCTTGTTTAGTGTTGCTTTTCTGCTCAGGATTTTAACTGCCACTTGGGAGCTTGGAGTATATATACAACAGTGCCAAGCTTTACATTCATGCACATGTGGGGTGGCTTGTAAGCTAGGTGCAAAAGGCCACATCAGCGGCTGATCGAGGGAACATATGGAAGAATGTTTGAACTTGATACCTAGTAGAGGTGGGGGGAGCAGAAAAGAGCACTCCAAAATGAGCTCATTGTTTTGGTTGAGCTTAAGTGGAAAACACCAACACCTTCAGGTCAATAGTCAACTGACAAAAATATATTTTGCCTCATAATCCCAGGAGGGTTAAACGTGGATGAAATTTCAGCTGCATGTCTGATCTGCAGGACAGCTCGCTCCGACTGTAACTCTCATTGGTTTTTTTTTGCTCTCAAAGGCTAGATCCTTTTATTCAATCTAGTTGAACTTAGTGAAAATGTGAACCTTATTGTGCTGTTATTTGACACATATCCTACCTGGAACCACAGGCTTTATGAAAACCAGCCAAGAGCAGTCACTTTATTAGTCTTATTCCAGGATACCGAGCCTGGTCTGTCTCTCCGTCAGAGGCCCACATGGGTATAAGTGAGAAAAGGGGCTTCTGTTACTTTGATCAGGGACGCTGGAGCCGATGAAATCATCATTCTTTATTTCAGACAAATGTGAATAACACTTCAAAAAAGTATTGTTCACACAAGCCAGTTTTAGTGTTAGTCATTTTATGAAAAAGGAGAGTTGGGACCCTGTGACACAAGCAGCCCACTGTCTAGAAGAACTTAAAGTAAGAATCCAGATTATTATAAAAATACTTCAGTTTTAAATCACAGAAGAGCTATGCAGGGATGATATGCTGAGCTAATGCGAGGTGGCTGTTGTCTGAGGTATGTCTCATTTCAAGATGAACAAAAAAGATAAGAGCTCATATTGCTGAAAATACAAAGATATCTTCTTCACCAAGCTGGACCAGTTTGAAAGCAATAGCTCTGGATGTGGTTTTTCCCAACTGAAGGATCAACTGGCGGACCTATCTAACCATTCAGATCGCATCAGTAGCAGTTTGTTATAATGGGCACATGTGGCAAGAAGAAAGTAAATGTTTCTCGAATTGTTGTAGTATAAAGACACCTGTGTCTGGAAGGTCCAGTCACTGGTTAATCAGTACTCCTGGCCACCATTACACCATGAAGACAAAAGAACACTCCAAGCAAGTATAAGTCAAGAGATGGGCACAAAAGAATTCCAAGGAACTGAACATCCCCCAGAGTTCAGTTAAATCCATCATCAAGAAATGGAAGGATTATGGCACATGCTACATCAGGGCGTCTTCACAAAGAGAAAGCTACTGCGGAAAAACGTGTATTCAGTCTCTACTACAGTTTGCCAAAAGGCATGTGGGATACTCTATGGTCAAAAGAGAGAAAGATCTTTGGTCTGATGAGACCAAAATAATGCTTTTGGTCATCAGACAAAATGCTTTCTTGGCAGACCCCAAACTCTGCACATCACCACAAACACATCATCCCTACTGTGAAGCACGGTGGTGGCAGCATCATGCTGTGGAGATGCTCCTTGGCAGCTAGCCCTGGAAGGCTTGTAAAGGTAGAGGGTAAAATGAATGCAGCAAACATGGGAAATCCTGGAGCAGTGTTAATTTTGATAGCTATTTTTAATTTTAGTCTCAGTCTTACTCTTTAGATTGAATGCCTTTTAGTTTAAGTCACATTTTAGTCATTTCTACCCTTTATAGCTTGACTAGTTTTAGTTGATGAAAGCTCAAAAACATTTTCATCTAGTTTTAGTCCATAAAAAGTCCTCACATTTTAGTCTTCACTTTAAATCCAAGAATTATCCTCTTGCCTGAATCTGGTACCAAATCATGGCAGTGTGTTCTACGCACTGTGCCAAACCTGGGGTCCCTGCTTTCTACAGCTGAGAGGCAGAGGAGATACACATGCATTGTATTTTGACAGATTTACCCACAGTGGAGAAATATCATGGGTTTTGAATGTCAGACGAAAACTAGTCTAGTTTTAGTCATCTTGACGAAAACTTATTTAGAGTCAGTTTTACTCTTTAAAGATTTATTTTTGGCTGGTCTTAGTGTAGTCTTTCTAATACGAATATTTTTAGATGTAGTTTTAGTCGACGAAATTAACACTGTCCTGGAGGACTTATTCAGTCAGCAGGAGAACTACGGCTTGGGAGAAGATTTAATTTCCGGCAAGACAATGACCCAAAGCATACATCATAAGCTACACAGAAATGGTTTAAAGACAACAAGGGGAATATTCTGGAGTGGCTGAGTCAAAGCCCAGACCTTAATCCAGTAGAGAATTTGTGGCTGGACTTGAAACGGACTGTTCACGCCCGATTCCCATACAACTTGACAGAACTTGAGCAGTTTTGTAAAGAAGCCAAACATGACTGCAGCAAAAGAAACATCTCTTAAATAGGGGGTGAATATTTACGCAGCCGCTTATTTTGCAGTACATATTTTTATTAAACTGACATTACAGAAATTTATTTTCACTTTGACTTTAAAGAGGTTTTTCATCAAAAGGACAAATTATACTGACCATGATTGATTTCTGAAATCAGTAAAAGGGTAAAACATCCAACGGGGTGAACTTTTTATAGGCACTATATGGATTGTTATAGAAAACTTAAGGATAGAATTGCTTGTTGAGCATTTTTCAACATTTTGGAAACATTTACCTGGGCTACTATACTGCAGACAGTGTGTGCAGGAGTTTCAATTTTTGATATGTGAAATCAGAAATTCCCCAGTAGTGGATCCCTGGTGAATTTATATTTTTCTGCTGTGGTGTCAAACCAGGTGAAGACACATTTTGATTTGATATTTTATAATGCACAAGTTGAAAATCTTGGTGTTGTGACAGCCCACAAGTCAGTCAGTCATTGTTATGCAGGCATTGTTCTGTATGTTTCCTCGTGTCAATTATTCAGCCATTGATTATTGTTTCCTGGGAGGGAGAGTATGTTCCTAGATTAGTTTTACTCTTTTCCTAATTAAAGGATGTTTTGGGTTTTCCCTGAATCAACGGGGATCATCAGGCACCTAATTAGCTCTGTCAATAACGGAAACTGTAAGCTCTGATACCATGCAATGACTGCAGGGGTGTCAGTATTATTAAAGTATCACATAACAATGTTGATGCTCTGTGTTTATGGAGCACACTTGAGACTTGATTTATCTGGCTTGAAAGGTCATGAATTGCAACCACATGCTTGAGACAGGGCAAACAAATCAGCCATTATAACTACAGTGTAAGGTCTACATCTGACTGTGGACATTTGTTGTGAAATCCTGGATTGTGTGTATGATTCATCATTTCGGTTCCAGTTGGTGCTCTGTTTGTTAAGCTGTAAGTTGAAGCTGTTTTGGTATTTTTTTAATATTTCCATTGTTTACACATGCTACCACTCTAATGGTATGCTCCCTGATGGGCAAGGCTTATCCTGCTACAGCTGTCGTCCCCTGTGTGGAGTGTAGTTTCAGTAACGTGATAGGTCTCCATCTTTTGCTGCTGGCAAATGCGGCGTATCGCTGTAATGAACACAGGACTCAAGAATTCCTGTGCCAGCCTCCTGATAATCAATCAGAAGTGGAAGAGGAGAGCGCCAGGGACAATTTAGGGCCACCGTATCCTCGCCAACACCATTCAAGGCACTTAGAAGCCTCTGTTTCTGCACTGTTTCTCTCCGCACCCTGGTTGTGAAAGTGTAACGAGGTCTGTTGCTAAGTGGACCAGACCTTGTTCCGGTAACTCTGTGGTCAGGGATGCTCACCAGCTGCTGTTGAGTCTTAATCATCACTTACGTTGTGCAACCCAGCTCTGCGGTGACAACTGATACTGCTTGGTTTACTGTTTACTGGCCTAACTTTGGACAACAGCCGATAATTACTAAAGTTTTCCCTTTTTCACCATCAACTGCTCTTGGCACTCCCTCTCCTTAGTGCTCTGTTTATGTTTTTGGTCTTCAGGTGACTCACGTCTCCTGGAAATGTCTCTGTCTGGGTTTAATTTCCTCGTCTTTTACAACTCTCTCCCTGTCTCTCACTCACTCCCATTCTTCCTCTGTCTCCCTCTTCCATCTCTCAAAGCCAGGGTCTCAAAGCCAGGCCAGGTATGATCATATCTTGGTTTTTGTTATTCTCTAAGGAGCAGTGAACATACTTTTTCCACAGTCTGGACTAAGTGGAACAAATATGCTCATAAAAAGAGCAGTGGGTCTCTGATCTGTTTGTTTGGATCATAAGCCACTTAGCAGTATAAATAACTGTTTAGTAATTTCTTCCATTCATGTCTCTTAGGGTAATGTTTTTTTCAGTATGCATGAAACACGTGCACAATTTGTATAGCTTTCCTCGCATCTGCTGATAATCAGGCCCTCTTGATTCATGTTTACTCCATCGTTATTGTCCACATTTCTTGTTAAATGGCTTCATATCAGCATCAGTTACAAGTATTTGAATGCAGAGTATATGCCAGATAATCTCTCTCTCTTGTCAGTGAAAAAATAATATTTTACAGGTGAGAATACTTTGCTGTGGAAAGGTATTTGCCCCCTTCCTGATTTCTTACTTTCTGCACATTTGTCTCCCTTGAAAATTTCAGATCATCAAATTTTTATATTAGACAAAGGTAACTTGAGTAAATACAAAATGAAGGTTTAAATTGTTATTTTATTTATTAAGGAGAAAAAAGCCATCCAACCCTTCCTGGCTCCATGAGAAAAAGTAATTTCCCCCTAAACCTAATAACTGGTTGTGCCACCCTTGGTGGCAACAACTACAAGCAAGCATTTATGATAAGTGGGAATGAGGCTTTCACATCACTGTGGAGGAATTTTAGCCCACTCATCTTTGCAGAAATTTTCTATTTCAGCCACATTGGAGGATTTTCAATCATGAACGGTCTGTTTAGGATCACGCCAAAGCATCTCAATCGGAATTAAGTCTGGACTTTTGCTTGGCCACTCCAAAACCTTCATTTTTAAAAGCCATTCATAGGTGGGCTTGCAGGTGTGTTTTGCATTGTTGTCCTGCTGTATAACCCAAGCACGCTAGAAGTTGAGGTCCCGAACTGATGGCTTGAAATTCTCCTCCAGGATTTTCTGGTAGACAGCAGAATTCATGGTTCCATCAATTACAGCAAGTCGTCCAGATCTTGAAGCAGCAAAGCAACCCCAGACCATCACACTGCCACCACCATGTTTGACTATTGGCATGATGTTCTGTTTATGAAATGCTGTGTTCATTTTAATGCCTTTGTAGGCTGGCCACTCCGGGGAAAAATCATCACAGTTCCAAGTTTTCTCCATTTATGTATAATGGCTCTCACTGTGGTTCGCTGGAGTCCCCAAGCCTTTTTCGTCTGGTCTTGAATTTATGTAGATGGCAGCATGTGCTGCTTTTTGAGATGTTTTGGCTTTCTTCACTTTATCAGACAGTCTCTATTTGCAGGGTTCCTACAGATCCTTGAAAAGTCTTGATCAGTCTTAAAATGCACATTTGAAATTTAGGGCCACAAAGTCTTCAAAAGTTTGTACCAGTGAAGGAGTCTTAAATTTAAGAGGGCACTTTGACAAAGACATGTACTTGTCAAATATTTATTTTCTAGCCAACCTTGTATGATTTTTATCATCTTCCTCCACATACTGTTGCATAAATATTCTCCATAATTCAGGGAATTCAGTGTTGGATGTTCCACATTTCCTGGTGGAAAGCCTCTGGACTCCTCTCTGATTTTATCTTACTCACTGTGATTTAATAAATTCTAAAACAGTTCTCAAACGTTTGGGCTACCAGGTTGCCCACTTGCAGCCCACCCAGGTGACTAAAAAGCATTTTTCTGTTTGTAATTGTTCAACTTGTATCTGCAAAAATATATCATGATAAATGTCATTCTACTGTAAATTGGTACAATGGAGTCATTCAGTTCACCAGAAATCATCTAATTTGGGCATTTATGGCCAAAAACATTATTTCGTTCTGTACTATTTGACATTTTATAAACAGCTCAGTGAATCAGAAAAATCCGCTCTAATCTAGTCAGTGAACAGAGAAATCTTACTGCTTTTTGTTTTTGACTGTTACCCATGCAAAAGTGGTGTTAATTAAAAAGTCTTAAATTGGGGAGCAGGTGGCCTAGTGGTTGAAGGCGCTCCCCATGTACGCGGGCGGCCCGGGTTCAAATCCAGCCTGAGGCCCTTTACTGCATGTCTCTCCCCCACTCTTGACCCTGTTTCTGACTCTATCTAATAAAGGCAGAAAAATGCCCAAAAATAAATCTTTAAAAGAAAAAAGTCTTAAATTTGATTTTTAAAGTCATGTAGGAACTCTGGTAGTAATCAGGACTGGTATGAATAGTGAAGTTACACTCAGCTTTTAAATAAATGTGGTTAATAACAACTAATTCATGATTTAACAAGTGGGGGAATTACTTCTTTCACATGGGGCCTTGTAGGTTTGGATGGCTTTAAACAATCTTTTACCAGGACTAGACTGGGACAGAAAATCTGCCTCAGAATTTTAGGCCCATTAATTTTTATGTAAGAGTATAAAAAAGTAGACAAATAAACTTAACATTTAAACTTAACACTGGTGCAGCCAGAGAGAGAAAAACATTACCATTTCACCTAAATATGTTACAAATAGTCAGTGATTGATCAGATTTAATGTGCTACTGCTTTACTGACATCAAGTGGGAATAGTAGTATACCGAAGAAGAGTTGAAGATTTTACAGGATAAAAGACTTTTTTTGTTGTTGAGCTTTTAATGTAGTAAAAACAGAAGCAGATGGCATATTGTTTTCCTCATAAATTTAAGTTTCTTGGTAATTCCTGATTAAGGGCAGTAGGAAGTCTTTGTGTTAGAAAAAAAATGGTTTCCATTAATGGTGCGGCTCTTTATCTTGACACGGACCATAACCACATCAAAACAAATTACTGCAGCCATTGTTTTCTGCAGTTTCCGATGGTTCTAAGTCATTCATACGCTCCTAATATGAAACTGTCAACTCAAATTTACTATTTCCATCATCATAATTAGAAATCATTTGTTCTATTTTTAGCTTCAATGGAAGCACAAAGGCTGTATTTGTTGAGGAAAGGCGAAGGGCCAATATTTTTGCAAGCCGTGACTGATTAAGTTACTGCTGGTGCTGTTTTATCACATAATGTGAATCCTTGTGAGATAAATTAGTGATTTACAGACTTTGAGTGCTGACACGCAGGATGGGGCTAATATGATTAGTCTGGGAATACAGAAGGGAGGAAGTTTAAAGAAGAGGGTCCGGGGTATCATTCCTTACCAAAGTTTAAGAAAGACCACCAGGAAGTTTGAACAACTCTCAAAAAGACTTTGGTTACAGTGATATATAAAACAAGTCTTATCTGTTCATAGAGGTCCTGAGATGTGAGTTTACTGCATGCTCTTAGACCATGAAACACCTGACTACATTTAGTCCAAATGTTGTCAAGAAAACAACAACTCAGGTTCCAAAACATCATGTTTGTTTTCCCCATCTCACTACCAGACTGTGAAAATCTACTTTAATGGCCATCTGAGAACCAAAGGCATGGTTGCATGCTGTAGAGATGGTAACAGACCCTCCACTTACTGTTTTTTCACTCTGTTAACAAAGACTCTACTGTGTGAAAGTTTAAATCTCTCTGAGGCTTCATATCAGAGCAAAGCAAGTGCCTTTTAGGGAGAGCACGGCTTTCCGTCTTTGTGAAATTATCAGCAAAGTGAGTACATAAACAACTACAAAGCCTGATAAAGAAGAACGGTTTACAACAATATAGCTCTGTCACTATATCAGCCAGGATGCTAACTGTATCTGTGTTTCACTGAACACAGCACAATAAAAGCTTTGACATATACACAAAGTAGCTGGATTTTCTACTCTTATCTCTTTAAAATACCAGAAACCAGTATGCCTTTTCTGACTCCATTCCTTTATTTTTGTCTCACAAGGTCGATCTGCATCTGAAGCCCATCCAGTCGCTGCTGCGCCACCAGAAGCCACTGGTTTTCGTGCTCAACTCCCCCCAGCCGCTGATCTGGAAGATCAAGACAGAGAACCTGGCCCTGGGCATCAAACATACCTTTCATGTGAGTCCAGCATCACTGAAAGCCTTTAAACCCTACTTCCTAAAACTGTGTATTCATTTCCTCACTGGCTAAGCTGTTTTCCTATTTCAGTAGCTGTCTTATCTGAGTATAATATATTAGATGATATAAGTTTGAAAAAGGAGGCATTTGCACTCTGAGAGGAATCTTACATTTCTGTTTACAAATACAAAATGTTTCATCCAGCTATATTTGAGCTGTTTTAATAGTGCGTCACTCATTGCATTTTCCTGTAATTGAAAGAGTTCACATTATTTCCCCCAAACTCGAACCACTTTCCCCCCTCCCATCATGTTCTCAGATAAATTCATCTAGAAAGATGCAATGTGCTCTGTCAGCTTTCTTCCCAAGCTATAACCACAGGGCCATATCCCCTCTTCCTCCCTCCCTCCCTCCTCTAAAAAGTCCTGTTGATAGCTTGGCAGCTGTTCAAATCAGACAGGGCGTATCCGCAAAAATCCCTAACAAGGGGGGAATGTTTGGGAGCAAACAGTAAACCACTAAAGTTCTCTCAGGAGGACCCAGTTGAACTCTCACCTTCTCGTTTTTTGCTGAAATACTAATTATTTTGCTAGTTTGTAATGCCTGAAAAGTCTGACATGTGTCATATGCAGATTTTCAACAGTAGTCAGCCTCTCACTCACAGTCTTTGCCAGTAAAATAAACATTGCGTGTGTAAAAACAGCAGCCACTGTAGCTACAAGTGGCAGCTTTAAGACAAAAGTGTGTTAAATCTGCTTTCCTTTTTTAAGATGATCTTTTGTAAAGCCTTCATCACATAGCACTATGCTTTTCATTTAAGTTTTCCTGACAGTGAAAGACATGTTTGATCTTCAGTGCATGTAGTCTACCTTAAAATAACACAGTGCATTCAGGTGGTATTCAGGTGGTATTCAATCAATTAATTTTTATTTGTATAGCGCCAATTCATAACCAAAGTTATCTCAACACACTTTACAAGGAGGGCAGGCCTAGGCTGTACTATCTGTTTTTGTTTGTTGTTTGTTGTTTTGTTTGTTTGTTGTTTTTGCCTGTTATAACAGACCAGTGTTAATCACAATGAGGACAGCTCTAGCAGAATTTACCCCCATTACAGTGTCCCCTAACTATAGAGCAGGACTTTCGAGCAGACCAGACTTATGTTGACATGAGTTACACTGGGTATGGAAAGGGCTAGTAGGAAGGGTAGGGGTGGAGAAAAAATCGGAAGAGGAGAAGGACAAGAGAAACAATAAAACAACACTTGAAAGACAAATTTATGGCAGTTGTGACTGTGAACTTGTCACCCATTTTGAAGGAAATTGCTATAACTTTATTGCCAATGTAGGAGTATGTAAACAATTAGCAGCAACAGCTATGATTGATAGAAAACAGAAAAATGCAGACTTAGCATTAGCAGCTAGGATGGTAATGAAAAAAAGAGAACTATTATTAATAAATATAGCAGAGTAGTATGATTTCAGATTCAATTTAACTGTTCCAGTAATGATAGTAGAAGTAGAAGCGATGATCACTGTTAGCAAAACTAATAGGAGTGAAGATTAAGATTTATAATATGTATAAAGGTGATAATAGCAATGCAAGTTCAACAGTTCTTAAATTCACATTAAGATATGAGAAAATCATTGTACTTATGAAAATAATAATAATAATAATAATAATAATAATAATAATAATAATAATGATGATGATGATGATAATAAGAATGATAAATGTAGTTGGAGGTAGGTGGGTCAACAGCAGCAGGCCACTCATACCAAAGATCAGACACTCGTCACTTTTTAAAATTTTATGTTGCAGCCTGATTCTACAGTCAAAAAATGAATTTTTATTTTTATTAATCTGCACTCAGTAACCCATCATGACAAAGCGAAAACAGAATTTTAGAGGCTTTTGTAAAAAGAAAACCTGAGTAATATTACATTTACAGTATGTTTTCAGAGCCTTTTCAAAATCACTGCAAATCTAGCTCAGGTTCCTCCCATTTCTCCCATTCTCCTGCTTGGCGTTTGCAAAAAACTCCATGTGAAAGCTAAGTGGGCTTTCATGTGTTTTGCATTGAGTAGAGGCTTCCATCTAGCCACTCTGCCATAAAGACCAAATCAGTAGAGGGCTGCTCCCGATCTCTCCCGATTGCTCAGTTTGGCTGGCTGACCAGCTCTTGGAAGAGTCCTGGTTGTGCCAAACTTCTTTCATTTGAGAATTATGGAGGCCACCGTGCTCTTGGGAACCTTCAGTGCAACATTTTGCTACATCCTACTTCATATCTGTGCCTTGCAACAATCCTGTCTCTGAGCTCTGCAGGCAGTTACTTTGAGCTCATATCTGGGCTTTTGCTCTGATATGCATTGTAAGATGTGAGGCCTTCTATAGAAGGGTGTGTGCCTTTCCAAATCATGACCAGAGCTAAATTCCAAGTGTTTTGCAAAGGTCTGAATACAATGTATTATGTCGATGTGATATTTCAGGTTTATATTTTTAATAATTTTGCAAAATTTCTAATATTCTGTTTAACTGTGCCATTATGGGGTACTGAGTGTAGCTTCAAGGGAGAAAGGTGTTTTTTTCAAATTTATCATCAGGATGCAACAAAACAAAATTGAAGAAAGTGAAGGGGGTCTGAATGCTTTCCAAATACACTGTTTATCTAAACACAACAAAACTGTATTTTACCAAAAATAGCAGTAATATAATAAAGGCATGCATGGCAAAGCTCCTTAATTATTGAAAAGAGCTGAATCACCATGTGCATCCTCGGAATTGCATGCAGCATTGATATAAAGACAAAATTGTCTTTATAGAATCAGGCACTGCTGCCATGTTAGCCATTTCTATGGTTGGAAGGTCAAAGTTTCCTGCTCTGAGTTGCAAATGTGAACAGACTGAACACTGAATTTTCTAGATTGCTTAAGAAAGTGAATGTAACACATGCTCTGTGATGCCCTTTATTTGGCTGCAACACCCGTGAAAACAGAGAAAAGCCACAAAATCAGCTGACCAACTTGTGAGGGTCACTTACACGGTCTACTCTAAGTTTTTGTCATTGGCTTGTTTTTTCCCTCCGTCCAAAATTACCCTGTCTCTCTTTAATGTTGTAAACAAAATCCAGATCACATGGCAGAGGTTTGCATAAGAACCAGGGTACATGTCGGGGGGGGGGTAGAGAGGAGAAGAGGAGTATGTCAGTGTAGTAGGAGCCAGGTCCCCTGGAGAGCCAGCCATATTTAGTAAAGGTACCATGGGGCCTCGCTGGGAAACATCATAAAAAATGTAAAAATGGACTCTTACAGTGCCCTTGGTTAAAGCTTGTGTCTCACATGAGAACATCATCACAAAATGAAGTCTGGAGGCCTCAGCCACGGCTTACTACACTATATTGCACTGGAATTTGTTTTCTACGCCTTTAAATGCTGAGAAAGCTCTCCTGTTTTTTTGGCTTCCCAGAAGTAATCATTTTCAATTGTATGTTAACACCACAGCATTCTGAAAGAATGTGGTATCAGGTAAGCAAATTATTTCCAGATGTGGTCAAGTGTTTTTGTTACTCACTTTTCACGAGCAAAATAACCTGCCGTGAAAGCCAATGTGACATGGAGAAGAACAGAGATGGATTGCAAATCCTTGCATTATGTACATCTATTCATACAGTATGGATTTTATATAAGGAGCCTCATATTTCCATTTTTATGTAGTTTACATTGTCTGCTTACCAGTTCCTCTTTCCATGCCTTTATTAGACCATGTTAAACTTTAGGACTTATCTGACATATGGCTGTTATCAAAAAGATATTTATGTTTATAACCTCAGCAGTGAGACTGAGCCTGTAAACCAAGAAGGATGGAGTAGTTAAGGCAAAGAAGTTCAGATTACTTTCAAGCTGTAGGAAGGAGTTTTCAGTTTGGGTCAGTTTTGGCACCCCCTTTGGACAAGGCTGTACATCTTATTTCTTTGTTATTTCCTTCATCAGCCTTTGTTATAATGCTCGAATTCATCACTGATTGATAATGTTTGATGTTTTCTTCAGCCTGCTTGTCTGACAGCAACCCTGTGGAAGCTGTCAGACATTCAAATAGCAGTATATAAATAATTAGTTAAGTATTTTTTATGTTTTCATAGGTCATAAAGACACATCAGTATAAGTAATCTCTCATTCTGTCTCTCTCTCGCTCTCACTCTCTCTCTATATATAATTTTTTGCCTCTTAAAAATCAAGTATCCAATATTAGTAGATCAGGACTGGAATTTCTTCTCTGAATTTTGGTGTTTAAAAGAAGGAAGGCAGCATTTATAAGAATATATGCTGAGATGAGGCCAAAGTGTCAAATACTTCCATTAATGGTATTTCCCTGCAGTAGTTTTAAAGAAACGGATGTATTTCATAGACCGATGTGCATCTGACATGCTTGTGTTTTCTTAAGCTGCAATAATGTATAGTCAGTCAGACTGGTGTTCCTGTGTAGACCAGCAGGTCAGCATCACATTAAAAGTCTCCCCTTGTCATTTTCTAGACTGAATACAGCTGATATGAAAGCCTTAAGTCCTTGTAGGGCTGCTGCTGTGTCTGATGAAGTTGAACATCAGGGCTGCTAGTCAGAGCAGGAGTTTCACGTCATCTTTATCATAGCCAACTGTCAAGTATATGAATATACTTTTAAATGATAGGATAAATATCTCTGTTTTAAAGAATTACATATCATTTGGGAAATTTGCGGAGGTGTTTCATGTTTGAGCTTGAAAAACAACGCTATCTCAAACTGAACCAGGATTTTTCTTTCTCTGTTGGCACCTCGGTGTCGTATGTTTCTGGCACATAATTACAGACTTGTAGTGGGGTGAGGAAAGATAAAGGGAATCTTAACAGTGAAGGAGGAGGCCCCTGCAGTCAGACAAAGCTGAGCTAATGGCTTTGACTGACTGCAGGGCCCCTCCTGAATGAGGTGTTAAGTATTTTGTGTTTGAGTGACAGCACTGAGCCCTCTTGTAATGCAAGCTGTTGGCATCTTATCCACCAGCCTGACTGCACATGGCTGCAGCCCAGAGGAGTCCCAAAGGCTGAGGCTCTTCCCAAGATCCTCTCCACAATGAAAGCTCCTTAACATGCCACACAACTCAAAGACCACTTCCTGCTGGATGAACAATCACAAGTCTTCTCTTTACTGTTAACATGAAGTCATCTCACTAGAAATCATTTAAATTACATTGTCAAAACCCATCTTTCTTTAGCTACTGCTGGTATACTTTAACTCTCCTTTGTGGTACTTATTCTTTCTTAAGGACCTCAATTAAACACAAAGACAGGCAACAATAGCCATCCCCATTTCAAGCCAGCGCCCCTTGACTGATTCTGACAAGTCAAATAGAAATGTTACCTGCAGACTGAATGAGAGTTGATGACTATTTGATTCGGCTAAGACCTCCTTTCGTTGTTTTGTGTCACTTCTGGGTGACTTATTAGGGTTTCAAGCTGTATTTTCTATAGAAACATATAGTGGTCCTATGCCCTAAATATGCATGTTATGAATTTGAAAGTGAAGATATCTAAAAGACTAACTGGAGTAAGAAATAACTGATTGCATCCTCACCAATCACTTATTAATGTAAAAGCAGAATGCATGTCTTTTGAACTGCTCTGTTCAGATTATTAGTTTGAGCTTCAAAAAGAACAAACTAACAAACAATATGAGAACAAATAGGAGTAAGAGTCAGATAAAAGCCACTTTTCTTCAGTCAGCTGAAGCTTTTTATATATACAAACAACTAAAAGTTGTGCCTGATAAAGTTGGGATGATTATTCAGGACCAGCCATTATTTCTTAAGGTTGAACGCCTTTAAGTGCATGTTATGCAATATGAATACTAAACTGGCATCGTTACATTTCCACATCTTCTACTAAACACATTTGAAAAAATAATTATTCAAGTTTTCTCTATGCCAATCCATTTTTTGTTTCGGTAAAGGCCATGTCACTATTTGAGGGAATATCTAAACCGTATTTCTTCTGAATCCAATAAGAACAGGGCAGGATTGTTGCCTTATGACTTCCCCAAGTGGATAAACATCACCTGGTATGTTCTTGTCACAATTTTTTTTCATGAAACTGAAAACCGAATGAAATAATGTAGTTACTTAATAACCAGACTAGTTCTTGAGCCTTTTACTACCACTATAACTAAAATCTTAAAAATCTTAAAAATATCCTCGGTTGTGACATTTTTCACTGGCAAACCTGCATTCTTTGGCCGAGTGGTTTTCTCCACCGCATCTGTAGCATTGTCTAATGTCCAGCTGTAGCTTTGTTCATGTGCCGCTGACTTTGTTCACCGACCCGGCTGCTCTGTTCCATCCACCAGGTTCTTTCGTGCCATGCAAATCCACAATATCTCTGTTTGCTGCCTCCATTGCTTATGCAAACTTGAGTGCTTTTTCAAAAGTCAGTCCGTCCTCTGACAGCAGCCTCTGCTGTATCATGTCTTCATTTGCTGTATCCTGTCTTAATTTATGCTATGGATCAAACACTCTCTCAACACCACTGTCAATGAATCACCCAAGTTATAGTCCTGCGCCAGCTTTCTCAGTTCTGCCACATGATCACCGACACTTTGCATATTACTCTAGTGCCCTCTGTTGGTACTAAGATGTAGGCATTAACATTACACAGTCACTTCGTAACACAGGGGAAGTCCCTGAATGGTATTTTGGGATTTAATAGAAAATTTGTACATATTTATGATTTTTTATAGCACCAGTTTAAAACCAGTACACCCAAGAAGTCTTGTAAGAAGTATCAAGGACAGTTGGAGCAATGGTGTTGTGTGGTCATTTGTCATTGTTACTTGTACGATAGTTAGCTGAACATGCTAACAAATGAGGCCTCCAGATGCGACATTAAGATGATTATTGTAGATGGGTCCCATGGCTACACTGCTGCTACTTTGCAGTAGTATTGCAATGTTTAGTCCGTGTCCATAAACTACCAGAAAACTTGCAGGAATACAGAGGAGATGAACCCATAGTGTGGGCAGAATGCTCCAGATCTACAACACAAATGTTCATGTAATCTTTTCCTTACACTTTTGCTCAACTACGATCAGACGATGGCTTTAGGGAGTAGTTTAGCAAGTGTCAGTATATTAAAAACGTGCATTTAGGCCAAACAGCCGTTTTCTCCATTTACTATTGGTGCACAGCCCTCAGTAAAATGACCCAGCCTTGTCCCTCACCCTTCTGTTCAGTCCCTCTGTGATGGAGAAGTCTCTGTGGTGAGAGCTTTGAGTAAAAGAGTCAAGAGGAACTGGTTTTGGGCTTAACACTTAAGAACAGAAACCCACAGCCAGACCTCCCTCACATTGCCTTTCCATTGGAGAGGCTGTTTCCTGAGGCTAATTGGACTCTGAATCAGGCCTGCCAGCCCTTGTTTCCTGGTTCCAGCGCTCCGGGCTCGGTGGATACAGATGGGCTGCCTGGAAAAGCTTCAGAGATGCTGAGCACACTGTTGCTGTTGGCCACTTGAGGCTGCTGACTTTTAAAACACCAGAACCCAGACTTTTGTTGTAAAACATGTTCTTCACGGTACTCCTTGTCAATCAGCAGCAGGCAGGAATCATTGTGGCTCTAAAATAACATGAGAAATGAACTCTGAAACCGGGCCAAATTCTATTTTACCAAGGGACACTTGGATTCGGAGTGAGACACATGTGCAGAGTGTGCCGTGTTGACTTTGTGGCCTTGTGTATATATTTCTTTTCTGGGGTTAGGGAAGGAGGGCTGAGTTGCATCTCTGCTTGAAAGGCTTGACTTGGATCAAATGGTTTATGACTCTTGATGGAACAACACTGTTAAGTTTGCTGTTGGCTTGTGTTGCCTATTGTTTATTTGCCAAGCGTTGCCTTCGCACTCCTGTATTTCTTTCATTAGTTAGAGGCTTGTCGTATGAGTTTTGCTCTCACATGAGCTCTCCCCTCTGAGTAATTGTTAATGGAAAACATGGATAGCCGCTATTGGTTTTTATTTGCAGACAGGAATGGCAGAGTGGCGCTCAGACATATGGTATTGTTTTCTCCACAACAGAGCCCGCGAGTTCACAGGAACACATGCACATTTACAGCGAGCATTGTGATTGGCTCCACATATCTCATCAAGGGAGATAAGATCAAATCAGCCACGAAAGCATTTATCACATTAATACCACCAGGGACTGACTGCATGCACATACTCTCTCTCAACCCTTTCTGCACTTCCCATCACCCTTCTCTGTTTGCGACACCTCTTAATTTCCAAACAGCCTTTGTGATTCCCAGGCTGAGGGTGTTGCTCAGTGGAGGATTACAGCTCTATGATAATTGATGTCAAGCATTTGGCATGCTTTCTCTTTTGAACTGCACATATGGCTGTAATATGTCGATGCTTATAGGCAGAGAGGGCAGGAAATATACTGCTGGATGCTTTGAGCGGGGTTCTCTGTACTGGCAGATGTGCTTGAAGAGAAATGTTTTGTTGTATTTTAAAGGCAGTGCTTTGGAATAGTTTGCTAAACATATTCATATGTGGTTGTGTTAAATACTTGATTCTGATTGGCCAATTACACATAAAAACAGACTACTATTCCTAGATAGATGACAGCCGTCAAGAAAAATACACCATTTCCAAGAAAAGTTGAGGGATGCTGCTCTCATCACAAGCTTTAGAGTAGGGCTGCAAAGTATCTTGTTTTGGTTGTTATTGCAGTGTGAGTTTCTGCAGGACACATATTGTAAAACCCTGAATTAACTGCAATAAATACTAGGGCTCAAAAGATTCCTTGAGTAATTTCAGTCTCTCAATTACTGAGATTTAAACTTCTCTGTTCACATGGATGCTGAAATGTGCAACATGATTCTGATGTGCATGCACCGTACATTTGATCTGATTAGGTCTGCTCTGGCATGCGCAGTTTTGTACCACTGGTCAAATCGACCAAAAATATTCAGTAGAAGAAGAGATCTATACATCACACTGTTAGATTGCTTTTTTTTTAACTCCTCCCTGTGCGGAAATATTGTATTGTTCTACTCTTTCGTGTCTGAACCTTACATTACCTTTATTTTTACTTTATTAGTAGAAGAGTTGTCTCTGCAACAGACCATGTTTCTGTCCATTCCTGAAAAATCCAAACTGAAAGACGTCATGTCATGTGTGGCAGACATGCACGGTAAGACAAAAGTCACCCCAAACAGAGAGAGACGATCACATCGAGTGTTTTCTTGGATGATTATACCAGTGAGAATCTACATACACCGGAATTAAATTTCTTTCAGAGTGAGCCATATCAGCAAAATTGATTTCAAATGTATTGTTTAAGAAGCATTTTGGTTCAATCAGGCATTCATTCTGATTACAAATGGTCCATGTAAACATAGCTGCCGTTACTTAAACAGAAGGTGCAGCAGAGATGATACGAGGTGTGAAAAATCATAGAGCAGAGAAGAGGATGGAGTGATGAAAGGTGCGTGTCCTGCACCGTCTATGCACCGACTGTCTGTGGTGTTGTGGCAGTTACGGCCTAATACTGATTCAGCAGTGCAGTCTTGTAATAAAAGGTTTAAAATAAAATCAAGAAAAAAGTGTTCGACAAAAAGTAAAGTGACTGTTTGTGTCTGACTATGCAGATCTCTGAGTTTACATGCATCCTAAAGGATTTGTTCATATGAGACAGCAGTCAGTTTGTGTCTGCAGGCTGTAGAGGATTTTATCAATATTACTATTGACCTGACAGTTATACAGAGTTACACCAACAGGCTTCAGGATTAAAGTCCCATTTTGATGCTTTCTATTGGTCTTTATCTCTCTCTTTTCCTTGCAAACAAGCACTGCCGTTTTATTTAGCATGTTGTTAATTTTACTGCCTTATAATTTTCATATAGACTGATGAAATTAAAGCTATATATAGTAGGTCCTCAAATTCATTTTCGGAAATTTTGTGTAAAAAAATGCTTAATTACCCACGCTGATGAAATCGGCAGGGGGTTATGTAAAGGGCTCCGTATCTTTCTTTCTTTGCATGTGTACAAGATAACTCGAGAACGGAAAGTCGGATCTTCACCAAACTTTCAGGGAATATTGGGATAATGACAGGGAAGAATCGATTAGATTTTGGTGCTGATCCGCGCCCCAGTTTGGTTTTTCTCGGACTTTGAAATTTTGAACACCATAGTAATCAACTGGAGCGTAAGTTCCTCGGTGGTGCTGCTTAGGCGTGGGTCTGCCGCCTCAGACGGCCATTCTAGTTCATTATGGATTTGCAAGAAACATGTTAAAAACAGCATTAGCTAAAGCTAATGTGGATTTTCTTATATTAGTTTATTCCCCAAACTTCATATAAGGGCTGAACAATTAAAAAAAAATTGCAAATATTTGGAGTAATTTTGGAAATGCGATTTCGGTTGTTGTATTGAAGTGAATTATCATTTTTATGTCATTCTCATATTTATATAAAAACATGTACACAAGCTACTCTAGTAAAAACTGACACTTGAATGTTTGCATGATGTGTAGCATAATATCTCTGCTACTGGAAAAAACAAATGTGTGAAACTGATATATTAGAAACCTGAAGCTCTTTTGTCTTTCAAAATAAGAACATTTTCAAATCAGGAGTAGGTGAAAGACAGTAAAAAAGTCATTTGAGTGACAAATAAACATTGTAGTTTGATTATCATTTCCTAAATGACTTCCCAAAGCATCATAGTAAGCTCAAATATGAAGAAGACCAAAATACTGTATCAGATTTGTTACCTCAGTCGAGTCATAGAAAGATGTTAGTTGCAGGATATAAGGGTTTCAAAATAAAAAATAAGCAATGAAATAGATTTGTCCTTTAAATTAAAAAGTAATCTTGATAAATAATTATGATCTAAATATTGATCGTTTTGGCCAAAATCATGCAGGTCTACTTTCTACCATTACAAACCTGAAAACAGAGGCTTAAGTCCACAGTATGTCACTAAAGTCTCCTCTACATTCTTTGTTTGCTCTCTGCCAAGTCTGAGGAATTCTCAAAATCAAGGTAACATCCAGTTTTCATGTATTGAATCCTCAGAACACATTACAAGGCCATCACTGCTCAGAATCCACCTCTAAGACTGTTTTTTGGCAGTAACAGAGAAAGCATGCTTAGAAGGAGATGAGCTTGATTTTATTACAGTGAGGTTCATGTTTGACTTGGCTGCAGGCTGCTCTGGATGGAAAAAAGGAGCTTTGCTACACGAACATGTTGGTCACAGAGTCAACATGAATTTAACATAAAGATACACTGGAATGGCGTCTTTAATAATGGAGAACAGATTGGCTGGCATGTGCTTTGCTGTAGGCTTATTTTTTAATGAATGGGTAAAATCTGCTTCTCTCATACAAATACTCTTTTGCTTTATGTGAGCACATTATCATTGAAGAAATACATAATAAAGCATGAGCTATACTCTTAAACCCTACTACTGTCTATATTTATGTATATATGTTCTTCATAAACCCATGAAAGAAATCACTGTTTGGTTTCCAGCATTTTTACAGCTCTGTTTCATGAAAAGGGCCCCTCATTGAAAAAGTGAGAAACATTTCCAATCATAGAACACAAATGGGTGTGACCAGCAAATCTTTGCAGTTTTGGTGACCACAGGCTTTGGCAAAAACCGAATGCAGCTGGTCGCAGTATATCAGAAAGGCTGAATACATTATTAGAAAAAGGAATACAGAACAAACCGGTGCAGTCAGTGCAAGTCCTAGCCAAGACCGGTCGTAGGAGCTCCTCTGGTCCTCCTTTTTTGGAATACTAAGTTTTTCATTTTAACAGTACAGACAAACAACACGTCATCCCTTAAAAATCATACTTAGACTGTGCAATACTTAAAATAAACATCAAGTTCAGAGAGTAGAAAGAGAAAAAAATAATAATCAGCTACATAAGGAACTTGAGGATTGAGAGGAACCAAAGCCTTTGTGAGAATATAAAATCTGCCGCACACTTGTTTTTTCCATTTTACAAAGTCATATCAGCTCTAGAATGCTGTCAATATGCAATGAGCAAGAAGCTCATCTGTATAGATTCCTTGCAGATGATGTCACGCAGCAGTGGAGAACTCCTCTTGCAGGGGAAGTAGGGATTTCTGCATAGAGAGACTCTACCAAAAGGCCATGTTTGAGCTGTTTACGTCTATGCCAAGTGTTCAAAGTACAAAAATGGAAACATTCTTTATGCTTAAGCTACTGTTTGCATCCTGAAAGTAGTGAGATATTCAGACAAATACGTTTTAAAAACCTCAGGGAGAAATGGCAGCAGGCAGAAATTAAAAAATCCCTATGCCTAGAGCCTGGACAAGAGATGTCACACAATGCTTGTGTGGCACCTCTTCTAAAAGATTCAGGTCATTAGGCTCAGCTCAGTAGAGCTGGTTGTTTGGGTTCCAAATGGCTCTTCATTTGGTAATGATTTGATTTTTTAAGTCTGGTTTAAATAATGACAAAGGATGGAAGAAAGGAAACTGGCACTCAAACAGGGGATAGCTACCGTGTCTCATTTAAAAGAGCTGTTTCGTAGAACAGGCTTGTTGGTGAACGGCACATCATCACTCAGTCTCTTACTGCACAGGGTTTATTCGGTTGATAGAGTCAACATTTTAAAGCATGTTTGTGACAAAATTTGGATATTGTTAAAGGGGCTCAGCTAGCCTTTAAGCTCAGAACAAGACTACTGAAGGCTTCACTCTCCCTTCATCTGGCCAGACGACGCTAGACACAGGAAGTCTGCAGGACTGAGTTAATACCAGATAAATTAGTTCAGCTGTGGAAAAAAAATCACTGTTTTGTCATGATCATACTGTATGTAGAAATTTTCTGGTGATAATTGCTATAATTAGGTCCATTTAGAGCTTTAAAGTACTAACCTTTCTCTTCCTACTTCCTGACTCAGTTGACAGTGCATGTCATCAGAATCCAACAAAGAGCCAATAGATGCTAAACAGCTATGAACAGCTTAATGCTGCTTTAACACAAAAATACACTGAACAACCCTCACCCCTCAAAAAAGTTTGTTTTCATATTGGTAAAAACTCATTGATGCAGTCAGTGTCTGAGGGATAGTGAGCTGGCTTGGGTGTTGAACAAGGTTCACAGTCCAACAAATAAATTACTTTTCTTTTCTGCTGCACCAAGCCTCTCATTCCCAGTAATATGGTCCTTTCTTGTAGTCTTGATTCAGTGACATGTAAATGTTCCCTCATGGTTTCATTCAAAACTGAACTGTTCAGTTCACAATCAGCCCTGGCACTAGATGCATGAACCAATGAGGAGACACGCCTGGGTTATACTTCTACAAAACAATCAGAGAAGAGAGCTCCTTAGCTTTACATTCGCTCTCATAGCTCTAAGTTAGCCTGTTTGCACACAAGCTGCTACCATAACTTAGCAGCTTACAACATTTTCTGCTGACATCAACAAATCATGGTAACAAATAACTAACCAGTGCGCTGTTAACTAGATGCCATGTTAAAACTCCACATTACAAATGAAAATTGAGTGTTACCGTTAGTTGCCCATTATTAGTCTTCATAAACTGATGATCTCAACTGTAACCGCTGCTAAAACAGTAAAATCCAACCACCATTGTTTCTTTGGAGTAGTCCTGAAGAACGACAAAAGCGCCCACTGTGGATAGTACGTACAGTCTTTCTCTCATTGATTGCTCTTCCTACACTGCTATTGCTGATTAGCCAGGATGCCCCGACCATGATCACCCTACTACAGGGAAGTGAGCTGCTGTTGCCATTGGCCCTAACGGCCCGCTTCTTTCTGCATGACATGATTTTTGTTGAATACAGTTCCAATTCATAATAGAGTTGTCATAGTTAGATTAACCCATCATCAAAGTCCACTACAACTCTCTACTCTGCCCAGACCCATCCTCATCCCAGCTGCTGCTTTGGTATTTAGATCGCTCAGCTACCTACAGTTACCTTTGTTTAGGATACTTTATTACCTGACAGCAATGACAAACTCAAACCCCTCCATACCACTGATTTCCCTGCATAGTTTTCAGTGGCTCTAAACTTCCCCGGAGGAGCCTATGGTTGTATTCAAGGATTCTTGCAACATATCTTCCAGGTAACACAGTATCTAATATGTATTATTCACAATTTGCTTATCCGGTCATTAGCATATTTGCTAATACACTAATACTCTTGTTTGTCATGCATGTGCCTGTGAAACCTTTAAAGGATTCTTCATTGCTTTGGATCTAAATATCATCAGATATGTTCTGGTTCAGACTTTTCTTGACTTAGTGATTTAGATAGTGTCCCAGTGCTGTAGCTCAAACTGTTAAACATTGAAAAAAACAATCTGTGTTGAAAATAATACACCAGCTGATATGCTGGCTTAATTCCTAAAGGATATGAACGATAACGATTTGATTGGTTTAATCAAGCCTCTCAATGCATCGTCTTTGCACACTGCAACAAAGATTGTGCACCTCCAAGACAGCCAAATGTATACCAGCATGCCCCAAATTTCTGTGCATTGCGTAGGCGAAGTACACTGTTAATAAAGGGGGCCATGGATGTTTAAAAGTAGATAAGAGGTAGGACAAAATCAGTGTAAACTTCATATTAGTACCCCTTTTTGACCATGCCTGATATTTAATATTTTTAATGTTATTGTTTCTGAATATGCTTACATGTGCATAGCCACAACTGTAAACCCTTACCAACATGGCTTCAATATAAAAATTGGAAAACATACAGCTTGTGAATTTGCCTCAGCCTGCTGAAGACATACAGTAAGAATACTGTATCCCTCATCTACTTTGGCAAAGAGTGAGTATGTGCAGGATGGGCTGTTCCTCTCCTCCTGCCTCATGCAAACACATTTGTTTGGTTCCTGGAAATTACCAAAAAGGCTCAGACTCAAAAAAATAGACTTACACCAGGGGAAAAATTGCATAAAAACTACATTTTCCCCTAGTGCTGGCAGTGAGCCTGAAGGAAAATAGAGCTCCAGTCTTTTTGGTCTGTCAACTGGGCATGCAACATCGGAGACTGAGATTGAGGGAGAGAGAGTTTGTTAAAGTGGGTTCCTACTTCCTTGCGTCACATTCTTGAGGTTTGCAGTTTTCTGGAAGGCCTGGAGCTAATTTGGCTTTCAGGCTTCCCCCTTTAATTCCTTGCGACTAATTACAGCTGTATGCCCGCAATTAAACTGATAAACTCTGCTGAGCTTGGCAAAGTCTGTGAAGAAACACCAGCCCCTCCTTACCGGCTCAGGGCACCACCTCTTCGCCATCATTTTTTCATAGTAAATACACTAAAAATAAAACCTGAATTCTATGACAGAATCCGTCTCCTCTGTCTCAGTATTTACTGCCTCTGGTGACAATGCCAGGAACATCAGGAGGAGCATCCAGAGGTCAGACAGATGTTGTGCATGAGGAGATTTGAATAGTTCTGTCTACAAAAATCTGAACACCCTGAAGGGATATTATTCTATTATCATTTAATCATGATAGCAATTTAGGAACAAGTCCATAGCATCATCGCAGAGAAGTGCGCTCTTTTATTCCTCTTGGATTTAAATGGATTAATGTTCTAATGGAGGCTGCCAGCACCGTGTCAGCTCATGCATACGGATAGGATACCTAGGGAAAAAGAAAAACAAGCATGGAAATAAAATGAGGTAGGCTGTCTAGACCGTGTGCTTGGACTCATTTGGTTGTATGGCAGAGTTTTCAGCACATGTGAATGTTTATCTCCCTGAAATGAGGCATATGGCCTGAGCTCCATTAAGTGCCAAAGGGGTGGTCCCTCCTCAATACAGCGTGCCTAGTTTCCCTGTCAAATGCAAATCAGCACTTTTACTTATCCATATTATTAAGCCTTCTCTGATTTCTTTACTTTTCTCACAGCTTGATTCAGGTGAGCATCAAACACTTCTACCTCATAGAACAGAAAAGAGAAAATAAGACCTTATATGAACAAACTGATTTGCCAATAGAGGAAGAAAACAAGGAAAAATCATTTGGTATAAAAGACCTCACATACAGTGCCACTAAAAAGTATTCACCACCTTGGATGTCTTACCCTTTTATTGATTTTATAAATAAATCATGGTCAATAATTCAGCTTTTTTCACAAAAAATACAAAAAAAACTTTAATGTCAAAGTGAAAGCAGATTTCTACAAAGTAATGTCAATTGAAGAAAAATATGTAATGTAAAATAAGTGACTGCATAAATATTCACCACCTTCAAGTCAGTATTTAGTAGATGCACCTCCAGTGAAACCCGTTGAGAGCCATTATCCACAAATGGAGAAAGCTTAGAGCAGTGGTGAACCTTCCCAGGAGTGGTCGTTCTACCAAATTTACCCCAAGAGCACATCAACGACTCATCCAGGGGGCCACAAAAGAACCCAGAACAACATCAAGACCTGCAGGCCTCACTTGACTCAGTTTAGGCCAGTTTTTATGATTCAACAATAAGAAAGAGACCAGGCAAAAATAGCATCCACGGTTCTAGTTCTTTGGCAAAAACCACTGCTGACCAAAAAGAACAGAAAGTTGAACATTTTGGAAGGTGTAAAACTAAAACAGCATTTCAGTCAGGAACACTCTCATCATACATTTGGCCATTTCGTTGCAAAATACGTTTTTACTTGGCAGAGAAGACTGCTCAAAAGATGCTATCTGGGTTAGTCAAGCAGCATGCTTCAACTTTCCAGGGAGCACATAGCTAGAAACCCCCAAACAAAAGGATACATTAATGACAATTACATACTGAATACAATAAAATGAGTTCAAAAGCAATTAATACAAAGTAGCATGAATCTAAAAATGAGGGTTCAACAAGCTTTATGCTATAAAGGAGGAGGCTGGGGTGGAGGAGGTTAAGCTTTGCCACCAGCAGCAGTGTGGTGCATCAGCATTAATGCAAGCAGGGATTACTAAGAATATGACATATTTAAATACAGTGTTATGCTGCGTGCTTAAGCATGCTTGGGTTGTGCAACAGGATAATGATGCAAAACACACCAGCAAGTCTGCCTCTGAATGGCTTAAAAAAAACTGAAATGAAGGTTTTGGAGTGGCCAAGTTTAAGACAGGACATAAAGCAGATTGAGATGCTGTGGCATTATCTTAAACAGGCCGTTCATGTTTGAAAACCCTCCAATGTGGCTGAATTAGAACAATTTTGCAAAGAAGAGTGGGCCAAAATTCCTTTGCAATGATGTGAAAGACTTGCTGTCAAGGGTGGCACGAGTGGTTATTAGGTTTGGGGGGTAATTTCTCTTTCACATAAGACAAGGTAGGTTTGGATGGCCGTTCCCTTAAAAAGGAAGGTGTCATTCGAAAACTGCATTTTGTATTTACAAGGATTATCTTTGTGTAACGTTAATGATTGCTTGATTTTTTTCACAATTCTGTATATTCCCTTGATATAAAAGGTTCTTTGTTTTTTGTACACACATTTGAATTTCTGTTCAAATATGCTTTTTTATTTCCATTTAAAAGAATGAAGGCCAAAAACCTGCGAATATGACACATAAAGTGTTATTTAGGCAATTTCTGTACCAGTTTCGCTTAAATAGGGTGTGATGCGTCACAAACACTGTCCTGTAAATGTTTGTATTACATAAAGGCTTGCTGCATAAGTTTAAGGCCTGAATGCTTGCATGCGTTTGAGACATTTTGAGCTTGTGTTTCCACCTGCTTTAATGTAGTTTTCTTTCTTACTATTCTGTGGCAGATGTGCTCATTTAAGATGACGCACTGCAAAGCTTTCCCTAGCTATAAAAAACAGACAAAACATTGTGTAGACACGTGTAAAAATATGCAGAGCATGTTAGTGTTAAGATTTAAAGGAACAGTTTGGATGGAGAGTAAAGAATGGGTTCAAAATGTTTAGAGAGCAGGTTTAATTCTGGAAAGGCTGAGTTGTTTTTTTCAGTCCGCCTGCAGGTGCTTCATTTAACTATCCCAAATGCTATTTCTTATATACAGATGAGCTAGCTGAGTTACTTTTTTGTGCATACAGCTGTTGTACACTTTAAAGTGGCTGCTGGATTCCTCTTCAGCTGAACAGGCTGAAGGAAGCATGCGGATATCGCTCCTGTTTGTCCTGCTTTTGCTATCACATTTCCCAGAACTGAGATAACAGATTATCAGAGCAGCTCTTTTGTCCTCTAACACGCCTCCATTTTCCTCTTTTTAAGGTATCTGAGGGCTCTGAGGTCCATTTTGAGCCGAGAAACTTCTCCCTCTTTTGCCAGATCCAGAGGGAGACCCTTCCCCATGGCAACGAGCACCTCCTCAACTGGGCCCAGAAGAAGTACCGAGCAGTCACCTCCTTCTCTGAGCTCAGGATGACTCAAGACATCAACATCAAAGTTGGAGAAGGTGTGTGCAAGATTCCCCAGATTCCCAACATAGCTCTCGGCCCCGAGGCACGCCTCCTTGTTCCCGTTTAGCTCCCCAAACTTCACTTAGCCTTTCTATGGAGTCCTAACTGCAGGTTTATATTCACGGCTGGGAGAGAAGAATTTGCTTCTCTCAGCAGGAACTTATCCTCTCAGACTTTCTTCAGGCTTTATGGGGTAACTCCTGGGTGTGGCTGCTTTATTCATAGATAATTTGAGCCCCCTAATAATAGTGAAACTCTGGGATCATGTATTTGACTATTTTTTGACTTTTTAGGCCATACTTTCACATTCAGTATTCTCTATAGATGTACATCTAAGAGAACATTATTCTCTTAGATGCCCCTTTTAGTCTTCTTCCTATGAATACTCCTCCTTCTCCTACTCCTCTTTTACATACATACAAATGGGATGGGGCACAGTTTGCTCGGCTGAGCAGTTTGCGAGCATTATGTGTGCAGTTACCATAGATTTACCCCTTGCATGTGCTCTGTGGATCTGACACTATTTTTATTGCCATTTGCTCAGCAAAAAATGCTCTAAAAGCCACACTGTTCTTTAGTAAATCTGCCCCCAAGTATATTGTATGGCAGCCAGAAATGTGACGGGCTCGTGGTGTTGGACGGGAGGGTTTAACGATAGGTGAACTGAAAGAGAACCAACAGTTCCTTGGATTAAGAGCTGTTGATTAACAGGTGTCAAATAAAAGGAGTAACTTCTGGCAAAGGTGTGTGTTATGTAACAGTTGCTTCAGGTGCTGAAGATGTTAAACTTAGAGGAAGGGTTTGTCACTCTGTAGAAACACAAAAATAACAGACAGCTGTTTGACTGTGTATTTGAAGTCAAGTTTTATGAATTAAAACCCTACTCTGGGGTGCAGATGGCCTAGTGGTTAGGTGTACGTATATACCAGCTAACCCCCTTTATCATAACTCATGCCAAAGCAGCCGAGAGAAGAGCAAAGGCATAATTTCTGGCATGAAATGTGCTGCTCCTTGCTTTTTTGTTTAATAGATAAATAAATTGGACCAGTGCTGGTAAAACTTGCACATTACTATAGCTACATCTAAGCTAAAGGCTACACCAGCAACAACCATTGCTACCCTCTCTTGCAGTACAACTAAACCCCGCTTGTAGCTTTCGTCTCGTGCTCATTAAATGATGCTGATGGGTCAGATCCGGTTTCAGACCTGGCACAATCGTTTCAGACTGTAGCTGCTTCTGGTATTGAGTAATGCAACAAAAAAAAACAAAAATCAAATTCCAATCTGAATTTGTACAGTGAAACAGAGGCCTGTAGATGTCTATAACTGGGAGGTATTAGCTGGAAAACTCAATTGTACTAAACCATGAAGCCTTTGCTAGTTCAGGTCAAAGTTGATAACAATAGAACAGAAACTGAGTAATTTACATCTGAGGTGAAGTCCAGGTGTTTCAAACTGGAGGCTCCAAAAAATGATCGTGTTCCTTTATATTAGTGCTAAGAGCTGCCTGGAAAAAGACATTATTACAGCAAATACAGGGACTATTGAGAACAATAATGGCATATTTAAAATAATAATAAACTGATCCATGATTCTTTATTACCGATGCACCGATGCATGGGTGAAACATCGGCACTGGCTGATGTTGGCCTTCTAAACCCTCATCAGCCCATCGGCAAAAAATGAGAAACTTGCCGATTATCAATGTCAGTGTTTGTCAAATGAAGTGCAAGCTGTTGTTTTGTAAATAACTGAGTTGTTGCAAAAATATTTGCCAGCCTGTTGGTAGGCCCTTAGAATTTCATGGAGTCATGGCACACCCCATAAAATTCCATCAGGCTCCTTTCTTACATGCCTCTCCCTCACTCTCTCATTCCTGTTTCTGACTCTATCCACTGTCTTTCTCTATGAATAAAGGTATAAAATGCTCAGCTCTTTGTAACACATCTCCTGGATGCACTGGGACACAACTTCAGTGTTGTATCCTGGGGTCAATACACAATATAAAATAAAATAAAATACAAAATAAAATGTTTAACTTGACCGCACTCATGTATACATTAAATCAGTAGTTCTCAACCTTTTTTCAGTCATGTACCCCCTGTGAAGGATTTTTTCAGCCAAATACCCCCTAAACAGCGCAAAACTTTTTGGCCAAAAAGAAAGACATTAAAGAGTGCTGTGACAGCCATCTGATTTATCAAACTTTGTAACTGATAAACACTTTCAAATTACAAATATTAGATTTTTTTTCATACATTTTAAATGTTAAAAATGCATGACTAAAGTCATGGCACATCTTCTCATCTCTAAATGTGGGAATTCAAATTAATGTAGCTATTGAAAACAGTGAGTGGAAAGGCTTTAAACCCAGAAGTGTGCAAAACTCTGCTAGGCTGCAGTTGTCTCTCTGGAACAATTTGGAAATAAAAACATAGAGCTAGAAAGGACTAAAGACCTGTAAATAATAAACAAATTATAAAAAAGACTTCTCTCTTCTCAAACTGAAATCAGGAACTTAGTTATAGATCAACATTTCTTCACAAAAAATAAATTATAAACCTTTCTATGAAGGGAGTGATTGTGAATACAGTGATTGACAGGTATGCGCCAGAGTGGGTCAAACCATTCTGCCATGGGGGAGACTCAGGGGGTTTTAGGGTAATTAAATTTATGAGCCTACAAAATATTAACTCTAGTTTATAAACTTAAGGTCTTTACACTCTATATGCAATTTTTTCATGCAAATTATTTACACCAAATATTAACATTTAAAACCTGTAGCAAGTCAAAGCAAGCAACATCATTTCGCAGCACGACATTGCTGCGGATATTTAAGTAGCGCATTTGCGCTCATATGGACATGTGGGGCTGCCTGCTGCCTGTCTCCCTCTCTACCAGGCTAAAAAAAGAGGCAAAAACACAAGCACTGATACAGACAGATATGAGGCGATATCAAACATCAGGTGGTGTTGGAGAGGAGGACGTTTTTGTTCCTCTGTCTGCCTTAAAAATCAGCACCACCACCATGTACGCGCGTTGGAGCGAAACTCACACAGCTGGAGCTGTTTCTAAACTAACGGGACTTTAGTGAAATATTCACCAACACAGTCTCCTCTGACCTCAGACAAACGACTTATAAATGATCCGGATCAACCAGCTAAATGACTCCTCTGAACAGTCTGGAACACAAACAGGTGAGCCAGTCAGTGTGCTGTGGAGAGAGTTAACTCCTCTCACCGCGAGCCTCAGCTGTGCAATATTATAACTCCTATTGATCACATTTGACATGGAATGAATGGCAAGTCAGTCCCTCCTCTTACAAACTTGGCTGGCACGGTGAATGAAACAGTGAAACTAAATTGCACTGATGTCCTGGCTGCGTGTAAAGTGCCGTGTTACGCACGGAGTGAAGGACAGAGAGGGTCATGACATTACCACACAATGCTAACATGAATGTAACTCTTAGCATGCAGGTGGCGGTTAATCATGAGAGACTGGCTTAACAGAAACTTTTTTGAGTCATTTCTTTCCAATAAATATACAGGGCAATATATAGTGGAAAACACAACATTCTCGTGAATAAAGACTGTTTCTGTTGTTTCAAAAGTGATGAAAAGTAGTCAGTTGACTTTAACTTACCTTGTCTCCGCACTCTTGAGAAGAGTCTAGCTGCAGCCGCTACAAACCACGCCCGGTACAAAACACACCTAATCCAATGAGCTACCACTAAACCTAACCAGTGGAAACTAAAATGGCGAAGCTAAGCTAATAGCACCAGTGGGCGTGTTTTGTAGGGAGCAATTTTTTTTGTAGGGGGCGTGGTTTGTACCGTACCTACGGAAGTGGGCGTATTTTGTAGGGGGCGTGGTTTGTACTATGGCCGCGGCTGCAGTTGGGTATTATTGGTCAGCAAACAAACAGGAGCGCATGAGAAAAACGTCACGTCCAGTCCTAACAACGGAGGAGAGGGTCCTGGAGCGCATAAGAAAAACGTCACTTTCGGTCCTTACAGCGGAGGAGACCTTACAGTGCAGGTGTAACATAGGGTCCTGCAGGTGGAGGGTCCAGGACTCTGGGCAGGATGGAGTGCTGGTAGATACAGGCTTTAAATCTACCGGGCAGCCCGGACTTGTCCACCTTAGTGAGCCAAACTCCAAGCTCTGCACTCGACTTCTGGATGGCAGCGGTGTCTTTCAGGGTGGAGTCAAAGAGCTTCTTGACTGGTTGCTCCGTGATGGATGGGATTGCAGCAGAGATGGGGACTCGAGTCTGCGACTTGGACTCCAGTCGCACTTAAGTCGCACACATCAGTGACTTGGACTCGTGCGCAAAAGACTCGCGACTCAACTCGGACTCGTGATTGCACAGTGCACAGTTTTTAATTTTCCATCATGATCTGTTGTCCCCCTGTCACTCTTTTTCCCTCTCCTCCCCCTTCTCTTTGACGGTTCGTGTGCCTTTTACACAGCACCAACCTCTCTTCCTCATCCTGGTTCATGCTGTATATGACACACAAACGTGACGCTCACGCACACACCTACTTTGAAACGCACGCTGACATGTTGGTTGTGCAGATTGCAGACTTCGGACTTCAGTCTGTTGAGAGCAAAGTTTCAGAACACCTAAACTCTTGTCTCCTGCATTAACGCTCCTCTCTGCGGAGGAACGGCTGTTTGTGTGTGTGCGCGACAGCTGTGTGTGTCTCTGTGACGCCCGCGAGAGCCATGGGTGTGCGCAATGTTAAAATATTATTTGGTTAATAATGCCCTCAATATCATATGTTTATGGGGAACAAATTAATGTTAGAAGCTCTGCATTGCTGCTTATTGATAATGAACGGACATAAAAGACGACAGGAACAGTAAAACTTTATACGGTTCATGGAGGCAGTGAGAAACAGAGACAGATTAGTGGCTGTAACAGAAATATCATATGTTCATATGTAATTGTACACAAGTGCACACCACGGCGAGCCGGCCACAGACAATACCCCACCCTAGTGATGGTGATGACACAGTAGAGGATTTAGGTTCTTTGGATAGAACGATGCAGGGGTCTAAGCAGACTGGACGTCAGAGGCAGATCATAGAATGCTCATTACAACCATCGGAGACTTGAGACTTGACTTGGACTCGTGAGCAAAGACTTGAGACTTGACTTGGACCTGCAAAAAATGACTTGTGTGCATCTCTGGATTGCAGTTCCATAGATTGAAAAACGGAAACTGTCAATCACCTTCCCCCTCTTCAGCACCATGGACCTTGACCTGGAGGGCTTGAAACTCATCCTTGCCCATGTGACGAGTCTCTCCAGGCCTTGCAAGATCCACCTGCTCCCTGGGACTGAGGTTGTTGTGATGGTAAGGTCGTCTATGTATGTTCTAATGGGGGGCCGTCGAACTCCTGACTTGGACAGGGGCCCTCTGCATTCCACCTCGGCAGCTTTGACCACCATGTTCATCACTAGTGAGAAAAGGGTAACAGATGGTGCAGCCCATTATTATTCCTTTCCCAAGGTGATGCCAGCCTGATGTCACTGACCCAGAAGTGACCCTGAGCCTGAAATTGTTGAAACAATCCAGGATCAAGTCCTTGATCTTGCTGGGAAGGTGGTGGAGGTGTAGAGCGAGCTCAACCAGCTTGTGTGGGATGGACCTGTAGGTGTTGGTCAGGTCCAACCACAACCCAGCAAGGTCGATTCTGTTCTCATGGGCCTCTCTGATGAGCTGTGTGACTACACCAGTGTGCTCCAGACAGCCAGGAGCTCCAGGAATACCACCCTTCTGCACAGAGGGGTTGATGTAGTTGTTCTTCAGGAGAAACTCGGTCAGTCTTAGGTCAGACACATTTTCTGATTTCTGCTCGCTTGCGCATTTTTTTGTGAACAAAAAGGCCAAAACATAACAAATAAGAGTCTTACCTTTTTCTGTAAAGGTAATTTCTTGGTCCAGAGGCTGGAGCGTCCTGCTGTTAAAGTAATAAGTTAAAGAAAAAAACACATTTATGTTTCACTATCTTCCAACCTCTATCCTCCTTAATATGTTTGCCATTTAGCTACATTTTGTTACTTTAAAAGCCTCACAAATATGATAAACCTGGACAAAAAAATCCAACAAAAATGACAAACTCTTGAGGAGATCAGGTTGACTGGTGTTTGATGGAAAACAATCAGCAGTAGGAAAAAGAAAGGCCAAACTTTTCACATTTTCCGATAGGTAAGATAGTGGAGGAGTGTGTCAGAAATGATGGATCACTGGGGGATTCTCAGGAGAGTCTGTGATTGATCTTCACATGTGTTTGAGCCATGAACTCTCGATTCTTCAAACTCTCTGTCCAGTAAACTGATGGCACTCCTAACTTCACTGTGTTTCAGATCTCGGACAGGACGTCTTGTTTTTAATGAGCATCTTTCACTCCTTGGAGATGAAACAAAGCTCATGTCTGTAGGAATAATGGCTCCACTTCAGGCGCTGATAACTTCTGTCTCTGTTAAAGTTGCAGTGGAGAACTGAGCGGCTTCTTAGCCTTCAAGCTTTTTGCTCATGTCATTATCGGAGGGGAGGGGGGCTGTGGTTTGGCAGAAACCCAAAGTGCCATGATGTTTACTTCAAGAAAAGAGCAGATTTCCACTCCTTCACATCGTCAGTAATGCTTCATGAAGGTGGACAGACTCTAACTTTGCTTTCTAACCAAAGATGTGCCCATGCTCCAGGGGTGCAGAGAGGAAAGTGCCAACCTTCAGTTTATAATTTGCTCAAGGCTCTGTTTGCCAAATAAGGAAGCAGCTGTCTTGTGTTTCCCTTGAGTGCTTTGAGGGGATCTGACATTTCAAGTTCTTAAGGTGCTTTTTTAGCAGTTATGCAATTTTTGAGCATTTGTAAAAGTTAAGGAAAAAACACAAGAGCATGTTTATGAATTTCATCATCCTGTTAGTGCTGGGGGATGCTGGTGAAAGCACTTTCTTACTTTTCCCATATAAGCCTCGAAAAAGAAATGTTCCTGTTTATGTGAGGGCACTTTGTGCCAACCAGAGCACACCATACCTCACCTGGCCAATGTTAACTTGGTCAATGCAAAATATGATGAAAAGTGTTTGTCTAGGACCTTTTTCTTACTGCAAGAACAAGATGATAACAACGAGTTGACTTTCCTCCGTAGCTATGCGTATGTAGAAAAGGAGGGGTAGCTCATGTTTGTGTGCGTACTAACAGAATCCTCCAAGAACTAAACTTGTTCAGTGGGATTTGTGGCTTTTGGTGCTGTAGGATGTTTCACTGATTTTCAAAAAATGGCTGTGATTGATTGACAGGTGTCACCTGACTAATGAGATCGGGGCATGATGTGTCAGATTAACAGGCAGCAGCACAACTGACAGAGTTACAGACATAAAATATTAAACATAAAAACACTACAAAACACAGATCAACCAATCCAAAGTCATAGATCAGAAAGTCATCAGTCAAAACATCTACAACCTGATGCATCTTCCTCCAATGCTTTCAATCTACTTTTAAAACAATTTAAAGAGACCAGCTCCCCAATTTTCCTGCAGAAGATTCCAGGCTGCATTTGCAGTGTACCTGAAACTCCTTTCAGACAGACTTTGGGCACAGATAGCAAATGTACATTTTGTAACTGAGACACAGAGTGAAGACTGTAATTTCCAAAACTTTTCACACAAATAAAATCACACAAGAATAAAGGAAACAGATTTAGTAAAGCCTTATAAATAAGGACATGCCAGTGATTTAGCCTCTGTGTCAAAAAGGGCCAACCAACTGGATCATACAGAGTACAGTGCTGAGTTAAGGACTTCAGGTTAGTTATAAACCTTAGCGCACCATGGTACACAGTATCTAAAGACTAAACTCTCTGGTACCCCTTGAGCCAAGAATGCACACTTAGTTGATTTTTTTAAAACTTTGTCCTCTTTCACAATTAATATTATCATGTATTGTATTTTTTGTTCATTTTTGCACATTTTTCAAAATTCTGTCCCAGCCACAACAATCATCCCAGCATAAATAAAGTAAACCTTTTTTATAGCGTTAATATCCCTGGTGTGCAAAAGATGCGCATTGAAATCCATTCAAACCACTTCTTTTGATCTATACACCATTAAGGCATGAATGATGCATTTTCTGGTTTCTGGGCTTCATTTGAGAGTTGTGGCTTTACATTTTCACCTGGACCATTTTCTTTACCCTGTGACGCCACTTTTACCATATATGGGCGAGGGCAGGAAATATGTTTTTCCACCAGATTTCAGTGTTATACTGCCCTTTGCTCCCCTTCTCACTAACTGTCTGAGGTTTTGTATAAGTGCAGATCAGAGTGTGAGTCTGTGAGTGTGTCTGTGCAATAATCAAAAAATAAGTCTAATTTTCATGTAGTAACTTGCAAAAAAATCATTTTTTGTGTATTTTACATCTACAAATGCAGTAACATCATCAATGAAACATGGCATTTAAAGGGTTAAAAAAATTAAAATGAGTGAGTATTTGACATTTATGGTTAGGGCTGACTTTAAATGGGAAAAATATAATTCATTAACAGTAAAACAATTTTGAAATGTGTGATATTTATAACATGTTATAACATATTTATAACAGGTGTGCATTTTTTGCACAGAAGGGTAAAAAATGTGAGTATTTTAGAATAATTGACCTCACAAAAAACTAATAATGCATTTTAACCAGTGTTGCTAATAATCAATGACATATGCCAGGGTGCAATCATCCATAAATAAGTTATTCACTTTCAGTGTAGTATCTTGAAAAAAAATCAATTTGTGTTTTTTTTTCATCAAAAAAATTTGTTTGTTTACATTACAAACATGGGTTAAAAGATATGACAATTATTGAGTATTTGGTATTTTTGTTAATGATGGCACAAGTTGATGAAACAAGGAAAAAAACTAAACAATTAAAAATAAACTAATTTAACTTTTTTATTTACAGTAATAACCCCCATGTGCATTTTTTGCACACTAGGAGGAAAATGAGGCAGCAATTTGTAGGGATACCAGAGGATTAAGGCATTGAGAAGGTGCATGCATGTACAGAACATCACCCTAATCATTCAAAGGCATAAAAGTGGCGGCAACAAACTTTTTCTTTGCAGCAAATGAAAAAAAAAGACTTGTTCCTGAAGTATTCCTGGCGTGATGTCATCATGCGCTACATTTGTCACATGACAGCATGAAAACAAAGCCACATTTTGCATTGCAATCACTTCGTGTGGAAAGCATTATCTTTAAGCTTTCTTTCAGTTTTTTTTTTATTTTAATAGGCCAAGTAAAACAGGAAATATGATCCTTTTACGTTGATATAAAAATGAATGTTAGACTTAATGGACAGTGGACCATGCTGTACAGGACTGGCCCTGGTATTTTTTCACAGTTTCAGCATATTATGATTTCTGTTTAAAAATGACAATATATTGTTTTAAATAATAATTTTTAAAAATCAATTTTTGTGAGGTGTTCTGTTTTTTGGTGGCCTTATATCTAATAGAGTAAATTACACTTGAAAAATGTAGTTTTCATTTTATAAAGCTGAGGTAGTGCCGAAAAAGATTATACCAAACGTGAGCATGGTATACATTTTATGAGTGGTTTCTTTTGTCAAAAGAAATTTAACAAAATTGCAAAATAGCCAGTGGACCTCTAAGGGTTAAAAGAAAGAGAGTCATCAATCAAGAAACCATGATATTTAAAGGAAGATACAGATTCAAGGACATTACCCTGAAAAGTGGTGAAAGAAGGAAGGTTCAGTTGCTTCTTCTTTTAGTTTGAAAACGTCATGAGTCTCAGTTTGTCAGGATTCAGAACCAATCTTAACTAACAAAGAGTGTCCTGCACAATATTAATGGCTTCTTGTAAAATGAATAGAGCATTAAGCAATTTTGTTTAAAGACTAAGATTAGATAGGAAATAGCTACACAGGCAGAGTTATCACTGACACAATGGAAATACCAGCTGCAGGTAACCTATTCTTCAGACGGAGCGGCCTGGTCAAAGCAAACATCCACACTACTGAAGTCTCCCCCATCAGGACACTGAAGTCCTCCCAGGAGTGAGGGGTGCTGCTCTGTAGCTGACCTCGTACTCTAACCTCCATGTGGTGTAGAGGTTACAAAAAGATGTATTTCTTCTCTGGGGATGAAAACAGCCTCTCTGAACCCCTGAAGAGTAACATAAACATTTCTCCTCTTTCAGATCCAGTGTTTTCTGACACCTGTAAGATTGATACCAAGTTCCTGTCTCTGAACTACCTGGGCGGGTACATGGAGCCGCAGACATCAAAGGGCTGCGTCCTGTCTGGGCCCGACAAAGACCGAGAAGTCCACATTGTCGAGCTGCAAGCCCCAAACTCCAGCAGGTATGCAGAGAAATCATGTTGTCATAGTTTATTTTTGAGGTCAGGATGCTCACTAATCTCTGCGGGGTTTGTTTTGGATGGAAAGTAACATGGAGGCACAGAGGGGGGTGTTACTTTTCACTTTGGGGTGAAGATATTTCAAAACTTGCTTTCAGAGTCCAGGTTGGCAGATAATTTCCTCACTCCCTCAGCGGAGAGATTATTCCGTGCGCCCTAAAGCCCGCAAATGTGTTAGAAGCTGTGCTGTATCTCACTGAAGTGCTATCTGGTCTGTAGTGCATGTGTCTGCTTTTTCTCTGGGAACACATCCAGCTCTTTAATTAGTTGGCCAGACACAGAAGGCACGATAATGCAACGTCGGCTTTACCCTCCAGATATCTCTTTTTTTTTCTTCTCTTCCTTCTGCAGTGCTTTCCAGGTGGATGTCATAGTGGAGTTAAAGCCTCTTGAGGATGACGCCCCGCTTCATCGTGACGTGGTGCTGCTGCTCAAGTGCACAAAGTCCGTCAACTGGGTCATCAAGGCCCACAGCGTGATCGGGAAGCTGGATGTAGTGGTAAGCCAGACACTCTTTTTTCTAACCCATTCAGACTTCACCGGGGGGATTTTATGGCACATCGACAGAAACGTCTTCGCTTTTCAGCAGTGACCGAGAAAAGTGTCACACCGGGATGTGTGTTGAAATGGTGCCTGGTCCCCTGTTGAAGGGAGAGTGAAGGGGTAACAGGTTAGACGAGGAACTGTGAAGTGTCATCGCTGCAGCTCCGGGGTCTGTCATCACTTTCAGACAGAGCTGGGGACAGGGGCATCGCATATTTCAAAACCAAAGCTCTGCACAAGGAGCCTTAACTGCTCCCCATCAGTCATAATGTGAATTACGAGCAGCACTTGCCTCAGGCACTTTATAAAACTGTGAGCAGTTCAGAACTCCTCGCCACACTCCTAAGACAAACACTGGCTAATTACTGTAATATATCAGAGCGCCCTTTTACTTAGAAATACAGTTTAAGACACATCATCACTGAGTAGAGATATACAGTTTTGATATTAAATCTTCATCAGGATAGTGCAAGCCTCCAAAGACCCTCAGGAACTTTAAGAATATGACACCTAGTATGTACACTTCTAAAGAACAGTTAAACTGTAGATCATGTTGACACGGATTTGGACGTTTTCCAAACACTGTAATTGCTCCAGGGATTTAATGTAAGATCCCCTTCTTTTGAGAGGAAAAAATCAGTGCTCCGAAGTGGAAAAAAAAACCTCTCTTAAAGCAGTTCCTCAGTGCTGAGTCTGGAGACGTTCTCTGTTTCATGCTGTTGTCTTGTGTGCCCGTCTTTGCTGTTAACCCTGTACTGATTTCATTAGAGCTGTGCAGGGGGGTTCTGTGTTTCCTCTGTGTGTAAAGCTGATACTCCTACAGACCTGCTGCAGCCATGACACTGCACTTTAGCCAGGCATATAGTGTTTTTACAGCTGCCTGCTCACTAATGTACAGTACGTCAGACAAGTTGTTAAGTGTTATGCCAGGTCACCTTATGCCTGTGTTACATTCAGACTCAGCAAAAATGGTGATGATGGGGATGTCTCTTTTGGAGGTAAACAGATTTATTTTACTAAAACCAATTAAACACCTGTGCAACAGTCAAATTATTTGTGCATCATTTTAACATGCATTGTCAGGATCTTAAAAGACAAACAAGGGAAACATTCAGTTTAACTAAAAAAGGTTCTATTACAAAAATTTCAAACAAACCATTAACAACATAAGAGGTTTAAAAGAACTTACTGTAGTTTGCAAAATAAGATGAGAGGTCTGCCCTAGTGTAGTCTCTGCCTGAAATTTGTCCACACAGCTGAGAGAGGAGTGAACAACCTCTTTACCTCGGCAGCTAATTTTTAGCAACTGCTGCTACCGCTAGCATGTTGAGGATGCACTGCTGGGTAGAAACTCTCAACATGATTTCAGAATAAAAGCACAGCTTGAAGGTGAAGGTGTGGATCAATGTTTTGACTTTCTATTGATTTGATTAGGAAATTAATTAACCAATCGATGGATCAATACACATCAATGGATTGTTGCACCCCTACTTTTGTGAGCTGCAAAGATAATGCAAAGTCAATGGTAGCTAGGGCTTCACTGTACGTGCAAAGCAGCTCATTTAGACACAGCACCAATGTCCTTGACATGTAAAAATGTTCTTTCTGTTCCTCTACGATGACCATTTAATTTCAGTGTTATTTTGGAGACAAACACAATGACTAAATACGTTAGTTGGATATATTCCATGAGAAAGACAAGACTAAAACATGCAATATCTTTGATGGTGAAAAACTCAGACGAAAAGTTTAGTTTTTGTCAAGAGGACTAAAACCAGACTAAAATGTTGGTGCGGGACTGTTGGACATTCAATGTCCATGATGCTTATTTACTGTGCATACACAATATTTATTTTATCAAATTATTAAAATATTTTGAAGAAAATAAATGTTATGACAAAAAGTAAAGACTAAGATGTAAGAATGTGATTGACTAAACTGGACTAAAATATGTTTGAGTTTTTGTAGACTTAACCCAGATTTAAACTATAAAGAGTTAAAATGATTAAAATGCTATGTAACTTAAAAGGTATTTTGAGCATTTAAGACCAATTGCAACATTTGTGTGTATATACCTTTAAAGGTCATATATTTTACCCCTTTAAGACAAGTTTAAATTGGTCTCAGAGGTCCTGTGAGGTTTGTTGCTGAAAAAACACTCCAGTATTGGATTTTAGCATGTCTTAAAAACCCCTCTGTTTCAGCCCTGCTTAGAACAAGCTGTTTCTCTGTCAGTGGCTTTAAATGTTAATGAGCTGCCTGACTCCATCCCTGACTCCGCCCCTCTTAGGAGAGGATGTGGCTAAATGGATGTGGCTCTCCTGATCCTCCTCCCAGCTGCCAGCTGAGAAGAGGATCAAGAGAGGAGGGTGGCACTTTCTTCCAAGTGGGTAGGGCCAACCGAACCTGGGGGAAGTGCTTACTCTCCACATGACATCACGAGGGGAAAATCAGAGAATGGCTTGGTGGCACACAAATTTTCTGAAAGGTGGAGAAAAGGAGGGGGGGTTGTTCTGATTTTTGGGGGATTGTGGATGGGCCAGTGGCACATATTTCTGCTAGAAAATCCTGAAAAACGTGTATTTTGCATATTATGTAACCTGTAAGACTGGGTGACATACTGGTGCAATGTGTTTCACTAGACCAAGCCAGATGGGATAATAAAATATTTTGGCTTTTTACCTCTTTAGCCTCCAATTCTTACAGGTTGATGCATGAAAAGTTTTCAAAGTTCAGCTGCAACACAGACAATACCCAGTTTTTGATAAGCCAAGGCATGTTGGATGAGGGACATGTTTGAAGAAGATGTGAGGGTTGATGATCTTTATTTGATTGATCAATAATTTATTAGTGACAGAGTTTGGCTGAGTTGAGCGCCATCAGAATTTACAGACTAGGAACGACTCCAACTCAGACCCAAAGGGGCGCTTTGTTATGGTATATTATGAAAAAGAAAATTAATCTCATTAATGCAAGATTTGGATTCACATCTAATAATCTGGAGTGATCCTTAATTAATCCTGCACTAGATGTTTTACTAACTTTGCAGAAATGTCTATGACATGCTTGTAACTTCTTATGATTCAAAAAGGAAGGGTTGACCCATTGCGCATTAGCTCCACAACATTCCTCATCTATTTTCTCCAGTTTTATACTAGAATAGATTTTTTTTGATTGATAGAGCCCTTCTTCCAAAGACTGAAAGATTCAATATTTAACTGCAATTTCTATATTAAAAAAGAATGTAAAATTTAATGACAATGCATTTTTGTAAACTAACAAAAACTAACAAAAAAGGGTCAACAAGTTGACACTTGTGTTTGGTGAAAAACACACTTTTACATTGTTTGTGTTCACATCAAATAAAAACCTGCAGCTGACACCAGTATGTGCTAGTGCTGCTTCATGTGCTAGTATGTTACACCACAGGAGGATGGTTTGTCTAAACACAGTTCCCAAAAAGCAGAATCCTTGACTATGATTTGACATGTTGTACACAGGATGCAGAGCTTGTGCAACCAGTGTTTGGGAAAGTGTCAGCTATGAATGTGATGTGATAGCCTTGTAAAATCCGAGGCCTCACTTGTGTCAGAAAGCAGGTTGTGCTCGGTGTTGCTCAAGAGACTTGCATGTGTGGGAAATGGCTGTGAGAAAGCGTCGCTCCTCCCTCACACAGCGAGGGTATGCGGCAGGGCAGAACATGAATTTTAGCAGCAAACTAACATGATGATTTCTCAGCATCCATTTCGCTGTGGCACACCCATTAGCTCACACTCATGCTCATGATTCACTCTTGACACAGGACTGTACTTGAGGTTAAATATCTGTGGTGATACTTGAACTGTAAATCATGTCATCTGGGTCAGAAGAGCTTACCTAAAAGTATGTTCTGAATTTGTGATTGAACACGTAATGATGATGATGACTTACTTCTTTCCCACAGGCCTCCGATACCGTGAGTCTTGGTTCGAATACTGACAGGCTGATGCATGTGTCGAGGTTACCCAAGCAGCATTTGCCGTCGGGGTCTCAAGCCTTGATCAAGTGGGCAGGGGATCATGGCTACGGTCCGGTCACGTCTTACACCAGCACTCCTGTGGCTAACCACTTCACTATCAGGCTTAGAGAGCCAGGTAGGCCAAAGAAACATCCTCTGTATATGTGTAATATATACATCCTCAGTATATGTGTAAGCACACTCAACGGTGAGAGGAATCTCATTTGCATTTAAAGAAACACGCATCAAAACAGACTGTTCAGAGAAAGGCTGTTTGGAGCTGGTTTATACAGCGTCAGAAACCTCCTCTAGTGCTTGATCCATATCATATTTAGACCAAAGCACAGACTTTTTGTTTTGACCTTAGGGGACTGTGTAAAAAGGGAGAAAAGGGGCATGATATGTTTCCTTAAAGACACATAAATGTATTTTCAAATTAGATACAGGGAAAGACAATATCTTTAAAGCTGATGCCGGTTTGAAGAAAAAACAAGATACCAAGCCTTATGCTCACTAAGATGATTGTTTACTGTAAGAACCTCTAATATTGATAAGTTTATTGACTAGGGATTTAACGGTATCAAAAACTCATGGTACGGTCATACCTTGGTGATAAGTCCATGTTACAGTATTTATTACATTATCAAAAAACAAAAAGAAGAAGAATTGGAAAAAAAGTGATCCTTTTTAGTTGGAGTTTATTGGATACATACCTTCTTTTATTTTCAAAGAAAATAAGGAACTTAAGTAGATCACAGATTATGGCATGAACTTCAGTGGAAAAAACATCTTGTAGTTTATTGTAAAGGAAATAAGGGCACAGTAAAAAGATAAATGTTTTATAACACAAGATGCAGATGACTTTTGTCATGTCAACTGAGGTATCTGTGAGATTTTTAAAATAAATTAGTAAATTAGTAAATTAATTATGAGAAGAAATTTAATTATATGGATAAAGCAACAAAAATAGAAGTCACAGACACCCAAAAATGCCCAGTTTGTTGTTTTAGTTATCAAAGTGACAGTCAAACTCCTGCATACAGTCTAAATATCACCTGTATCACCTATATCAGAGATTAAGTTTCTTTATTATACTTTATGTTACGTTCCCTTATTAAAATTCATGGATATTGGATCATTTTGAAACATATGCTGTTTTTTAGTGTAGAACATTTTTTAACAAACCTGATTAAACAGAAATGTTGCTGATGTTTTTGTACAATTTAGACAGTGTGCAGCAGTTTGGCTGCAGTTCTTAATTCTTAAAGATAACCTCTTGTTATTTATTCACAGCAAATAATAAAAAAATTAGAGATCCCTGACACTTGTCGCCATTCAGCTAAAACACTTTTGATTTCGGTCTGTATTGCCCAGCCCTAACTTATAATTTCCTGAGACTGAAATGGAAAGAGTGTGCTTAGATATTACAGCTACACAACTATGTGCAAAGTATATATTTTAGCAGCTGCTGCAAATTTTTTCCTGACTAATATTGCACATTTCACACTCCTTACAGAGAATCTCACATGAAATTGTGTAATAGTTTTATAGTTGTAGCCCTGTGTAATTTGACGAGGTTCTCACCATGTGTGACTTCCAGATGTGGTGGATCCTCTGGAGAGCATGTTGCCTCCAGAGCTGTCCATCCTGCGTGACTCCAGTCCTCATCTAGGAGGAGGAGAAGGAGTTGCTTCACCTCGCTCAGGTCTGCCCTTTCCCTTCCCTCCACCTGGGTCTGACGGCCTGCCCTACCTGCAGCTGCCCCACTCCCTGGATGAGCAGCCCTGGGAATTTGGAGAGCCTGAGGAGCACCAGGGCGTCCTAAATGTGGGTCTCACTGTGCAGTGTGAGGACACAAAGATGGTGGTCAGCATCGACAGAGAAAGTCTGCAAGTGAGTGGAGAGCATTATGTCATCAGCTATGGATCCTTTATAGAAAAAAATAAAAAATAAAACTCAAGACTATTTTAGACAGAAAATGGAAATTAAAATACACTTTCAAAACAAACACAGAGAATATGCAATGAAACATGAGCAATACTATGTAAGAGCAATCTTACCAAACAATTATTTAGCCATATTTGCACAAAAATGTATCTTATTTAAACATTAAAATCTAAGATAAATCTATAAATCACATGCAGCCTTCATGGTTAAAGAAGGTAAAGGCAGACAGGAGATGTTTTATTTATAGGTAGTTATTACTGCGTGTTTGAACAAGAGTGTCGTGCATCCAAGAATTATCCTATATTGCTTTGCTGACTTTAAGTAATCTTGTAGGAAGTTTTTGAACAAAATTTTATTCTGCTTTAATTTAAGAGTTAAAGAAAACACTCACGAAGAAGCTGGGTGTCTCAGGCATTTTGCTCCTTTCCTGTATGTACAGTGCCTATAAAAAGTATGAAGCCCCTAGGCTGTTTCAAAATAAGTGATTGCATACATATTTACCCTCTTCAAGTCAGTATTTAGTAGATAGACCTTTGGCTGCAATCACAGCACTGAGTCTGAGTGGGTAGTTTTCAATCAGGCCTCCACATCTGGACAAAGCATTTTTACTCCATTCTTCTTTGCAAAACTGCTCAAGCTCAGTCAGTTAAAAAAAATCTTCTCTGAAGCCACAGTTCTCTTGCAGACTGAATGAGATTGTCCTCCAGGATTTTCCTATATTTTGCTGCATTCATTTTACCCTCTACCTGCCGAGAAGTACCCCCACTGCATGATGCTACCACCACCGTGCTTCACAGTGGGAATAGTGTGTTTGATGTGCAGTGTTTGGTGTCTGACAAACATAGCTTCTTGTCTGATGGCCAGAAAGCACCATTGTAGTTTCATCAGACCAAAGAACTTTGTCCCACTTGACCATGGAGTCTCTCACATGCCTTTTGTTGAACCCTAGTTGAGATTTGATGAGTTTTTTTCGATAGTGGCTTTCCCTTTGCTTCTCTCCCATAAAGCTTTGACTGGAGAACACCTGGCAACAGTTGTTGTACACAGAGTCTCCTCATCTCAGCTGCTTAAGCTTGTAACTCCTTCAGAGTAGTCATATGTGTCTTGGTGGCCTCTCTCACTAGTCTCCTCCTTGCATGGTCGCTCAGTTTATGAGGACGGCCTGATCAAGACAGATTTTCACATGTGCTGTATTCCTACCATTTCTTGATGACAGATTAAACTGAACTTCATGGGATGTTCCTAGCCTTGAATTTTTTTTTTCTATCCCCTGACGTATACTTTTTAATAACATTTTCTCTATGTTGCTTGGTGTGTTCTTTTGTCTTTATAGTGTAATGGTAGCAAGGAATACTGGTTAACCAGTGCATATTTTTATATAATTGACTTTGTAGTAATCTGTTTTCACTTAGACATCAAAGAGTTTTTTTATATCTATTTACATTGAATTACATTGACCATGACTATTTATAAAATCAATAGTAAGGTAAAACATCCAAGGGGGTAAATATTTGTCTTCACTGCAATTTCCCATTCTCTCTCCCAAGTCTCTGTCTATTTCCACTGTCCTTTTTCATTAAAAGCGTTACATCTTTAAAAAAAATCTTTTTTTCTGCCATCAGTTTCTTACCCCGCAATATAGTTTAAGGCTTTAAAATTGCCATTACAAAGTAGGTATTCTTCATTGTATATTTTGCCTTTTTTCTTATGCTCCTCAGGACTCATCAGTGATGATTCATTCCTCTCCTTCTTTTTCTGCATAGAATCAAAAAGTAAAACAAGACTGTTTTATCTTAAACTTAATGCTGTTGTAAAACCTTTTCTTTATGCTATCATTTGAACATCAAAGTTAGAAGGCTTAATAAGTTTCTCATGCACTGCAGTTAGAAAATGCTGACATAAACGTCCATGTTTCTAGTTTTTGATTTTCGAAAGATAAACAAAGTGCACAAATATTTGTCTTCAACCTGATCGTTGTGGTAATGAAACATATATTAATGTATACAAATCTTTAAGCCAAGGCTGTAGAGGTCAGTTAGAGCTGTTGCAAATTAAAGGGAGGAAAATTAAAAGCTATCCTGGTAAGAACAACACAAGTATTGTTTGAATTCTAATACTTTATTGAAATACCCACAGCCCTGTTTAACACAGGCAAACATTGAGACAAGTAGAATGGTTCCCAGCATTTGGCATCTCAACACAAGGACAGAGCAGTCAGCCCACATCACAGAATGGAAACTGGCATAGACTGTAATTAGGAGAAGCTGAGGCTGGAGCTAGACCACCTTGTGGGTTTTGTTTATTCCTGGGAACTCAGAGTCAAACACAACCACTTTGACTTTTGGCCTTTTTTGTAATTCTGAATATGAGTTAATAAAGGAAAGTTCTTGATCATGTTCCAATAATGCTATTTATTTATGTTTCCTCAGGCAAGTGGGTTTACTCATGCTAACCTCACGCTCCGAGACCCTATGTGCAAAGCAACAGTAAATGCCACCCACTACACACTTGAAACTCCTCTGGATGGCTGTCAAACCACTGTATATCCCATGCAGGGCAGCCCTGTGGCCCTCCACATCAACTCTGTGAGTATAAATATCATCTATACATTTTACTTTTGAACTGATAAGAAAATGTGTTTGCTTAACATGCATTATGATGAGTTACACTAGTTTATGACTGTAAAGTTTCTCTCCACTTGCGTCCTTTGTTTTTCTGACACCACAGTATGTTTGGTCTATATACTTATTTTATTTTTTTGGGGTTTATTTTTGTAAATTTAATATTGTGTTTCTTTATGTACTCTGATATTCTGCTGCTCTAACGCCGCAATTACCTGCTTTCAGAAAGTACACCAACCAAAAGAGCCTAATAACCAACTAGAGCAGGTTTCTGTAAAGTAATGTCAATTAAATAAAAATATGTAAGGTAAAATAAGTGCATAGATATTCACCCCCTTTATAGTTACTGACCTAATTCAACAGAGGTCAAGCCTCTCACTGTTGTTGAAATGAAGATCTCCTGAGTGCAGTGAATGTGTCTCTGGAAGATCCAGACACTGGATAACCTTTATTCCTTGCTACCATTACACCATGAAGACAAAAGAAGACTCAAAGCAACTGAGAGAAGATTTTATTTAAAAGTGTAAGTCGGGATGGATACAAGAACTTTTCCAAGGCACTGAACATCCCATGGAGTTCAGTTTAATCTGTCATCAAGAAATGGAAGGAATATGGCACGTGTAAATCGGCCTAGATCAGGCCGTCCTCACAAACTGACTGGGCAAGAAGTGACTAGTGAGAGAGGCCAGCAGAACACCTTTGACTACTCTGAAGGAGTTACAAGCTTCAGCAGCTGAGATGGGAGAGGCTCTGCATACAGCAACTGCTCCCCAGGCTCTTCATCAGTCAAAGCTTTATGGAAGAGTGGCAAAGAGAAAGCCACTGTTGATAGTTAAGTTGGCTGGTTCTTGGTCTGGTAAGACCGCAATGGTGCTTTTTGGCCATCAGACAATATTCTTTTTGGCAACAAATACTGCACATGAGCACAAACACACCATCCGCACTGTGAAGCACGGTGGTGGTAGCATTATGCTGTGGGAATGCTTCTTGGCACCTGGCCTTGGAAGGCTTGTAAAGGTAGAGGGTAAAAAAAATGCAGCAAAATGCAGAAAAAACCTGGCGGAATATTTTATTCAGTCGGCAAAAGGACTATGGCTTGGGAGAAGAGTTGATTTCCAACGATTTTGCAAAGAAGAATGGTGTAAAATTCAGTGTCCAGATGTGAAGGCCTGATTGAGACCCATCCACACAGACTCAGTGCTTTGATCATGGCAAAAGGTGCATCTTCTAAATACTGACTTTGAGGGATGAATATCTATAGTCACTTATTTTATGTTACATGTTTTTTATCTGTTTTCACTTTTACATTAAAGAGTTTTTTAAAAGCTATTTTTGTCTAATTTTATTGACCATGATTGATGTAGAAAATAAATAAAAGGATAAAACGTTCAAGGGGGTGAATAGTTTTTACAGGCCCCGTATAATCAGTCAAACTGTTAAATTTATATAATTGAAAAACACTCATATTAATGCACATCAGTTTTTTAATTGTTTCAAAATACACTGCTGAAAACACTGGCATACCGCATATGTTCAGTGGCGTGAGAGTGAGAGGTTTTATCACCAGTGATTTGTATTTAGCTTGTCTTTGTCTCATCTTCTACATTGAAAATATGTAGCATTTTTAAAAATTTTTAGTCATACTTCTAGTCAATGACGTTAACGCTGACCTGAACCCAGGCCGCCTGCTCAGAAGACTAGCTCCTAGTTATGCGTCTCAACCTAACCACTAGCTCATTGGCGACCCACGAAGTCTGAATATTTTTTCAGTATGATAGGGAACACTTTTATCTGTATGGGACTTTGCATTCACATGCTGACAGCCTTAGTTATCTTCATTATTATGGTATGCATTGATTCATTCAGAGCATTTGTTCTAACAAGCTGGGACAATTCATTGCCTCTCAAACCTTTTGAAATCTTTTGTGAAGGGAAATTCAGAGCAACACATTTAGTGTCCAGTGCAGACTGAAAAGCTGGGCATACGTCCAAGGAAGTCTTTTGTGTGAAGACTTTCACAAGGGACGACCTCTAATCTTTAGTCAAAAGACTGACCATAGATACATTTTTATGGTCAAGGTCCCTGCACTTCAGATATAATCTGTATTGGCTGTTGTTCCTCCTGTCGTGTGGCTTGCTGATTTAAGTCAGCAGTGGCACTGATGGCAGGTTAGCTAACACTTGGTTCAGACTGAAGAAAAACAGTGTCAGTGTCGTGGAGATTGTCCTCCCACCTCATTAAAGAAGAAAAATCTCAAAGCAGCTTGTACTCATCTCAGAGCCGAGCATTCCTCTGCTCTACTGAGAAATTAAAAGTATGTTTTTGTGTTTTTGGTCAGTGTGAGTCCCACTGCTGAAGCAACAGAACATTCCCACATTTTAAATCCAAATCCAAATGTTTTGGCATCTCTAAGATTCAAATCTCCATGACTGTTACTAGCTGAAATCACTGATTTAGCAACACTGCATGTGACCGGATGTGTTTTTTAAGGAAAATTCTGGAGAGGATTTTTCTGACAGTTTTCCCTTGTTTTGTTGCCGAGACATTCGCTAATAAGTGATTCTTTTGTGGATTGCAGGTTCTGATAAATCAGTCAGAGAATAAAGATGGGAGCGGGGGGCCACTGGATTATGACGACCTGGAATCTGGAGACGTGCTGTTTCCGAGAGAAAGAGTGGAGTCAGAGAAAACATTTACAGAGCCCACAGAGCACCAATCCGTAATTGTGGTAAGCCTGTTTGATTTGGTCTGTGTGAGAACTGTACTTCACTGGAAGGTCAAGTTCAAGACCAACATTCATCTGAATCTCAATGTAAATCATCAAAAGTTGGAAAAAAACTCAATTTCCCAAGGTCCCTTGGTGCTAGTAAACATCCTCTGGCTCTTGCAATCTCCCCGACTTTCCATGATATCTTTTTTATGAACTTGACCTGACATTTTCCATTTGAAGTTTCTCCATCTTCATCCTCTACAGACTCATTTTCCTTTGTCTCATCCATTCCTCCTGTTCCACTTATTGTTCTTGTTTAACAGCATCTTTATTTTCTGGTCTGCCTTTCTGTGGTCAAGCACCAGCACACAGTCATGGAGCAGTGGGATGATATTTGTGTTGGCTTTGTCTTCTTTTCTCCTCCCAGTTCAACTGCACATACCCAAAGAGCCAGGAATCCTCAGAAATGCTTCACAGGATTGTACCGGGACCAGCGAAGCAACCGGTCAACAACATGACTTTTAACATGGAGCTGTTCAACACGCTGCCGTTCAACAACCCTTCACGTCAGGCCTTCTACACTGTTGCACAAAATCAGCAAGTCTTTGTGGAGGTAGGCTTTGCATCCACAACCCACTGTCCTTTTCAAAGATTTCATGCCTGCAGCTAAAACCTGTACTACTGTAAACCATCATGCAACTGAAGTTTTACCCCAAACTAAAGCTTTAAAAAGAGATTGAAAGAATTTACAAGGCTACCTAAATGAAATGGCAAGATTATTAATCGTTTGTTGAAATGAGGAAAATTATATATAGAGACAAAAGGTATTATTTAAATATTTTTCATCATGATGTACAAGAAATTTTAAGGAATTTTGCAAGGTGGGGCCCAACCAGAGGCCAATGATGAAGGGGGACCCAAGCAGAATTTGTGTGCAAGTATAAAACACATAGACTGACTAGTTTGTTCTTACAAATCTAAAGGGGTGGAAGAAACTCAGACCTGATGTTCATTTAGTGTTTGAGACCTGCTGTACTTAGAATGTCTCAAAAGTCTACCGGTAGATCCCAATCTACAGGGCCTAAGCTGTCATTCTCTCTGGTTCAGCACACACAACCATAATCATGGGGAAGACTTCTGACTTGACAAATGTCCAAAAGACAATCCTTGACGCCCTTCACAGGGAAGGCAAGCCTATATATTTCCGTTTCATTTTGAAAAAGTTTTCCATAAACACAGGATCATTTCAGGAAATATCAGCGTAAGCACAGAACCACTGAAAACGCTGTAGTATATATGCGAAACCTGTAAGTGGTGCTGTAACGCTGCCACAGAAATGCACCAAAAGAGAAAAGAAGATTACGGAAAACTGCCCAAAACTTTCTCCTGTTGCCCTTCTGGTTGTTTTCTGAGAACATCTGTTGTATGCTGTTCTCCATGACCATTTGTTGTTCACAGGAGCATCATATTTTGCTGGAAAAGCCATAATCAGCTCAGTAGCTTCTGCAGCACAAACACAACCTTGTAATCTGCCATTGTTTTAATTTATTGGCTGGACCCATGCATCCAGCTTAAGTGGGCTATGCTATGTATGATGTAACCATTTCAAGAAAGATGCGGTTGGCTGTCCACACAGAGATGAAAGTAAGCGTTTACAGATTGGTTCACTCTGGGATCCGGTTTCAAAATGTAATGTTTACAGCCTCCCAAAACACCATTTCTGTGTGGATGAAACACTTAAATGGCAAAAACGTTTGTGTATACTCCTGAATTCATTTCTGTGTGGTCGGGGCCTTAGGTGAGCTTCGCAAGAAGTGGACTGAGGCTGGAGTCAGAAGATGAGGATCCATCACACACAGACAGGTCCAGGAAATGGGCTGCATGTGTTGTGTTCCTAGTGACGAGCCAATCCTGAACCAGAGAAGTCATAAGCGTCTCACCTAGGCTAAGGAGAAAAAGAACTTGTCTGTCTTGGTCTCAGTGGTTCAAAGTTGTTTTCAGATGAAAGTGAATTTTGAGTTTAATTTGGAAATCAAGGTCCTAGTGTCTGGAGGAAGATGTAAGAGGCACAGAATCTACAGAGCTTGAAGCCCAGTAGTTTTAGTTTTTACAGTCAGTGATGGTTTGTTGTGCTATGTCATCTGCTGCTTTTGGTCCACTGTACTTTATCAGGTTAGGAGTGAATGCCGTCAGCCATCCACAAGGAGATTTTCCATTTTCTTAGAAGCCAAGAAAAAAAAAATGTTTGCGAGCCACTGATCCAGACTGCTTAAAAAAACACAATTTGGTTTTTATTTTTTTACATTTTTTGACAGAAACCTTATTGTTCCTAGGATTTTTAAAGGTACAGTAGATGATAATTTGATCTGCTTTTTGTGGCAATTGAAGTTTTTTCAAACTTTCTAAAGACACAAAGATTTTGTCGCTTACACACAAAGACAAAAAAAAAAAATACTAAAAACAATCAAATCTTTATCAAAACTGTGCTTTGTATACTGTCTGTCTGGGACTTAAGCTCTTCCCACTTTGATCTCTTTGTTTGATATCAACAGTGTCAATTTGTATTTTGTCTAGTTGGAGCTATAAAAGGTTAACACTCACTTTCACCCCTCTCATCTTCATTGTATCTCCTCTCTACGTGTCTCTGTACCCTGTCTGTCTGGCTCAAAATCCTGTCTGTCTCTGTTTCGCAACAGTAATTATGGAGGTCATGTAAGAGATGGCAAAGACCCATACTTTGAGGTCCTTTGAAGAGTTGATTTATGATGATATCAGCGGGAGATGCTGCACTGACAGTGTGGACGCAGAGCCAGCTGGTTACAAAGAGATGTCTGTGTATGTGTGTGTATTCAAGACCTCTCCAATGAGGAAACCATCACCGACAATCAGGGAAAATAAAAGGAAGAGGCAGAATAATAACTCAAGGGATGGTATCCTAGCTGGAAAGATATTACCACCATCGTCCTAGCTGTGACTGAAAAACTACTCAGAAATATTTGTTGTCGTGGTAGCTAATGTGTTTGCAAATAGTTGTTACAAATCCAATAGGCAGAATAACATGAGCATTCATTTTTTAGTCATTTATGTGTCTGCCTGATGAGTAAAACTGCTCTACTCTGGTTTAAACATTACTCCTGCAAAAATTCCAAGCATTTTATCTTCCTGATGCTCTACTTTGTTGACCTGCTAGTCAATGACTATGAAAAATGGTTTGGAAAAAGATAACATGGCATTAAAGCTGTAACCAAACACCACCACTAATGACAAAAAGTGCCAAGAGATGCTTTAGAGTTTTAAAAATGGATCTTTAATCGAATACGGTTACCAAGCAGTGTCCATTTTGGTTGCTTATGTTAATGAGAACTTGTAGAAAAACAGAAGTTTAGTCAGTAGTTCAAAAAGAAGTCACGCTATCAGCATTCTTGTGATCAATATATATTGCACTCAAAAAGTATTCAAACCCCCTTCACTTTCTTTCAATGTTGTTATGTTGCAGCCTGATGCTACAATAGTTGAAATCATTATCTTTTTCTCTCAGTAATCTACACTTAGTTCCCTTTAATGACAAAGTGAAACAGAAATTTAGAAATATTTGAAAATTTGTTTTAAAAGACCTCAAATATTATTGACAGAAGTATTCAGTCCCTTTATTCAGTACTTAGTTGAAGCACCTTTGGCAGCAATTACAGCCTCGTCTTTTTGAATATAAAACAACAAGGATTTGCACACCTTGATTGGGGGATTTGCTGTCAATCTTCTGTGCGAATCCGATCAAGCTCATTCAGGTTGGATGGGGACTGCTGGTGGACAGTCCTTCTCAGGTCTCTCCAGAGATGTTCGATAGGGTTCAAGTCAGAGCTCCCGTGCTGCTCTAGGACATTCACAGAGTTTCCCTAAGCCACTCCTGTGTTGTCATGGCTGTGAGTTTAGAGTCATGGTCATGATGGAAGGTGAACCTCTGGCCCAATCTGAAGTCACGAACACTGTGGAACAAGTTTTCATTGAGGATTTCTCTGTGCTTCACTCCATTCAGCTGTCCCTCAACCCTGACCAGTCTACTGGTCCCTTCTGCTGAAAAACACCCCCACAGCATGGTGCTGCCACCATGCTTCACTGTTGGGATGGTATTGGGCAGGTGATGAGCAGGGCCTGGTTTCCTCCTGACATAATGTTTATAATTGAGGCAAAACAGTTCAGTCTTGGTTTCAACAGAGAGTCCTTCAGATGCTTTTTCACAAACTCCTAGCTGGCTGTGTGTGTTTTACACTGAGGAGAGGCTTCCATCTAGCCAGTCTGCCATAGAGCCCAGATTGTAGGAGAGCTGCCGTGATGGTTGCCCTTCTGGAACTTTCCCCATCTCCTAACAGCATCTCTGGAGCTTAGTCATGGTGACCATTGGGGTCTAGGTCACCTCTCTTACTAGGTCCCTTTTCCCCTGATTGCTCCGTTTTGCCAGGCAACCAGCTCTTGGAAGAGTCCTGGTTCATCTTCCATTTGGGAATTATGGAGGCCACTGTGTTTTGGGAACCTTCATTATGTCCAGTCAATTTATTTTACCACAGGTGGGCTCTAACCGAGGTGAAGAAACATCTCAGCAACAGTCAAGAGAAATTAGAGGAACCTGAGCTAAATTTTTTAAGTGATGATTTGATGGTTTGATAATTTATATGACTGTAGCATCAGGCTGCAGCAAAACAAAACTGTAAAAGTGAAATAGGTCTGAATACTTTCTAAATGCTATGTAAAAATGTCACTCATATGTTAATTTTCCCTGGAAAGGTCATTGGTAAAATATGGTTAGTTGGCTCATTAGCTTGCAGTGATAAATCTGAGTTTGACGGACGTGCTCACTGTGAGGCGTCTTCTCTCTATTTTCAGAATAAATGTTTTTTTTCCTCTCTCTCTCTACTCTTCAGGTCACCTCAACCGCATCAGATCCGGAGCTGGGGTTCACCATCGTATCGTGCTTTGTTTCTTCTGACTCCAACCCCAGTGTTGCCTCAGACTACACTCTCATCCAGACGGTCTGCCCTACAGACGACTCTGTCCAATACTATCCTCAGAGGGATTTCCCTGTCCTTCACACACCGATGGAGAAGAAAAGTTTCAGCTTCAACTTCAACTCTAATTTTAATATGTCCCTCCTTTTCCTGCACTGTGAGATGAGTCTGTGCTCCAAGATACCACAGAGTAACCAAAGATTACCACCGGTATGCAGCAAAATCCTCTCTAGTTTACTTCTTTTTGCATGATTATTACTAACTGTGCTAGCATTTATGGATTTTTTTCATTACTTTTAGGGTGTTGTTTTGGGAAGAGTTTGATTTAGCATAGCAGTGCATCATTTTTACTCTGTCTGATCTGAACCATGCAGCATCAGGTCTGCAGGAAACAAGAACTGATGGAGAGGTTGCCAAGTATCCAGCTGCAGAACAAAATAAGCAACTATTTTCGCCATCATTTTCATTTTTCTCTTATTCAACTCATGCAGTATTTTGCAATAACCTCCTCTATTTTCTGACCTTTGCACATGCAAAAAAGTAGTGAAAAAACACTGGCCTGAGGCTGACGTGTGACAGTGAAGCTAGTTGTTTTATTGTGATTGCAATCAGTGTCAGGTTAAGGCACACAAGTTTGTCGTTTGTTTGATTTCAGTGTTTATGCTATCTGTCAGATATGACAGAAGGCATTTCCTGAAGGTGGAAAAAAGATGACTGTTTGGTTTTCGCTTGAACAGTCCCTCTTTTTCTGTTATAATAAACAAGAGCGGTAAAGACTAGGGCTGAAAGATTCTGAAGATTCGGCTATCTGGTTCAGTTACCAATCATCACATCAAGTAAAAATGGGGTCTGATACATGGAAGAGAGACACAGAATCCAAGGTGTTTAAAGTCCAGTGTTTTTGGTTTTGACTGTCAGTTATGGTTTTTGGGTGCCATGTCAACTGCTGCTGTTTGTCCACTGTGCTTTAAGTCAAGAGTTAATGCTGTCAGCCATCCACCTGGAGATTTAAGAGCACTTGATGCATCTATATGCTGAGAGGCTTTGTATAAATACTGATTTCCTTTTCCAGCAGTACTTGGCACCTGCCTACAGTAAAGCCAAAGCTACCAGCAACTGGTTTGCTGACCCTGGTGTTACTCTGTTTGACTGGTCTGACCTGAACCCCTTTGAGAATTTCTGGGGAAATATAGGAAGATGAGAGACACCAGACAACAATACAGACGAGCTGAAGGCTGCTATCAGAGGAACCTGGGAGGAACCATACTACGTCAGATGCAGTAACTCAAAACAATTACTGAGAGCATAAGTTAGCATAATTTTCCAGAAGTTCAACATTTTTGTATATTAAACCTTTTTGACTGATGTTTTGTGATATTCTAACACTTTGAAATAGTGGATTTTTGATTTTTTTGAGCTGTAAGCTGTAATATTTCACTCTGTATCAGATGAATCTAAAATATAAGGAAGTTTTACTTCTTGCATTAAATCACAGGAGAGAAATAAACTTTTTCATTCTAATTTTTGAGATGCACCTGTAACCCTTTGATCAGTTAAAATGTAACACAAGGTTGATCGCCTGGTTTTAACGTTATGAAGTGGCTAACTGAGGTGTTGTTGCTCATTTTGAATGCTGGCACAGTGACCGCAAACTTATGAGACTATGATGTTGATGCTTTATCTGTTATAGGGATATTGTTAACATCGTAGCCCTAAAATAAAGGAAGGAAAAATTACAGTAAATTTCCAAGGAGTCAGATCTACCTAAATCCCATCAGTATGACTTAGCTCTCACCTAATCATTCCGCGTTTTAATGAATCCTCACTGAACCAGATTGCAATATTTATACCAAGCTTTGGATTTGATTTTTTATTGAACGTTGGATTCTCATTCTTGATAAAGAGTTAAATAGAGTAATATTTGTCAGTGTTGTCTTACGGTTGCTTGATTCTTAACATTTCTCAAATTTTATCCACACAGTGTTTACAACCTGGTGAGACCTGCGATTCCTTAGGTGTGGATAGTATCGTATCGATGATGATGAACAAGAAGACACTGACCAAGCCACTGGTTGTCGTGGATGAAACAAGCCAATCAGACATAACAGGTGAGCAAAGATGACACATTCTTCAGTTATATCTCTCATGATTAGACTCAGAAGGGTCTCAAATCTCTCGTCACTGTTGCCTGTATTTTTGTTTAATCAGCGCTACAAATGATGAGTTAAGCTCTGTTTTCCGTTGTTTTGAAACCAAAGTGTGATAAGGAAAGTAGTGAAGAGAGAGGCCAGTGTGAGGGACACCGAGCTCGGTCAGAGAACACTCGGTCCAGCACTTGGAGATTAAACCAAAACCACAAAACGCTGCACATCATTTCCCCACATCTGTTCTTTATTAACTCTGGTGTGAGTGTTGTATGTTTGTGTACGCAGGTGTGTACGTATGTGCGTTTGTGCCTGTTTACATTAATGACAGTACACAAGCGTGTGTTTTAGGGTGTGTATACATACTAGCATGTGGTCGACAGCAGTGTATGGGAGTGTACCAACGCTGAGGCCCAGTTCGGCTGCTCTGGACCGCTCCATGCTGTGAAGTGGAAAAAAAGGAGTCATACAGAACCGAGCTCCAGTTGTTTTCACTTAGGACCTTCACTGTGGCCTCAGCTTTCCACTGGGGGGGGTGGGGGGTTGAGGGGAGTGGTGGTCCAGCCAGGGCCTGAAGGCTTGATCAAGACTTGTATAGGCTTCATTCACTCACAGTCAAAGGGCTGTGAGAGCGATCACAGGGAGGGAGCAGATTTGAGGGGGGGCTGAGGTCACATCTTACTAATTATGGTTTAAACCAAGATGGAGTGATATCATGAGTGCCTGATATCTGGTTGACAGCCAGAGCTTTTCAAATCAGCATCCCCTCTGAGCAATGACATCAACAAGAGACCTGTGGTCAGTTTGAGTCAACCATTCTGACTCATGGGTTTAATAGAAACACGTCATTTCACACAGCGTGAGATAGAAGCTGAATGATGTATCTGAGAGGCCCATATCAGCAAAATCAACCTAGTTGTGTATAAATTTTACTTTAATATTCACTGGCTGTTAAATGACTACAAATCACAGTTAAGAAATGACAATTTATGGTTTGCTGTAATTTAAAACACTTTCACAAATATTGTTCCATAGAGGTCGGAGCCCCCCAGGAATTTTGACATAGGGGAGCTAAGGGAATCTTGATTTTCTCTCAGTTATATCAAACTTGTACAAAAATATTAACAGGAACCATATTGAGCTGAACACCTGCCGTGCAAGGAGCCAGAAGCTTATGTTGTGTCTGAATTTAAGAAGTGATGTTTTTGGGTTGACTGTTTGAGTTCTACTGTTTGTGTCATGGATACACAACATGAGATATCAGTTGTATCCCAAATAACTGATTGTTGATTAATGGCGTTCAAAAAAATTGAAGTCAGACTCCCCTTGAGTAAGTTCTCTCAGCTGTGTGTTCACTAGTAGTGCTGAAATAATGCCTTCCATAAAGCATTGTGATGCAGAGGTGGATGATTCTGCATCAACTGCATCAAGCATAAACTGATGCATACCGACACTGCTTTATAATTTCTACCATAAATACTCAAAAAATAACCAGTTTACCCTTCAGATGGGGCTGATTTCAGGGCATTTCAACGGTAGTCACACTATTAGTCACACCAGTCACATGTGATGCTACTAAACCAGTTAGCTCTTTTGTTAATATTAGGTTGGCATAAGAACACAGAAATGCTCAGAGGTCTGCAGAGGGCTGCTTCTAGAAACAGAAAAATGGGTGATGGATGGATGGACTCTTACATGCTCGCTGTCCCCACTGACAGTTTAATACCAGCATGTTTCAAAAGGGTTGTGATATTCAAATACACTACCATTAGTCAGAAAAATTAAGATTTGCTTTTTTAAAAGATTATTTTTTAATGTGACAGGACAGCTGAAGAGAGACAGGAAATGTTGAGAGGGTGAGTCGTGAGACATGCATCAAACATCGCCAGTACTGGGACTTGATAGTGTGTCAAAGACTTCATTCACACTTATTTGGCAGTGTAAATACTCATGTGTCCTTGGCAGCATTAACGACTGTCCCATCAAATGGGAGGAGAAGACTGCCTCCAGTGGGATCTAAACTATGATGCATTAAGTCTTTTTAAGTCACTTATTTAAAGGTGAGACAGGGAAGTGAATTCTGATGCATTTGGGGATGCATTTTCAATGCATAGTGTAGATGCCTGTGTGTACTTGCTTTAAGCTTGTGATCAGATCATACAGGATGGATGTGAATGCAAGGAGGAAATAACCTTCAAATTAAGTTTTCTAAATGACAGAGGAGGTGTGGCCAAAGGAAAATCTTGTAAGTCTGGTGCTAAAGCGCAACATTTACTAATATCTCCTCCAACAATCACATAACAAACCTTCAACATTAAAGTTTGTGAAGCTTGATGTTACCCCTTGATATTATACTGCAGTTATGAACCCAGGAGGCGGGGATTTTGCCATCTTGCTTTTTTTGCCACCAAAGATGAAGATATGTGAACGAGGATTGCCCTGTAGTCTGCTCACAATGGGGGCTATTTTCCCATCACAGATAGCCATGGGACGAACTATACGGTGCTTTACCATCTTTATGAATATAATGTACTGTATAAAAATCATGTTGTCTTGGAGAAATCTTTTTTCTACAACCAAGATCATGAATTTTGTTGGAAATATTTTTGGTTTGCCAGTGAATCGATTTACTGTTGACTTCGATACAATTGGGTTATTTTTCAACCAATAAATTTGCCCCCAGCTAGCCGTTAGAAGGACTGAGACTGATATTTTTTGGTCGTTTATGTCTTTATTATAGTGGAAGATTGTGGAGAGATTTGGAAAAAAGGAATGAGTGAGTGTAGAATGGCATTCCCAACTGTTTGGCTCTCTGTAAGGTATAAAGAGTCTGGGCTGAACTCAAACTGCCTGCTTTAAGAGTTACAGCCTGTATGGGGCAATTGACATAACCACTAGCTATCTGATGCCCTATATGAGCCTAATTTTTAAAACTGAGGGGCTACATCCATATCTTATAAAAGGTGTTTTTTTTTAGTTTTGTATCCTTTTATTTGGATAATACTGACAAGTTTACAACAGATATGATGTGGAAAACATGCAGTGACTATAAAAAAAGAATTCAGCCTCTGTTATTGATTTTATAACTCAGTCTTGGTTAGTATAATTTGGCTTTTTTTTTGGTCAAACTAAAATTAAGAAAAACCTCTTCAGTGTCAAAGTGAAAACAGATTTCTACAAAGAAATGCAAATTAAACAAAAAGGTGATTTCATAAATATTCAGCCCCTTCAAGTCAGTACTTTGTAGATGCACCTTTGGCTGCAATCACCACACTGGGTCTGTGTGAATAGGTCTTAGTCAGCCTCAAGGATCGGGCATTTCCTGTGTAGCTTCACTGTATGCTACAGGTCAGGGGGGTTTGTTGAATTTTTGGAACTTTTTTTGTATCCACTCCGGGACTTATATTATTCAATAACCTTTCTCTCAGAGTTGCCTGGTGTGTACTTTAGTCTTAATGGTGTAATAGCAGCCATAAATACTGATGAACCAGTGACTGAACCTTCCAGACACAGGTATCTTTATACTACAATCACTTGAGACACATTCACTGCACTCAGCTGATCCTAATTTCACTAATTGTGAGACTACTCGCACCACCTCTGTTGAATTAGGTCAGCCACCTTAAAGGTGGTAAATATTAATGCAATCACCTTACATGTTCTTTTTAATTGACTATACTTTGTATACATCTGTTTTCACTTTGCCATTAAAGAGTGTTTTTTTTCCCAAAAGGCCAAATTATATTGACCAAGATTGATTTCTAAAATTAATAAAAGGGTAAAACATCCAAGACAGTGAATACTTTTCATAAGCACTGTATTTTAGACCAATGGATCATAACGGTTAATGCAGCCTACACTACTAGTATATTATGCTGATCAAAATTATCTAGCAGAATTGAAATAATTTATCATAAGTTACTTGTGCATATGAAATATTCTAAGTTTAAAACTCTAAAATGCAGAAAAAGATATGGGTTACATATATTCAGTATCAGTTACGTTTTATTGAAAATTTCTGAGCTGAATTGGGTGGATTTATTACTTTTTAATTGCACATTAGGTTTCAGTCCTGGGCAATGATTCTTATGCCGTCACTTTAAAGCACAGAGGTTTCAGTGTTAATGTTAGAGAGATTGCTCAGGATATTGGTGAACTGAGACTCTGAGATTTGCTATAATGAGGGAGTGAGTTTGCTCAGCTAGTCCAGAGAAGGAAGCACCAAGCTTTGCCCACAATTTGAGTGGGTTTGTTTTCCATGGAACGGATTAAGTAAACACAGATATGCGATAAACACAGTGGGGAAAAAAACCTTAATTTCAAAGGCCGTGTTTTATAACACAAAGGCATCTCTTATGCTGGGATGGCAAACAAAACAAGCAGCCTTTTCAATGGGCGCAGTTTTGCACTGGACAGCATCCCAAAGTGCTGAACTTGATCTACAAATCAAAGGGGGCCACTTGTGGCCAACTTGGTGCATGGAAAAACATAACAGCCTTGAAAGCCCTGCCATCAAAAGTAGATTTACTGCTTCACAACATCAGTAAATTTTATGCCTTTTTTATGGTTCTGGTAAGGTTCAGGAAAAATTGAAAAAATATTTATTGGAGAGGTTGGCAGTGTCGATGTTATCATTAAACCAGTACAGGTACTTTTACTTTAGTTTGAGTCTGCACAGGGGGGAAGAAGATACAAAACCCAAAATCAGAATGTTTTTTTTTTTTAATTTGATGGGTAAGTTATAACCTCAATCAATGAGAACAGTTGCTATGAATATTACTTGATCAACTAATTCAATATACTAAAGCCACAGAGTAAAATAATCTTTGCAATACGCTGACCGTCCTATCTCTCCAAGGAGCTCATTTCTGTGAAAAACGTTTATGATGCATTACCCTGAATATAGCTGAAAAGGTTTTTTCTTACCCATGTTGGCTGACATATTCACTGACTCGATGTGAGGCTGTAACCTTAATCATTTAAATTAAAAAGAGGCTCTAGATCAGTGGTTCCCTCTTAATTGCCCCTGATTGGGTTCAGGTGTGGCAAGCATATGTATACTTTTGAGTTGCAGTTCTCTGTGCTGACTCATTTTCTCACCATCAGAGATACTGAGAGCCTCTCTGTGGGTTTTCTAGTTTTGTGTGTGAATGTCTGCTTAAGCCCATCTAACACTTTTCCTTATGAATTGCTGAGCTTTGTGTGTACATCTAAAACTGGAAATACACCATGCAAGTTTCATCTGGTTCAGACACAAATTTAGAGTTGCATGACTTACTTGGAAGTTGTGTCGACTTTCAGTCGGATCGTGCCATGTTTGTCATGCAGTGTACAGGGAGACAGCGGCTGATCACAACCCGACTATGGCCTGACCAGTTGTTATTGACAGGTTGGATGAATTTCTGGTGTTTGGTTTTTTGGTTGTATGACTCCACACACTCCTGACAGTGAGAGCAGAACCACGAGCAGAATCCTCAACTTTGTGGTATTTTTACCTTTGAAAAGTGTCAGATAACGTCTTAAATCAGCATGACATCAGCAGGAATTATTTGGTAATGCCCCCCAAAAAACCCACAATAGAGGAAATAAACAAGCAGGAAATATGCTTACCCTTTCACCCCAAGCTGACACAGGTAGTGATGCTATATAGAGACATATAGATAGATAGAGGTATACATAGAGAGAGATGGTGAGAATGAGCATATGACTAGACTTCAATTTCAGTATGTGAGACCTTAAAAAAATAAATAAATAAATTGTCACACTCCATCCCAATGTCACTTGTACAGTGTGAGCACTCAGGTCTTGCATCGGGCCGTATAGTATGAGCACATAAATTGTTAGAGAAGACTGCCCTTTGTTCAGGTTGTACCCCATGCACTCAGGCGGCCCAGGCTCAAGTCTGGCCTGTGCCTCCTTTCCCCCATGTTCTTCCACATGCTCTCTTGCCTGTACTGAACTCTATCCATTGTTCTCTTCTATAAATAAAGGCCTAAAAAGCCCTAAAGAGATGTTTTAGAACATCTATCAAAACATTGTACTCTATAAACAGCTTTATACCATCAATGTTTAAGGCATTAAAGCCTTTTAAATGTAATTTAATTGTAGCTAAAGGCTACAAAAAAGTCAAGTTCAACTGCAGTGGGCTTTATAAGTATGAACAACTGCTGTCAAAAGTCTAAAAGAGGCCATCAGTGGTTTTCTGCACGCTGTGAGGAGAGGTCAGAGTTGAACAAAAACAAGTTCTTATGAAGGGGTCCTCTCTCATTCCACGGCCAGCAAACTTACATAAACAAATGACGTTCATAGAGATATCTGAACTGTTCCAACTCTGGCAACAGCTTAAAGCTGCAAACATAAGCCATGAGTTTAATTTCCATGGTGCTGTCTGTTTCTGTTACAAAAAGAGAGAACAAAAGTCGAGCTCTGACAGATCTCCTGCAGAGTTTTGATCTACATAAACAGCAAGATATTATCTGAAAAGTACATAGATTTTAGCTTGATAACCACGGCTGTACTTGGATGATTGTCATGTAAATCATAATGTCAACTCTGAGTCATGTTTGCTGGAAAACACTGCACATGCTCCTTAGCTGTAGAGCTCTTCCTCCTATTCTGGTGAGGCTGAAGCATTAGCGGCCACTCTCTGCATTCTTAGCATAACAAGTCACATGGGACAGATAACACTGGAGCAATAGGATGGGGGTGAAGGGTGGCAGAAAGAGAGGACGTCCTCTGGCCATCGTCTCCTCTGAAATTAAAGCCCTCTCTGATGACCTGTCATCGTGCATTATGCGAGATGAAAACTCATAGGTGTCCTGTCCAATAATAGCATCCATTGTGCCGTATTCTTGGACACATACCAGGCTCGCCTCTTGAGTTTGCCAATACACAAGCGCCTTTGTATTGTTTGTTGAGACATAATTACAGCTAAGTAACTTTTGAAAGCCTTCCAGATGGCTTGAAATAAATGGGTTAGCAGAACTGACCGGAGTCATTAGGGTTCATCCTTTAGGACACTGTCAGCGTGCAGAATAGAGGCTCTTTCAACGATTTCCTAGTCCAGGTTTTTGTATCACATTCCTCAGAGAGTTGCTTATCAACACAGAGCAATATCAGTAATCTGCTGATCCTCTGGTATGTACCTGACAGGCTGACTCACTACATGTATTGTGTAATTATTTCAATAATTAAATTTTGTTATGAATACTGTTCCTAAGTAGACAAGATAAGTAGCATGTAATAATCTTACTCCTGCTTTTTTACAGTTTTTCCAACTCCAAAAGCACCTCCAAGTCCACAGGATCCATCCAATGAAAGTAAGTTATTACAGTATATGTATTAAACTATGCATTTGTCTCAATATGTGTCTCTACATGTGAGTCTGTGTATCCAAATTCCACAAAAACAACATATTTTAAAGTTCCTGTAATGTGCAAAAAAAAACCTTGATTTTAGGTTTGTTGTATGACAGCTCATTATATCATGAACCACCAGGCCAAATTTTGTTCATTAAAAATGTTCCGAAGTTTATTAAATTAATCTTCAAAATCATGAAAAATGGGGCAGTATAATCTGCTCAAGGATAGTGTGGGCCTGTCTGTTGAATGAGCTTAAGCCCCACCCACTCACGAGAAATACAATTCTCTCAAAGAGAAAAAACTGCTTCTGATCAGAGCGCAGCTGCCTGGCACTGTGCCAGAGCAGAGAGACAGAAGTTAGGAATTAAATTGACAGGAAGTTTTAACCTGAAATTCCATCAGATGTGTGTTCAGTCCGCCTCCCTACTGTCGGGACAACAGAGCTGATAGATTTCCCTGTTAGGGAGTACTTTTGTCTCAGAGCAGTGACCTTTAAAGACTGCCTTTTAATACAGTTTTTTCCAAAAATGTCCATGGGGAATTTGAATGGCGAATTTTACTTCCTGAACCAGCGCTGCTGGAAAAGTGGGTGGGCACTGTTAGGCTCTATATAAGGCTTTAGCTCAGTGGTTTAAAAACCATATTATACAGGATGCGAGTCAGACCAAGCACAACATTTTAAATGTTCAGTCCTTTAACATGTGCCTGAAGTTGCTGCTGCAGCACATAACATTTGTGTTTATTGACATAGAACTTGAGATCATTTCCCCTCACTGATTCATCCTTAGAAAGAAGAATTAAAGTCTTTTTAAACTCACATTTAAAACTAGTAGTGCCCATTTTACAGTTTGACCTAAGAGATCTGCAGCATGGTGCCATGTCTTGACATGCAAATGTATGATAGCTTTAGATAGCAAGTCCTTTTATTAACCTTTTATTTTTTTTTCTTCCACATTAGCTGAACATCATTAACAAGAGTTCTATCATCCCCCTTACACACATTTGTTATAAACATTCACTCACTACAAAGCACTGTCTTAATGACGTTAACTAAAGCAATACATCTCTATTTTTTGAATACCCTAGGATACCATATAAGCATATTATCACCCATTCCTGTGACAGATACTCATCTCAAGCAATTATGCTTGCTCAAAATAACTAAGATGCAAAAGTTATGTTTAATGAGAAGTAAAAAACATTGATTATGAGCAGAAAATGGTGGAACAAAATGAGTTGAGTTCATGGAGCCTCCGGCTGGTTACCAGATGGACAACAATGCCAGTTCTCTGTGTATTTTATTGAACTTGCACTTCTTTTGATATCTTATCTTTACATCTTACTTGGAGTGAAGAGAGAAGGAAATGTAGCATGAATAAAACATTTCTTCTAGCTTTCTCAGGGACAGTAATGTTTTACTTGTTGTTTTGGGTGGATAATGATAATTTAGTAACATCAAAAGTATCAAAAGATATTTAAATTGAAGGAATAAACAACATGTGAGAACTGTTAGTATGCCTGTTGACATTGAATAAAATGAATAAATAAGATTATTCATTGTTATTAGATGTAAAATAAGAAAACAGAAAAAGTTATAGTTTAATTTTTGATATGGTTATATACTAAGTTTGGAAACCCCTCTCACATCTAACATTGTTCTTTTTCATTTAATATTGAACATGTGGTTGCTCAGTAAAACATGACTTTGAGAGGCATAAATATTATCATGTTGCCATGCCAACATGTTTGAAACATGTGCGCTGCTCTTTTTTCCAGGCCCACTGTACATTCTGGACACTCCGACGGTGGTGGGGATTGCTTTTGCAGCCTTTGTGATTGGGGCTCTGTTGACCGGAGCCCTCTGGTTTATCTACTCACACACAGGTAGGTTCTTTACCTGCTGCTTCACGGCCCCGGCTCACCTTTCTTCTACATTAATGAAAAGATAAGATGCAAAGGAATGTCCGAGTGTCCCTGTGCCAAAAATGTGCTGCTGAGATTGCCAAACATCCTGCTGCTGACAGAGGCCAGTTCACAATAACATATTGACTCCTCTACTGTAAATATATCCTGTTGGTCAGCAGCAAGGGCTCTTCTCTTTCCTGCCTTTGAATGTGTTTTTTGGGGCCGCTGGGTGGTCAACGAATATTCTCAGTACAATGGCTGGAGACGAGTTGGAAATTCCCCTTGTTGGGTTTAGTGGCCCTCACAGGAAAAGACTCACAATCTGTCCATTAGATGCCAAGACCTTCCCCATCATCCCCAGCCTGCCGACCCAGCCAACCCCTCATAGGAAGTGTGGTCCCAGCAGCCCTCTGGGTTCACCGTTGCATAGAGCTGCCCTGTTCTCGTTGACCTGACTCCTTGACTGGTGATCCACCGTGCCGTTGACCTATCGCCTCACAGCTGATGTGTTCTCCATGGACGCCTTTCATAAGCAGGGTCAGAGGGTTTGAGCTTAGGAGTCTTTCAGAAAACACAACAATGAGAGTGTTTAAGTTAATGCCAAGTTCACAGTTTTGAAGAAGCTCATATTTGGATTAGGACTGGGCGATATGGGCCAGAAGCCATGTCTTGATATTGCATTTTTTTCTGATGAATTACATGCATGTTTGTGCAGACAGCTTAAACCAAATGTCACTTGCCCATCGGGATATCAAACATCTCACTTTCTAATGATCTGTTATTTCCTTTACAGTCCATAACAAGCTCTTTTATCTGTGGTTAAGTTAATGTCATAATCTTTGCTCTCTCAGAGTTTCTTATTTTTTTTAAAAACAGGAAGTCAGTTACCATTAGTTTAATCAGTCCAAAAATCCAAAATGAAATGAAACCTTGCTGGATATGCCACTGTCAACTGCAAATGATATTATTAGAAAGCGGAAGCATTTAGGAACAACAGCAGCTAAGCCATGAAGTAGAAGGCCATAAAAAAAAATTCTGGTGGGAGCTTCATAAATGGGTTTCTAAGAATCTGCATGCAAACCTCACCTTGCCAAGTCCAGTGCCAAGCGTCAAACAGAGTGGTGTAAAGCTGACCGACACTGAACTGTGGAGCAGTGGAAACGTGTTCTGCGGAGTGATGGATCATGCCTCTCTGTTTGGCAGTCAGATGGGCGAGTCTGGGTTTGGCGGATGCCAGGAGATTGTTCCTGCCTGACTGCATTATGCCAACTGTGAAGTTTGGTTGAGGAGGGATAATGGTATGAGGCTCTCTTCAGGGTTTGGGCTAGGTCCTTTATCTCTAGTGAAGTCAATCTTAATGCTTCAGCATACCAAGACATTTCAGACAATACTATGCTTCCAACTTGGTGGCAGCGGTTTGGGGAAGACCCTTTTTTATTCCAACATGGCTGCACAAAGCAAAGACTATAAAGACATGGTTGATGATTTCCATGGTTTGACTGGCCCACACAGAGCCGTGACCTAAACCCCAACGAGCACCTTTGAAATGAACTGGAACAGAGATTGCGAGCCAGGCCTTCTCATCCAACATCAGTTCCTGACCTCAAAAATGCTCCACATAATGAATGGGCAAAATTCCTACTAAACACTCCAAGATCTTGTGAAAATCCCTCCAAGAAGAGTGGAGGATGTTATAGCTACAAAACTATGTAAAACCAATTCTATATTAAAGTACATGAATTTGAACAAGAAGTCATTACAGTCCATATCAGTGTAATGGTCAGGCAGCCGAATACTATTGTTCATTCAGATTATCTTAATAACTTTGCCCAACTTCAGCTGGGATTGTGTTAAGTGCTTGAGATAGTAATCATCCTCCCTGACGGATGATGGTGCATCTTTATAAATGAAGATGACACTTGTCAAACGCTTACTTAAAGCCATATTCACTGATGGAAAGTGTCATTTATGGCCATTTACTGAACAAACTCTCAAGTAGCAGAAAAGATCAGCTGTCAGATTTAAGTACCCGTATCTTTATCACAATATTGACATTGGCTTTGCCTTCTAAAGTCACTGTATTCAAGCTTTATGGGCTTTGTGGCGTGACCAAGATACACATGAGTTGTAGTTGGCTTTTCAAAGTAATGAGGGCAAAAGTGAGCAAAAAAACAGGTGTAGAGTAATTGTTGTTGAAAGACTTTAAAGATGTTGAGATGAAGAGCCTCAGGCTTGTTGATGTTACTAAAACTGGGATTTGTTTTGAAGCTATCTCGGCTGGAATGACCTTACATGGTAACATTTGCTGTTCCACGTAAACCCCAAGAATGGAGATCCCCCAACACAACAACTAAAGATATCCCATCAGAGAATATTTTAAACCAGCATAGAGTGATGAAACATGAAAACAGATCAGATCAATCCCCCAAGGGTCTGAGGACAATGTTCCTGCTCTCTTGAGGAACATTCTCTCCTTTTTTCAGAGTCCCATACACTCACTGGCATTAAATTTGAGGTTTTGTATCCATTGCGGTTTGATTCCCTAAAAGGCAATTACAAGAATCAGTGCTTCAAAAACAACCCAGGATATATCCTTTGACATTTTGCTCATTATCTTGGCACACATAATAGGATTTCTCTCTGCCAGGGCTGCAGTCAGGACTGCCAACAGATCTGTTCTCCACCTCGGCTCAACTGGTGAAATAACATACGAACAAAAAATCAAAACCAATTGTGAAAACAGGCTGAATCACTTACATGAAGAGAAATTTCACACATTATCTGCTCTGAAATACAAACATATGCACCGAGATTAGAAAGTAATGGTGATCACACGCTCCACAACTGTAAGATATGCTTTCTTGGTACAGAAAACTATAAACCAGATTCATTTTTGGCTCTGTTCATGGCAGGGTTTTTTGTAAGTTGGTCAGTCTGCCATTTGGGGTCGAACCAAAAAATTTGAACAACTTTGGATGGACTGACATGAAGTTTTATTCATTGATAATAAAAAGAAGCTTGGTATTAATGGCGGATGGCCAGCTAACATTTCCTTTAGTGCCATCATGAGGTTGAAATTTATAGGGTAAAAATATTTGAAAATAATGTACAGGTGCCAATTGTACTTGTTTGGTTATATTTTCCTCCAAATCATGACCAAACACATTCAAATGGTACAATGTACCTATCTTTATCTTCATAGCAACAGGGAGAAAGATAGCATGACATTATCAGTATGATACTGATTTCAGAAGATACAGTGCCTATAAAAAGTATTCACCCCCCTTGGATGTTTAACCATTTTATTGATTTTATAAATCAATAATGATCAATATAACTTGGCTTTTTGACAAAAAATAATTAAAACAATCTTCAATATCAAAGTAAAAACAAATTTATACAAAGTAATGTCAGTTCAATGAAAAAATCCAATGTAAAATAAGTGACTGGATAAATATTCACACCCATTAAAGTTACTGACCTAATGCAACAGAGGTCCAGCCAATTGGTGCTAGTAGTTTAACAGTTAGTGAGGGCCAGTCACAGGTTTATCTGTATTCCTGGCTAATATTACACCATGAAGACAAAATGACACTCTAAGCAACTAAGGTGAAGGTTATTGAAAGTATAAGTCAGAGGATGGATACAAAAAAAATCCCAAGGCACTGAACATCCCCTGGAGTTCAGGTAAATCCATCATCAAGAAATGAGAGGAATATGGCACATGTGTAAATCTGCCTAGATCAGGCTGTCCTCACAAACTGAGTGACCATGCAAGGAGGAGACTAGTGAGAGAGACCACCAAGACACCTATGACTACTCTGAAGGAGTAACAAGCTTCAGCAGCTGAGATGGGAGAGACTCTGCATACAAGAACTGTTGCTCGGGTTGTTCACCAATCAAAGCGTTATGGGAGAGTGGAAAAGAGAAAGCCACTGCTGAAGAAAGCACACGTTAAATCTTAAGCTTTTTGGCCATTAAACAAGACACTATGTACGGTGGACACCAAACATTGCACATCACCACAAACACTCCATCTCCACTGTGAAGCTCAGTGGTGGCAGCATCACACTGTGGGGATGCTAAAATGAATGCAGCAAAATATAGGAATATCCTGGAGGACAATATCATTCAGTCCAAAGAAGAAGTATTGCTTGGGAGAAGATTTGTTTTCCATTAAGACAATGACCTGAATCATACAGCGAAAGCTGCACAGAAATGGTTTTAAGACAACAAGGGGAATGTTCTGGAGTGGCCAAGTCAAAGCCCAGACCTCAGTCCAATAGAGAATTTGTGGCTGGACTTGAAAATGGTTGTTCATGCCTAATTCCCTGTGCAGTCTGACAGAGCTTAAGCAGTTTTGTAAAGATGAATGGGGTAAAATAGCAGTGTCCAGATGTGCAAGCCTGACTGAGACCTGTCCAGACAGACTCAGAGCTGTGATTGCAGCCAAAGGTGCATCTACTAAATACCGACTTGAAAGGATGAATATTAATGCAGTCACTTATTTGACATTACGTTTTTTTGTTTACTGTTTTCAATTTGACAGTAAAGAGGTGTTTTTATAGCTTTAAAAAAATAGTCAAATTATATTGACCAGGATTGATATATGAAATAAACAAATGGGTAAAACATTCAAGGGGTTGAATCAGTTTTATAGGCTCTGTATATGAAGTAGGTCATAGGTCTTTGAAGTATTGAGCTTAGTTGTCCCACTTGGCAGATCTTCTTCCTATAGGGGATTTTCTTGTATATGAAGGGGAGTTAGCCTTGTAATTGGTTTAAAAGATTGCTGACATTGAGGTTAGTATAAGATAACATAGTGTCTTTGTGTTTGATCCCACGGTTCGGCTTCTGCTATTGTATGTCTCTGACCTTTGAAAAAAGGGACAACTACTGGGTTAATTTATTAATTGAGTTTGTTTCGTGTTATATTGCCTTTTCACACTGCCGACTTGAGGTTTGGTTTTAATAATGTTTCTCATTTATCAACAATGTTTATATCAAGATAAAGTCATACATTTAAATGGAAGACAAATTAGTAAGATTCAGAACATCACAGCTCTCAAGGGACTTTTCTGTTTGAACTGTCAAAATGTTTTTACTTTTTAGTGATTTTTATCCAAATAGATACTGAGATTGTGCCTCTGTTTCTTCAGTTTAATGCGAATTGTTCTTGAGTCCGACATCTGTTGCAACAACTGCATACAGTTTTCAAACACAGCATGTTTCTGTGACATAAAAGCTGCCTTTATCTCTGTGATCGAGAAAGATAATATTGGACTTGGATTCACCTCTTCTGTCTGAGGAAATATAAATTCCCAGGTCCCTTTGTTTCGTAGAGCTCTCGGTCCTGTGAGGGGAAAACTGCTGGCAGCTCTGTTCTGGTAAACATTAACAGAACTCCGGGGCCCCGAAGAGGGAGCGGGATGCAGGATCGCCTGTGGACACATGTGCCTGTCATATATGCAAACACTCATATGTACACTCTCTGCTTTTAGTCCAAACCAAGCTGTCAGTAGAAAAATCTTTGTCTAAGGGAGAGGACTTAATTGGGTGCTTTCCATTTTTCTAGCAAGAGGATTTTTAGGAAGTAACCAAGGAACAGACTGCAGAGATACTGCTGCCAAAAACTCAAATGAAACACAGATTTGGATTTATTTCAGAAACCCTTCTTTGTGTATCAGGGACATTTCTGTAAGCAAATTTCAGAACTTTTATTCGCTCCTCCTTTTTAATCATTGGATCCAAAGAGTCTACGATGCGAAATGCTTATTTAGATGTAGAAAAATAAACCAGTGAGTGGTTTGTGCTTTAGTCAGAAGATCCTGCGTTATGTTTGTTCTGCTTCATCTACTGAAGCTGCTAATTGATTCCAGACAACCAAAGAAATCAAATCCATAAGCGGGACTCCTCTTCATCTTTCTGTCCAAAATATCTTCCATCAGATAGGATGTTTGCTGAGGTTTCCAGGCTTGCTATAGTGATATTTTTAGGTCCTTTGAGTTGAAAACAAGCTGTGAATCTATGGCACATTACACTTAAAGGAGATAGACATTAAAGTAGATGGAGAGCAGAGTTTTCCTGCATTCATCTGAAAAAATGAAAAATGCATTGTACTGAAATCTAGACTGTTTTTAATTACACAAGAGTAGAGTAGAAACACACGGTAATGCAAAAGATGTCTGGGGATTATAAACCAAGTGATTGATTAAAAATAATTTAAAGGCTTTAGCTTTTATTATGATATTGAAAAATACAACAAAAGATGCAGTTTGTATTTAAAGAGGTGTTGAATTTTGGAGAGTGACATTCGCTATTGTTTCGAGAGACATCTGACTGCAGACCTCTATAGCAGGGCCATAGAGGACTAACGCTCTTTGGGTAATGCCTTAGTTTGTGGTGTGCCATTTTAAATTTTATTTCCCGCCCCCTTACCCTAATCCTAACCTTAGGGTTTAGGCGCCTAACCCTAACCCTCTAGGGTTTTTTTCTTAGTTTGTAATGTTACAAATGTACTACAGGTGGACTCCACTCAAGGTGTAGAAACATCTTAGCAAAGATTAAAAGAATTTGAAGGAATCTGAGCTAAATTTAAAGTCAATGTGATACCTCAGTTTTTTAAAATTTTTGTAAATTTGCAAAAATGTCCAAAATTCTATTTCACTTGTCATTAAGGGGTACTGGGTGCAGATTAATGAGGATGAAAATGAATTTGACTGTAGCATCAGGCTAACAAAAGTGAAGGCACTTCTGAATGCACTGTATGTCATTATGTGTGGGATCTCTTCATTTTCAAAATTGGTTGAGGTTTCAAAAATCTTTTGCTGTGCTAAGTTTTTAAAACGACTTTAAATGTCTGAAACTTGTTTTTAGAAAATGCCCCCATACTGGGTGTTTGTCAGTGAACAAAACACATTCCAGCGTTGTAGGAGAGCAATTTCTAACTTTTAACCAAGTTACTTGTCACGCTTCTTTCTGTGTTTGTGTCATTTACATCCTTTCTTCTATCTCTCTGTCTTTCCTGCTTTGTGTCTAGGCGATGCAGCTGCTGCAGGAACACAGCAGGTCCAGAAGTCCCAGCCCACCTCAGAGAACAGCAGCGCTGCCCACAGTATCGGTAGTACACAAAGCACACCATGCTCCAGCAGCAGCACCGCGTAGCCCAGGAAGAGACCCTGCCACAGCACCGTAGGGGTCTATGACCACATGGACCGGTGTGTCAGTCTCCTTCCATGAAAGGAAATATGCAATATAAAGTTAAAAAAGTAGAATCCAAAATAGAACAAGGTAGATGATAATGCTTTTAATCCTTGTGTAAATTCCTTTGATGCCACTTTGACTAAGAACAGGAAAAATCTACTGCTTTTATTTTTATTAGATCTACAAAAAATAAGTTAATACCAGGCTTTCCTTTCTAATCCAGATGCTGTTTTTTAGACTTCAACACAGCCTTTTATTTTGACCGTACATGGTTTGATTTAGGCTGTTTATAACACGCAGGTGTGCAGCAAGGAAAGCAGACAAGCAGCAGTGATGTCAGTATTAGTAAGTGAGATGCTGATGGCTGGTCTAACACGTTCCTTCATGACATGCTGACCTTAAAGGGGCAAAAGAGCGAAGCAACCACTATAAACATAAGGACAAAAGTGCAGTATGTTGTCATCTTTTAACGAAGAGAGGTGATGGCTTTTTAAAGAAAGTGTACCAGGTATTGAATGTATACAGAAGAGTAAACACCAAATAATGTGACAGATAAATGTGAAAAGTCATGTTGATAAAAGATACATTATAATGCTATCACTTTGATGATACTAGGTTCTTTAAGTAGTTACAGTAGTTCATTTCAGCAGATTTGAGTCTGAGACTCGATGAAAATAATGTTTCAAACTTTGCAGGGGCATTATGTGTTCCCCTTTCTAGTTTCTGATAACAGAATAGTTTAACATTTTGGTAAATGTGATCAGCACTCTGAGATCTTTTTGATAAGCTGGATACTGGAGATAAACAGCCTAACCTCGCCTAGCACAAAACGGAAAGAGACAGGAAACAGCATAAAGCTTTAATAACAAACAAACACTTACACCGCAGAGTGTACTTAGCAATTATTTGCTAGCTTTGCAACTGTCTCATGCTGTTTCTGTATGAATTTTAGAACGGGGTTGTTATGAGCTTAGTCATCTGTTGCTCTGTCCATCTTAATGTACAGCCCCTGTTGTGATGCTTGAAAAACAGCCTTTAGCACCCCCAGAGCTCAACTATTAACATGTTCAATTTTGTCAAACTTAGTAACAACTGCGCTTTCTTGATTTGGGGGTTACTTAAAAGTTTCTCTGGGCTACCTTTTTTCTCCCTACGCATAGTTTTGAAGCTAGGCAAAATTAAAATACCCTTTCTCCAGCTCCATCATTCTCATTAAGACATCAGAGTGATAACAACCAACCATCCACCATTAACTATTATATTTGAGTCTTGAATCTAAAAGAAACACAGGAGACGTGCATACAAATATCTTCAAATTAAAGATTAAAATGTTACAGTAAATAAGTTAAGAAAAAAATCATATAAATACGCATATTTCCTCAAATGTTAAACTTTTCTTTAAGTTTGAGATAGAAGATTAGAGCTGTATATTTGTGTAAGTATTGTAAATACTCATAAATGCTATGAGGCAGAATATGTGCAAATTCTGTTTTTCTACTTCCTTATGACAGGATTTGTAAGTTATAGGTGAAAGTTAATTCTATATCTGATTTTTAGATGTTTAAACAGTGATATTTAGTGACAGATTTAGTGTAAACAGAGTATAATTTAAGGACATTAATTCAAAATTATGATTAAGTATAGTTGAAAGCAGTTTGATCTTAACATCTGTTTCTCTGCAACCCTACACTATTTACTGCCAATGTAATTTCTGTATCCTCTTTAAGTAAAATGTTCATTCTGTTAGATTTAAAAAAAATAGTAGAAATATACCCACCTTAAGATATAACTAAAAGCAGATAAAGGCAGCAAAGCTACAAATAAGTGACACAATTAATATTGGCTTCTTTTAATAAAGGAGTTGAAGAATAATGTCATATCACTCAGTGATTCTGGAGAAAAATGTTACACTTCATTTTACATATTTTATCGTCTCAGAAGCAGAGTAAGGTAGTGTTTATAAATCATAAAGCTTCATGTACAGTGTATGTTGTGTATAAACCTTGGCACTGACAGAGTGTTAAATAAGCTGTACTTCGAGCTCATTATAATGGACGTATATTTTCATGTTTTTATATTTTTCTGCAACACCACGACTGTCCCACCGTCTCAGAACGACATGAATGTTTGCTGAAGTGCCTTCCTTTAACCTGTTTGAGTGTTTGTGGGACAAACTGTGCCCTTTGTATTGGAGGAGGGGAGTTTCCCTGTAAGGATTTAACCAGAACAAGAAAAACAGAATGTACTCTATCTCAACGTTTTTCTCCTCATGTAAACATGTATAAAGCTTTCTACAGAGGGAACAGAGTTTAAATTTATATATATTTGTGTATAGAATTATATTTTGGAATATATTTACCCAGAGAATTTTATTGTCGTGTGTGTGTGAAAGTACTGTGAATTTTTATGGATGTGCTCATGTATTCTACATGATTAAGGAGGATTTATTCTCTTCATTCATACAGGTCTCATCACATGTTTTATGACACTTTAGTTACAGTCATATATTCATATTTAAATACAGAGCTATTCAGCTGCTTTTGTGGAATCACACTTTTGAGTGTTTAGTTAAAGTGAGTTGGATGCAAATACTTACACTTTGACTTAAATGCCCAGTTATAAAAAAAAAAACTGCACTGACATTTAGTGACTTTATGTTTTAGTTTTATTAAATCATGTGTCCTAAAACATATTATGTAATGAGTCCTTAATGAATAAGAGATGTAAATGCTTCTCAAACTGAACAGGACTTCTTCTATGCAGGAAATACAGCTACAACTCTCCTCATAATAGCTATGCAAGCTTATTTTTTTTATTTACAGACTATTTTCCTACAAGGTGTCACTGAGTATGGGCTGCAGCAGTGAGTAAAATGTGCCGAACAAAAAATTCTCACACTTCCAGGTAGACAACTGGTGGAAATAAGCACCAGGATATACAGAAGCATAAGGTTAAAATTTATTTACTTTTGTTATCCCCTTTGGGCTGTTACTGTAAAGTTAAGAGTAGCACTCTTAAAACGGACGTCTGATTTATATGATTTTTCCGTTACACTTAATCTTAGTAATTAGTAATTAGTAATTTTATAGAAATAAGTGTTGTATTCATTTCTCAAGAATAAGGTGGTAATTACCTTGTAATAAGTTAGCATTTTATCAAGTATAATCTTGGAAATATGATATATTAAGGAAGTATTTACCTAGTAATGATGCATCAATTATCAAGTTGTTCCTTGTAATATTGTGGCAATTCTCTGGTATTTAGGTGGTGTTTTACCCTAACCCCAACCCTTTAAAGCTAACTCGAACCCTTATATTATGTGACACAGTAATTATGTGGTATTTTACCCTAATCCTGACCCTTGTAATATTGCGGCTTTTCTCTGGTAATTAGGTGGTATTTTGCCAAGATTTTTCTTAGAAATAAGATGAAATTTTCAATATAAGTTGCTTGATAACTCCCAGGTAATGTCTTTATTTTGGCCCACTAAATTAAAGTTAATCCTTTCTGAATGGTTTTCAAGTCATTTCTAGGCTTAGACGGTTAGGGCTAGAGGGTTAGGGTAAAATCCAACCTAATAACCAGAGAATTGCCACAATATTATGAGGAATTATTTGATCATTAACAAGTTATTACTAGCTAAATACTTTCTTAATCATACAGAGTTATGGATAATATGCCAAGTTATTACAAGGTAATTACCACCTTAGTCTTGAGAAATCACTGGATAATTACCACGTATCACTATGAAATTAAATAAGATGCTAAGGTTTGCTGTTTTTCTTCTCTATAGTTTTGTTGCATTTTTTAACATCTTACAGCTGATCTGGCAAAATAAAAGACAATTTTGAGTCCTAGAACACCAGAATCAACTAAAAGGATGCTTTTTAACTCGAGACCATGCTTATAAAATTTTGATTACTGTTTTTAAATAATGCACATTTTAAATTTACATTTTAAAAACTATGTTATTACAATTCAACTTAATTTAAGCCACACTTACCTCGTGACTTAAATAAACATCTTCAAAACATTCAAGATATAAATGTCAAACCTAAGGGCTGAATTGCTTCAGCTAAGTAAAAATGCACCGCCAATGAGGCAAGCCATTTTACTTGAATGTCTTTAATAAGATTTTGTGACTCATTTTGATTGTGGATCCAGTTTCTGGACACTCAAAGGATTTAAATATATAAAAAATTAGACCCTTTTTCCACTTTCTATTGTTACTGTGCAACCACATACACAATATCACCTAAAAATGTTGCTATTTTTCCGTGACCTTGTTGATCCACAGCATTAAATTGTATTAAATTGTCTACCTGGAAGTTTTTGTCTGGAAAGATGGTGATCCTTTCCGATTCGCTCAAACTCAATGCTTGGTAATCATGCTGTCATAGAACAATAACCAGACTACAGACTTGTTTCGGTCCTCTTGTTGTCACAACAATTGCAACATCTCCTGAAAGTAATGCAAAGATGAAATCAAGGAAAACCCACTGTTGGCAGCAGTTTGACCACATAGAGAGCTGAATATATAATAAGTTTGTGTGTATTCAGTAACAATGGAGGATGGAGAGAATCCAGCTATTTTATTTTGTTTCTGGAAACCAAACTGTTTTCAATAACACTTGAGAGATGATTTTTATTGAGTTGCATTGGAACCACTTGGACTTAGAGCAACATTCGTGCTTGTTTGTTTTATCGGGCCTGCTGCCAGCGAACGTCCGAGCCACAACCTTGCTGGATCCTCTATTCAGTAAAGCTCTCAGTAAATATACAGCAGTGATATGAAGCCGCTGTTGCTGTTATCAAACAGCATCATCATGAAAAACAACACTGCATCCCTCTGTATACAGAGGATACTTAGTGAGAGATCAGTGTTTCACCCAGCAGAAATATGCTGCAGCCTGTAATCAGCGGTCATTGTGGGATTAAGGCGTTCTGACGTTCCTGTACTGTGGAGGTTTCTCTTATCGACTGCGGTGAATCCATCTCCCGTATGTAATTATCTCCTCCACCTCCCTCATGTCATGCTGTTAAGTGGCTGAGCCTCAAGTTATGTTCTGGATCTAATCTTCTCATTTGAGATAATTGGGGGATTTCTTTCACTCACACTAACATTATGATCCATGAGAGTTGCTGTTCAAACATTCCTGCCTGCTTTTAGCTGCAGTGCATGCTGGGAAAGAGCTACACTTCTCCATCTGTTACAAAAATATGCCAAACTTAGCAGATATACTACTCTGTCAATATGAAATAATGATGCTGTATCACATAAAAGGAGCATTTTTAAAGTGTGCATGTTCAGTTTGTGATTTATGGTAAATGCTGATCCAAGAACAGCTGTAATCTGAGCACAAAACTGCAAAAACTCCAGTTTAAGTGTATTTGTCTGCCTAATAAAAAAAAACTAATTACACCAACTTTAAGCCACATTTATCTGCCAAATCCAGACAAACATCCTATTTCAAGATATAAAACATAAAAATGAGGCCTGTATTGCTTGTGGTGCCTCTAGTACGTTTCACCTATGACTGTCTTGAAATGAGATATACAAACTAAATTTAGGCTGGCTACATACCAGATGATTCTCATATCTTAACCAGTTCAAATTTTGTGGGAAACCACACATGTAAGAACAGTTTAAACCCATCTCTAACATTAAAACCTTGATGCAAACTCAACCATTCGGCCATATCACAAGACCACAGGTCTCCCAATTGTAACGATATCACAGTGGTGATTCCACAGTTGCATCAAACCCATCAGCAATATCTGCCTATGCCTTTCTTTTTTCTGCCCCATAGTGGTTTGTTGTTAAAGCACTGTAGAGGCTCTGATTTTGCTGCCATAATCACAGAACTGATCTTCTTTTTCTAACACAACATCTGGTCATTGACACGTCTGGCTATAACCATGCATACCAGCTCCAAATTTCAGTTACTGGCCTCATAACTTGCTTATAATAAGTATTGTCACTTAAATAATATCGGTTTACCAATAGTTTGGGCACATAACCAGTTGTGACAAGCTACCAATCATCTATGGCCATTGATAGTTGGGGAAAATCAGGCCTATGATAGTCAAGTGTGTTGCCAGCTAATAGTATTTAAGATATTTTTGACTAGAAATTCAACAAATATGCTTATTTAGATGTGAGTTTTTGCAGGGAAATCCATATTTCTAGTTATTGATTGTATTTTTATAACCATGTGACTACCTCATGTTGTTCTATGAATGTGTACTTTGTGTGTTTTCATAAGTGTGAGTGTTTTCAATACCTATGTTTGAGCTCAAAAAAGTTTTTATAGTTTATTCTGAGGGTGGATGATTCTGGGCCCCTTAGTGTTGCATTTTTCAATCTCAAAGCAAATAATGAAGAGTCTGAGCTTCTATGATGCCAAGATCGCCTTTTTGGGGCATTTTGTAAATGTGTAAAATTTTGATTATACGTTCATTCATGTTTTTCTTTTGGTTTGTGAAACTTTTATATATGCTGTAAATATGCATGATACATGTATACCCATTATGTCCAATAAATTTCCAGAATATTTTACAACCAACTCTTGTTTATTGATGATTTGTGTGCCACTCTCTGGGTGCTGTACTGGAAGTATGTGTGGATCCCTCCTGTATGGATGTGGTTTACAACAATGAGCTGTAATAATGATGTGTTAGGTTTGGCTCTGCTGTGCTGAAGTCATGACTCGTCTCTGGTGAGCTCATAGCTTGATATGGACCATGTGGACCTCTGGCTTTAGGTTTCTTTTTTTCAAACCAAGATGAGTGCAATGCATGAGTCCATACCTCGCCCTCCCCTCCCCCGCTGGCTTTGCTCCGTCTTTGCTTTTGATTAGAGCTCCTTGGAGACCAGGTGTAAGCAGTGTGTGCTGAACTACATTTGAAAGTCTCTGTGATTATGGCAGCAGAGAAGGCGGCCAAGGGCGACTGGTAAAGCAGCTTCTTTTTATGCCAGCTCAGGTTTGAGTTGACTGGTCCATAAATCTTTTTGACCCCTTTTAAAGCCACTGGAAATCAAAATGCTGAATAGGCATCTTACTAAATTATGATATGTACTGTACATGACAGAAAACATCCAAAACGTGTTACAGATTAGTTGGCAGCTAGTTGGCCGAGGGGCAAGCTTCTGCCACCTTGGTTCAGCCCCGGCCCTCGACCCCTTTCCTAACTCTTCTCCTAGATCCCTTCTCTATCCACGGGCCTGTCCTTTAAAGTTAGAATTTGAAAAGTTCAAGGAGTCAATCTAGCAAAATAATAATAATGTCAACCATAAGTCAAGATTTTCCCTGATATTGGGTTTGAATCAGAAGTGGGTTTGCAAAGAACTTCTAAAATGTTGAAGGCTCATTTAAGAACTGTTTTCCCATTGGTTTGGCTTATTACCATTTTGTTTTGGACCCACCCCTTCAATTTAATCATTTGTGGTAGTGGTTGAAACCCGGGTCCACAATAATGTCCAGCTTTCCCACTTCCTGACATAGAAGACAGGATACCCCTGATGAACACTGGTGTACGATGAGAAGAGGAATAGACTTCTGAGCAGCTGGACCTGATGAGATGAATAAAGGTGGATGGGGTGGAGGAGGGTTGCAGTGGTCACACTGAAACAACAGATTTTCTGCAGAGGAGGGGACTCATTTTAAAATATGACAGCAGCAGTTTGAATGATTAAGAGAGGTCATGGTAGTGTAGACTTGCATAGAACTTCAGTGAGTAAACACCCATCATCAGCTGATTATCAGAGCAGGAAAATAGAGGGAGTGGGGGCGAGCGAGAGACATGAATGAGTGGTGATAAATGAATAAAAGAAAAAAATGCTTAAACTTACACTAGCATCTTTTGCCTGTTCTTGTTGGCTGGAGTTGGGTGCCATGCAAGTTAACATCCATAAAACTATGTCACAAGTTAACACCAAGGAGACATTAATTATTGTATTTGTAGCTTTGCATGGGCAGAGTGAAGACAGCAAATGCAGCTGTCAACAAATGTGCATGGAAAAAATCCCACATCTATTTCTGCTCAGTCAAGCCTCTTAGTTGAAATCAAGTCCAATAGATCCAGGATTCAGGATCCGGGCTTCTTTATGTCATGTAGGCCAAGTCTCTGTTTCCCACATTGCTGATCCCATCATATTGTTTGTGGTTAAAAAACAACAAACCTGTATATGTTGTTAGCTCAGCATTGCACAGAGACAGAAAGCTACAGCAGAATTGATGGGTGGAGAAGCTTTTAGCCATAAAATGTGTTCAGATCAGGTTTGCTTTTTGTACTTGCCAGGTTAAAACTATGTTTGTTTTTGCTGTAAAAACTAATATTTTGGGACCTAATGGGGATTCCTTGCTTTTGCAGCCAGGAACTGCAGTTTTTTGCACTTCCACACTGGCTTCATGTTCAACACTGGAGGTTGCTGCTTGTTACAAAGCCAGACAGATGCCAATTAAAATCTGGCCAATCATACCTCTACAGTGTTGATATAGTCATCACTGCTAAACAACTCTTTTCCTGTCCATTTTTCACTCATGTTTCCTGGTTAGTTTACTTATAATGAGATTTAAAATGACACTTATCTTTAATATAAGGATTTTACAATCAAGCCAAATTTTCAGGGCCATAAAGGCCTCTGTGATTTTACATCTGTGTGTTTTTTCAGCCTGCCCTCACAGCAGTATTGTCATGCTCCAACACTTCTGTCCAACTGATGACTAATCTATTAAATTCCTAAACAAAATGCTCATCCACCTCATTCAGCCAGACTGTGATGTCATTATTTTCGTTTCCAGCTTCCCCCCTTTGGGTACCTGGAACACACATTTGTTGTGCAGCTAATGCATTTAGTCACTGATTGCCTATGCCCCAGACAAAAGACCATGACAAACAAAGAATTAAATTAAAAGAGGCTTTTTCCCCCAAAAAACAAAAACGCAGAGGAGGCCAGACTAATTTAGAGCAGGCCTTTGCTCCTACACATGATTTCTTGAATTAAGTAAAGTGAGATGTTTTGGAACTTTTGGCAGGTTTACAGGATCAGAGGGGGATGAGAGCAGATTAACAGGGTCTGTGTGTTTACCCTCACAGTACCTCTTCCTGTCCCATGGCACTGTGATGTAATGTGGTTGGAAGAGAGACAGCACATCCTCGGATAAAGTAAGGCCAAAGAGACTGACTCTAGAATTCATTCACAGGATCGCAGCTGTAATAGTCATATAGATGCTTACAAAGCTGGCATTGTTCACCAATTAAGTCAACTTACTGAATAATGCTGATAAACAAAAACCTGATTTTAAATACATCAGGAAAAGGCTATTTTTTCTGTTCATATTTAAGGGGTACTTTCTAAAACTACTCCACTCTATATCATAAGTTAGTAATTTTTTTTTTTTACAATAACAGCAGCTGTTTTTCTAAACTCAAACATGCTAGATGTACAGTTCCTATCAATGCAGTTGTGATATTATAGAAGAGAATTACTCACTGGTAACATTTTACTGGTATGCTACCCATGGATGGCACACAGGTTGGTGGCCTCTGGTAGGCCCACCTTCCTCCTGCAGAGCCATTGTGGCTGAATTGCAGGTCGGTCTTGAAGTCCTGAGCGATCCCTCAGACCAGGTGCTGGACTGGCAGCTCAGTGAATTTCAACCTCCAAAATCTGATCAGTTCACCCTCTAGTCGAGAGGCATACGGCTGCAAACCTCTATGGTGGTGTGTTTTGGGCTTATTTGTTGCAGACCTCTACAATGGGGGCGGGAAGTGTTGTACTAACTGCTCTTAGGTTGTTCCATAGTTTGTGGTGTGTTATTTTCAATTTTATCCCCCTTACCCTAATCCTAACCTTTAGGGTTCAGGTGCCTAAACCTAACCCTTTTTGAGGTTACCTTAATTTGTAATGTGCTGAATTTAAATTCATCCCCCTCAGCACATTTTTGATTTTTCTTCATAAGATTCTGCTGTCGTGAAAAATAACCACTTACCATACCACCTGACAGCGAGAAGAAAATAAACATCATTCAGTATGTCCTTCTGATGCCAGCTTGGGTAATGTACGTTACTCATGCCCCACAGTTGAGGTCACCCCATTGTAGAGGTCTGCAGCCAGATCCTCTGGCTCAAGTCTGGCGTGGATTTGGGCCAACTTGACAAAACCTTTGAGTGTGTGAAAGTTAGAAGCCAATTAAAGATTACTGGATTTGTGTTGAGGCTATTTGTGCCATTTTTTGGTGTCACTGATACATTTGAAAAGTGAAACTTTCCTTTCAATTGACTAGCAATCACAAAAGTCCATTTTTTACTGTAGAATGGGCTTCTTCTCAACAATTTTATTTACATTAACATGTCCAAACATGAAATCAGCTGGCTATAACAAAAGCAATCATCAGTGGTTCCAAGCTCCATAGAATAACAGGGAAACAGAATGGGTGGAGTGATAACATATTGAGTTTTAGTCACTGGGAGTGACTCTTCAGACATTGCTCATTGTCATTTGAGTCACATTCAATATGAAACACATCATTAAAAATCCTTTATGTTTTGTTTTTCATCTGCTCTTGGTAACACTGGTCAAAGGATTCTGCCATTTCCAAATTTATATGCATGTACAAAAATATCGAGGCCCCTTTGATAGTTTCTTGACAGATTACTTCAATTTAAATTCAAACCTGAACGCATTAAGCAATAAAAGTGCTAATCCGAGCATCTTTTTCCTGTCGGGGGTATTTTTATTCAGCTAAAGCTGAAAGCCCCTGTCTAATGTATGCTAACTTTAGCCTCCCATCACAGCTGGTTCTTATGCTGCACCAAAATATGACTATACAACGTTTCATATTGCTGCCAAGATCCATAAAACACTCTCATTCTGCTGAATTGCAAACTGTGTTTTGATTGTGGCACATGGGTACTGCATGTGTGTGTTTTTTTAGATACTTGAGGCCCTCGTACTTATTGCTGGAGAGCACACGAGTGTTTCCAGTTGGAAGAAAAGAGCAAGAAAAAAACTGTGGCCTAAAATTACACTGCTCATAATGAAAAAGCTCAATCATAGCTAGCTTACACCACAAACATCTCAAGCTCTATTAATGTCTCTTTTTTTCTCTGAACCCCTTTTTCTTCGTCATTAAGCTGGACCGTTGCATGCACGTGTTATATGTGTGCACCAAACAGTCTCCAGCCTACATGCTCTTGGTTTTTCTGCTGATTTGGTTTCCAAGCCACAAACTGAAGCATAAACAAATAGGGGAAATGAGCTTGCATGTACACTTACATTTCCATTTCAGTCTCAGACCCTCTGATCACTGTCTTATCCTTTCGCCTGTGTTCACTGGATCCAGGTTGTACTCACACCTGGTCACATCTCTCCTCACACAGGAGACGTCTGATCGCATCCACCCAACTGTTTCCTGTCAAAATACCTTTTCTTCTCTCTTTACGTGGTGCTGAGTTTATGTTTCCGCTGGTGTGGCTGAAGTCATAACATTTTAGGAGGAGCATAGCGGCACACGTGGCTCCTGCAGACACATCATTCATTTACACTTGTGGCCTCAACCCAAAGTGTCTCAAACCACCTCAGGAGACGGTTTTTAATAACACATAAACATATTGGAATCCACAGCCTCTATGTGTACAGGCTACCTGTGGTTTTTATCTCAGTAATCACTACCAGAGGTGTCTCTGTGAATGAGCAGTATTTTTGTCTCCTTCTTTGAGAAAAAATCAAAGATTGTGTAACTATTCTGAGTGATCTTTATTTCTCTGAATGTCAACGTCTGCTTATTTTGAAGTGAAGGAACTATCGTCGAGCTCATTTGGTCTTCTGCCAAAACAAGCATATCATCTGCGGAGCAGATGACATTCATTCAGCAGACGGTGCCTGCTTGTGTGTTTGTGGGTTTAAATCCCTAATGTGTGATTTTTGTCTGTCAGCTTGTTGAATTTACAGAAAATATGTTTTTTGAGGGTAAAAATCCACTTTAAACCTTAAAAAAAGTTTCAAAATGAAAAAGTGGCCTTTTTATTTCAGTAAAAGTACTTTCAAGATACCTTATATAATTGTTCTAAAGAGTCTTGCCAGATTTTCCAGAGGTGTGAAGTGAGTTAAGAGGGATCTTTTCCTCTCAAATCTACTTGAAAACAATCAGAGCAGCAAAGATTTGAAGTCAAGGAGGAACACCAAGCCATGCACACATTTGTGTATAATCACATGGAAGGGAACGATAGCCAATCAGGACGTAAGCTGGTTGAAGGTGAAGCACAACAAACACAGCCATAGTGACTATAGTAAAGAGAAAGCATAAAATTAGATAAGTGCCGACTTGTTGATTTGACTTATTCATTTTTTTACACCTTAAAATCTTCCCCTAGATTTTACTAGATTATACAGTATTTACATCAGGTGTTAAAAAAAAAAAAATCATACAAGCACTCGTTGGCCTGCACACGCAAGCATCACAAATGGAGCATGCACCTCCACAGACACTTCAATTAATCCTTTATCAAAATATACTAATCTAAAAACCATGTTTATAAGGTGACATTTAAAGGAGCGCTGTGAATGATTTACAGTTGAAGCATTGTTCTCACACAAGTAAACAGTTAAGGACAGAGATGCAAACAAAGTTTCCCTCTTTTTCCTCTCCATCTGTGAAACATGCACGCTCTTTTTTCCTCCATCTTCCCTTCCCTCCTCTCTGAGGTAATATAAGAAATGATAATCAACTATTATCGTGTAGGATCTGGGAATGTGAAGTAGTGTTCAGTGTCCTCTTTAAAAGATAAAAATTGATTTAAAATATTATTTTTAAATAATTTTTTGCAACAATGCCGAGCTCCATCCTGCCTGAGGTCACTTTAAAGAAAGCTTCTACAAAGTAACAGACTACTTCAGTGCCTAAAATAACCGACATGCACCGATTAACTTCATCTATTTAACATATAAAGGGGTAAAAATAAGTTTGAATGTTTTAAAAATTGTGTCTGGTGTTGCTGCTGATGCAGGCTGACGCGCCTGTTATCAATAAACTTAAATTTTCATCACTGATCTACATCCAGAAAGAAGAATTAAAGTGCTTTAAACTCATGTCTTTGTGGATCACATTACAACCAGTGGTTCATGTTTAACAGTTTAACTAGAGAAGACCATACCGTGGGACCATGCAGTGCTGTGCTAGTGCTGTGCCAGGCCATGGTGCACGAGTTTCTATGCACCGGTATGTATGTGTGCTTTCATTGTGGCTAAATTTTCCCGTCATCATTAACAAGAGTTCTGTCATCACTTTCAAAGCATCTTCACACATAGTCAGTGCTGCTGCTGCTGGCAATGGGTATTGCTCTCCAGGAATTTATCATAAACTTAAGCTCATTACGCAGCACCGTCTTCATGACTGTAATTACAACAGTACCTGGTCATTTTTAATACCTGTGGATATGGTATTATTGGTATTAACCATGTTCTCATCTATTCCTTGTTACATGTTTTGTGACAAACACCAAAATCCAACTGATATGGAGAAGGGTTGGACTGAAATTCTGACTGAAATGGATGTGGCACGTAGCTAACAGAAGGGTTTAGTTTGTCTCCTTCAATGAGCAAGATTACAGTTTTAAAAGTAGAGACTGGTGTGAATGAATCTGTCAGTGTGTGGTGTCCTGTGTTGGTCATCTCGCTGCTCACCAAACACTATAAAAGCAGAACTGTAAATATCATTATTTGTCATCATGTGTGCACTGTCTCACATTTTGCAGTGGCCAGGAGGTGTCATATGAATCTATATCTAAAACACTTGGCATTCACAGAAAACATTTCATTTCGGGACACAGAAGTAGCTCAAGAATGAAAGATGCTTTTATTTTTGCACTTTGAATACTTGGCATCAAACAGCTCAAAACACGGCCTTTTTGGTAGCGTTTCTCTAAGAACCTATACCAGAACTTGTGAAGTCTCTCTTGTCCAATCAGATTACTTGTTCTGAACTAACTGATGTTGAATGTTATATCATCACTCCAAATATTGTCACTTTTTTTGTCCAAAAAAGAAGTTGTGTCTGAAGTTGAGTTTAGGATTATTTTGTTGAGTTGTGTTGCCCAGCTGTTAAACTACAGCTAATAGGCTATCACTATAGTATAGTATATAGTATAGTATAGTATAGTATAGTAGAGTATAATTTGGTCAGTAGTACATTTCTCTTTGTGACACAGAAGCAGTGCAAGATGAAGTAAAATCATCACATTTTCAAGAAAGTATTTCAACATACGTTGCTGCAAAAAGAAACAACACTTTTTTGGCAAGTTAGACAACAGCTCTGACTTTTTAGTTTCCATTTATCACACAAAATCAGATTTCTGATCAATTTTCCTTCCACCTCCTGATGAAAACGGCTCTCTGCTGTCACACACGGCACAAGTTGCAGGAGGGCTGTCCAGACTTCATTAAGGTTTGTTTTTCCATCCAGGATCCTATGCAGGCAGAGCCGCTCTGCCAGGCCTCCAGAGTTCAAATCTGCACTGCAACCAAACCAAATAATCCAGGTCCAAGTACCCACTCCTAAATACATCCAGATGTCTGCCCTCAGCTAATAATCAGAGAAAATACAGAGCTGCCCTGTGATTGGTCCGTCAGAAGCCCCAGCTGATCAGTGAAAGCTGTCATCCACAAAACAGATGTGCGGACAGAGAGTAGAAATTATGCTCACAGCCTGAGGCAGCGCTGAAAGGTGAATGGAGCAGAGGTGTAGTTAAAGAAAAAAGTCAAATATAGCATGTGGAGAAAAAGTGCTCTGTAAAAATCTGCAGCTGATAGACACAGAGGACAGAACCAATGCTGTATATGGAGGGGAAATGGCTTAGAATTAGAAAAGTCTAGAAAACAAAACAATTTTACTAGTTTAGGCTCACATCACATGTGATGCCTTATAAACTAATAAAAATTATATTGTTTTGTCCTCCATAACTTGGATTCTGAGATGTGCTGCCTTTTTTGAAAATTTGAATGATGTTTTTAGCTTGGGCTTAGCACTCTACTGATGGTCTACACTGAGGTGAAGCGCATCTTTCCCCTCCAACTGAGGTTGAATACTATGGTGGAGAGGTTCCATCAAAGTTTATGTGAAATTTGCTTCAAAACTTTCAGGCATTGCTTTGAATTTTTTCTGTATCTTCAAAGGCTTTGTTTGAAATTTGTGAGGGGGGTATTTTGAGGATTATTAATGGAAATTTCTATGATTTTAAATGTTTGGGGGATATTTCAACATTTTAATGGATTTTTTGTGAATGTATAAGTAAATATTTTGAATTTGATAAGAACTATTAGGGGGAATTTGTTTTGAAATTTTGGCAAATTCTATTATATATTGATAGAAATTTTTTGTGATATCTTGCATATTTTGAAGAGTTTCCATGAAAGCTTATAGCGAATTTGCTTAGAAATTTTTAAGCATTGCTTTGAGATTTTTGTGGTGTTTGAGGGATGCTGGAGAATTTGATTGGGAATCAATGAGTTGGGCATCCTTTAAAAATTTTAAGATTATTTCAGAAAATTTTAGGGAATTTAAATGTTTGGGGACTTTTCTGTCATTTTTATGGGACTTTTGGGAATGTATTAACAAATTATTTGGGGTTTTACTTAGAAATTTTTGGGAATTTGCTTGGAAATTTTCAGAATTTTTAATGGACCTTTCTGTAATTTGTCTGGATATTTTCGAGGGAATTTTAGGGAATATGTTGGTGTAAGGTTTTTGATGGTAATAAGTGAAGCCTTTATAAATGATGGTACCAGACAGCAGGTTTCAGAGCCCTGAGGTTTTCTTGTTTTCATTGAAGTGGATCAGAAATCTACAACTGATCCATTGTCTCTCCCACAGCAGCAGACTGCAGGATCTCACACAAGCACACTCTCACTCACACAGGTGCTGCAGATTTAAGCTGAGCAGAGACCCACTCTACCTGAACCCTTCCTCCTCTCTGATCTCACCTGGCCTCGCTCCCCTGCAGTGAGAAATTTAACCTGTATTTACAAATTAACAATATTTACAATTAATAAACACACTGCAAAAGACTATTAATCAATACAGAAAAGTCAAAATAACTAAATAACCCCAAAAATTGTAAACTAAAGGCAAAAATCACTAAATAAACTTCCCCCTCCCTCCTCCTCTCTCTCTTCCCTGATCAAACCTAGCTTAACAAGGTGATTGGCAGCTGCTGTGGCCTGTTTTCTGCATCCCCATGTGTGCACTCTATGAAGACACGCCCCACCGGAAGTAGACCTCAAAGACAGGAAGTGTTAGGAGGGTTAACAAAATAAAATAACATTCTGTATATTAATTTACTGAACTTGACAGTCTCTGCAGTCTAGTGTGACCTTCATCACCTCAGTGAGGGGGATGCTTTCCAGATCCCTCACAGTTGGTATATTTTGAGGACTTTCATTCAAAGTTTTTTTTTGAAAAATCCAAATTTATTTTAATGCCTTTTTATTCACTCATTGCCCCTAATCATTTAGACGTCTAGCTTATATTTTATAAACTCCTATAATGTCTACAAATCCCAGGCCCCTTGCGTTAAAACATGCTTTTCACTGATAGGTCAAAGGAAGTGAACGGCATATTTTTGACAATATTTTGGTTAGTTTTGACATTCTGCCCCACTAGTTATGAAGAACCTTGTGTATCTTCATTACATCTTGTAAACACTCACACACAGCGTTTGGGAAAGGGCAGAGCCTTTTGAAAAAAACTCGAAGGGTGACTGGACGAACATTCTGTTCGGGCCAATCAGAGCAATAAAACACGTGACGTAGCCGCTACTGAGCAACACGCCCGTGCCCCTACCAAAGGAGTAAACTCTATAAAGTACTGCATAATGTCGTGAACCATGGTGACTGCAGACATGTCAGGACACGGCTTTTGTCGTTTTTGAAAAGATAACAGCTCACTGTTGTTCTTTGTTCTTCTTTTAATAAAGAAATGTTGTCAAGTTCTGCTAAAATTGGCTCTTTAGCAGCGTCCACACTAATGTCTTCTGCTATAATTGCACCGGCCCCTTGTCGCCGTTTGCTTATGTCACGACTCTGCCATGCCCGAAAGCACTGTCCCTCATCGCTGATTGGTCCTGTCACTTTCTAATTGGGCCCAAACGGTTCAAACGGGAGCTTTGCAAGATGAATTCACCAGTGAGAAACACAGAAAAGAGAGTATCCATCTGCTTTGCAAGGTTAACAGGCTGCTGAGGTTTAGAGAAAAGTTCTCACGTACATTTTTTGTCTGTTTCATCAGGTCTTCTGTTCAACTCATAAACTTACAAACACACTTCAGCACTGAGCTCTCACATTCAGAACAAAAATAAGTGAAAATAAGTCATTCTACATCTGCTGTGGTGGTCTTAATTTGATTTATGAATGTGATCTCAGATCATTGAAAAAGAGAGAGGTTAGATAAGACTTACAACACAACACTGACTCTAACACCAATCACTCATGACATCATCTGGACTTTTAGACTTGATCAACAAGCCAAGATTCAAATTATTGTTATAAAAATAAAGTTGGGCTCGTACAAGCGTAGAGGGAATAAACTCTCAATTATCCATACTATGACTCAGTCTAACAGTGTGCAGCTGGGTGCGATGTGTTTAGCTGTAGAGAGAGGCAAAGGACAACGACTGATACTATATTATCATATTAAATATAAAAAGTGTGATTAATTAAGTTAAAGTGATTTAAATCATTGTCATGGATTATATTCTGCCTTCTTTTGCTGTCTCCATGGACTGATTTTGCTGCTGCAAAGTCTGCTGCTACAAACAACAAGCAGGCACCAGAACATCTCCCATGCTGAGAGACAGACCTCCAATCACAGCTTACAGATTTACGTGGAATTGGTATAGAGAATAAGAAACAAGCTAAAATACTGAAGCAACACAACCAAACCAGTCGCAACAACAGCTAGGCTTACTACACAGTCAAATTTCCTTAAACTTTCCAAACAGGCTCAGTAGATTTCAAAAGCCCTTTTATGCTTTATTTTGAAGACTTGAGCCCACACAGCATAGCTGATCATGATGCTTCAGGCAGCTGCTTAATGAGTGCAAATCACGCTATCTAATCCCCACTTGTCGGTTCATTACACTAACTGTGGAGCCTGAGTTTAATGCAGATGTGAGGCAAAAAGACATTCTAATGAATACAAAGGGCCTCAAAGTCACATAATCCAGTGTATTAGAGACAACATGGCTATTTAAATTTATATAAGAATATTGTATTTGTGTTTGTTACAAGCTCTGGAGTTACAGTGAATATTTTGATATACTTACAGGATCTGAGAACGTGAATTTTGATTGTTTTAAGTAGGTTTGTCAAACATTTTTAACTGTGATTGATTTTAGAAGTTCTACTATGATTTATCCCCCTTTTTGTCACATTTTGGACTTTTTTATTGTCTTAAACTATAGATAAATAAATCAGTCATTGTATGTATAATCAGGCTTTTTTGACAAAAAAACAAAAAACAAAACTGTAATGTCAAAGTGAAAACAGATTTCTATAAAGTAATGCCAGAGTATGTAATGTAAAGTAAGTGACTGCATAAATATTCACCACCTTATAATTCAACAGAGGTCCAGCCAGTTGATGCAAGTAGTCCCACACTTAGTGAAATGGAGATCACCTGAGTGCAGTGAATGTGTTTAAAGTGATTGTAGCATAAAGACACCTGTCTGGAAGGTCCAGTCACTTGGCAATCAGTATTCTTGGCTACAATTACACCATGAAGACAAAAGAACACTCCAAACTGAGCCACTGTGCAAGAAGGAGACTAAAAAAAAATCCTGGAGAACAATCTTATTCAGTCTGCAAGAGAACTACGGCTTTGGAGAAGATTTATTTTCCAGCAAGAAAATGACCAAAAGTATACAGCGACAGCCACACAGAAATGTTTTACAGACAACAAGGTGAATGTTCTGGAGTGGCAGAGTCAGAGCCCAGACCATAATCCAGAAAAAATTGTGGCTGAACTTGAGAAAGGCTGTTCCTGATGTGTTATTGTTTTCTACTTTATCAATAATAAGGTCAGGATCAATATTGTCAAGGTTTGGGACAAAATTGATGATGATGATGGTGACATTGATAATGAGATTGACAATGATGATGATAGAGGCCTGTTTGCTAACTTGAAATCTACTCAGTTCCCACGGGACTTGTTTCTCTTGTCTTGGACTTTTTATGCTTAGACTTAGGACTGTTTTTCTTAACCCGAACTTGTAAAACTGAAATCCTTGCTTGATATCCACTTGTCCTCACTTGTTTATCTTGATTTTGGACTTGCTGGCACTGACTTTGTCATATTTGGCATTTAAAGTCGTTGCCAGTTGCTTCCAGACAAATAAATCCCCAATGTGGGACACTAGTCAGCCTCAAATGGAAAGCTGAGGTCTATTTTAATATGGATGTGGATGTTATTTATTTTTTTTACATATATTGCTCACATGCCTGGTTGAATAAATAACAGAGTACAATAGTCTCTATTCTCCCTTCGATGGGCCCAATATGTTGGCTAAACTGAGCTGAATTCCACAGACACGTTACCATAAAGACTCCCTGAGGAGTTTTCATCCCCTCTCGATCTTAATAACAGACTCTTCCACGCGTCCCAGTCATGGTTGGGTCAGACCTGGCTTCGGTTTGTGTCTTCATCTCCGCTCTGCCGTCTACTATTGCACCCCTTCCCCCTCTCTCTCTTTACCAAACATAATTAATTTCTTCACCATAATTTGTCTTCCAGCTTTGGCATTAGGATGCCTGGTGTTTTGGAGCGAGTTGTGCAGTTGGAAGAGCTCCTCATTATGAAAGCTACTTGTTTATACAGTCTGACAGCCTGGCTTGACTTGCTCTTGGGTTCCCCTGAAGATCAATAATGTTCTGCAGACAGCAGTGGTAGGATTACATAAACAGCTCTGATGATGAGGGCCCCATACACAGCATCACAGCTCTGTATGCTCTGGAGACACAGCACCTTTCACTCTCACATATCTGCTTCGTTTCCTCTGGAAGCTGTCTGCAGTCAAAAAGCAGCATGCATGCAAATGTACTAAAAGAAACCCACTGATTCTTATAAAAGTCCTGCTGGCCTGATTGCTCTGGTGTAAACAGTGCTGTCCCTGCTCTGCAGATCCAGCCATGCTCCACTGCCCTGCACGGAGTCTACACCCTATATGGTAAGCATAGTAAAAACACTCTGGGTTAGGACCCAAAACAGATTATTCACAGGGATCTCTGTTTATGGAAGTGTCACTGTCTTAAAGTTTCACGTTTTTGTGAAGGCTCTTGTTCTCGGCTGCAGGCCAGCTACACAAAGCATCACTTAAGGAACATAAGTGAGTAAAATATTAAACACTGTGGTGTGCATGTTTTACATCTCACCCAATGCATTTACATGCAGTTTGATAAGCTTTAAGTATTGTGTTAGTCTGACTCAGACTGGACTTTTAAATTAGACTGAAATAGTGCTAAATTGAATGGGTATTGCTCGATGTACACATCATTGCTCGAGTGATGTTTCATTACTCGTGCACTTTGCACGTTTAAGGCTACAGTGTTTCAGCTGATTTAGAGTTACTCTTTACTTGAACTTTCTGGGTTCTTCTAACTGAAAATACTTGTTAATAAATAACAAGCAATAAAAACATAATACACAGTGCACAGAGGTATCATTTGTCCAGAGACAGCCCTGGTTTTATTATCACAGCACTCAAGATTACAGCAACATCAACTGCTTTATGATAGTTACGGTAACTCTCAAGAGCCATGACACACAAACATTAGCCCTTTTAGTACCAGTATACACACATTATTTTTGATGATAGGCCATCAGGGCAGAGGAGATTGGTCTGCTAATAATGAAAACGGTGAATGGAGATAGGCTCCTGGCCTCTTTGACCCAATGGCGTTTGTCGAGTAAAAACCACCATCACAGCTAACAACAGCTACAAGAGTGGAACAGATGTGTGTGATAAGAACAGTGGGTTAGTAAGTGTCTGTTACTATTGACTGGTGGATAGATGTCTGCATGGAGTCAGATGTTACTGTTTGCTGTTTTCTCTCAGAGTTGTGTGTTTTGGTCTGTTGAATAGTGAACAGCACTGATTTTATAAACTTTGGACTGTCTGTGCTGATGTTCTCTTTGTATATTTATATAGGTAATAAACTTCAGTATTATCTCCTGTTTTCTGTCATTCAGGACCAGGATTTGAAGTACTATATATATATATACTTATCACAAAAAAGTAAGGACATTTGTCTTTGGTAAATCATTTCTTTGTTGTAACAGTCCTTCTTAGCAATAAATGTTATACCATTGGAAAGCCTGTTTATTGGCCTTTTAAATGGTGCCAGATTTTTAAGGAACATGCATTTGTGAGATGAGCAGCAGAGCTGGATATGTGGGTTGTGCCCTAATAAATTTGACAAATTTTCTTTGCCAATGCCAAACAGCTTATTCAGCTGTTGCTATAGACTGGTATCCTCAGGTGATGACAATTAGGTGCCTGATTTTCATCATTTCAGGCAATCTCAATTTAGAGATATCCAGATGAGAATCTGCAACCAGTGTATCTCCACAGTCTGGGACTGAACTCTATTCCCCAAGATGACAATGCTCACCCCCACAGAGTGGGGTTTGTCAAACTACCTCCAGAATTTGGTATTAGAGAGGATGTAATGGCCTGCCAGCAGTCCTGACCTCAACCCCACTGAACACTTGTGGGATCAGCTTGTGCGTGCTGTCCATACCAGAGTGACCAACACAACCACGTTGTTTGACTTGAGACAAACGCTGGCTGTGAAATGGGATGCCATCCCACAGCAGTGTTTGACCAGCATTAGGTGGAGTAGCCGGGTTGTTGTGGCTGTTTATGGTTCGTTTACAAGCTACTGAGGATCCTGTTTATTAAATGAATGAATTCTTAAATTGCAAATGTGTCATGTTTCTTCAGACTTCAATCAACCATGTCTGTCAACAGGCGGATCCATCATACAAAGTTTCAAGCTAATACATTTGTTACTGGTCTGAAAATGAATGGACCAATGAGTATCGTTTTTGGAGAATGAGGCTGTAGCTAAGAGTTTAGTGTAGATGCAGCTATAGTGTCAGTTTGATCAGAACTGGAGAATATTTTTCTAATTAAAAGATGAGCAAAGAACCACATTGAAAAATTTTCTTAGTGAGAAAAATACTGTGTTGCTCTTCCCCTGACTGGCTTGTTTGATCTGAGTTTGATTTAATAAGTGGCTCCACTGATAGAGGAGGATCATCTAGTGTTAACTAATCACTAGCTGTGATTGGCTTAAGCCGGGTGTACACTGTGTGATTTCAAGCCGACCATAGGACAGTCGTGGCAGAATGTCAACTCATACTGTGTGACTGAATCACTTACGATGCACGACAATCGCACAGAAATTATGTGCTCACACTTTATGGTCCGATGATCATGCACATCCTGAGTGCTCACACTGTATGAGTGAAGTCGGGACGGACTGTGACAGAAATCCATGGAGTTTCCTTTTACTAAAAAAAAAAAAAAAAGTCTCACACAAAGGGTGAAGTGTTTCCAGTCATATTCTCTCTCTCTCTCCTGCTACCTCAGCATCATAGCTGGAGTGGGGGAATCAGAAAGTCATTCCAGCTAATGTCATGGTAATTTAGGGCGTTGTCTGACAGTTTAAAAAGGAAAACAATACCCCAAAGTTGTTCATTCTGCTCGCATTTCTGCTGTCACTGTGAAGTGTCTGGAGTCGCATGACCAAAATATGAAATATGCTAGAAATCCTCCCGACCAGTTGGGAGCAGGTCGCAGGCCGTGGTCGGCCGTGGTATGCCTCTGTATACAGCATGGCTTTATAGTGAGTCGTGAGACTCAAAATTCAGGGCTGAATCGCAGGAAAATCGCACAATGTATGCCTGGCTTAACACTACAGTGTCTGCATTCTGGGCCAAGACCAACTGTCCAGCTGAATATTCTAATGGAGCTATGATCATAGCATGGCTCTACAGTGCATGTAAACATACTGAAATCCCTCACAATCAATATGTCACACACACGTTACACACAGAGGATTAAAGCTGACATCCATTAAAAAGCCATGCGTTCTGAAGCACCTGTGAGAGCTCCTCAGGCCGGCAGATGTTGCTCCCAATCAGCTCAGTTTATTGAGCATGCACGTGTGCTTGATTTTTCAGCTTTTTCCAATAATGAGCAGAATTTACTGGTCTGCTAACACCTCAGTGCTGGTATAAATCAGACTGTGATATGATGCAGAGCAGAGTGGAGTGACCTTGTCGGTTCACTGGTGAGAGCTGCACTCACACACGGACTTGGTTTGGGTTGATTTGCTAATGCCTTACCCAGCTGGACCCTCCTCCGCTCTCTTATTATAGACGACTGTTTAAGAGGCTGTGGATGGCTGCTCAAAACAGCTACTCAGAGTGCAGACCAAGTTCTTCATGGTCCAGGATCTTTTTTTCCCCATCAGATACTGACAGAAAGATGTATTCAGTATTCTAGATTAAATAGGTGTGATAGGGTGAATTCAGGTCTATTGGGACACTTTTTTGAATTTCTGTCTTCTGTTTGCTTTATTGCTATGAATTTAATGAAAAAGTCCAACACATGCTGCATTTCTGTAATGCTGAAAAACATATAATGAGGTTTGGAAACACTCATTTGGAGTGTACAGAGCATGCACAAATTTTTTCACTTGCAAGGCTGATAATCTTCTTCACAAATTTTTGGCACTGTCCTAATCACTCAAACTGTGTTTGGTTGGATGGACAGGACAGAAAAAACTCCTAGAATAAACACATGCTATTATAGGTACAGTTTGTTATATTAAGCCTAGAACTATTTAGCAGAACAAACTTGGTAAAAATAGTATGTAATGTTTATAAGTTGGCCTATCTAAAAACATGTTTAGTCACCTATATAAAATTGTCTTATTTTGATTGATGTAGAATAAGCCTTGTGTTCATGCATATGGAGGGCCCCTTTCACAGACTCTACCAGAGAGAAGAGAGTTGGTGGACTTCGATGAGTGGGTAAATCTAACTATGACCAATTCTCTTAAAAAGTGGAGCTGTATTCAACACAGTATCATGACACGCAGAACAACATGGATCGCTAGGGCTGACAGCAACAGGACCATCTCACTTCCCCTTAGCTGGGAGTTCATGCTCAGAGTGTCTTGGCTAATTGGCAACAGCAGTGTGGGAGGAGCCATCGATGAAAGGAGGACTTTACTCAACAATCCACAATGGGCACTTTTGTCTTTCTGCAGGACTACTCCTGATAAACAAGGGTGGTTAGATTTTACTGTTTTAGCAGTGGTTACAGTTCAGATCTCCACTCAATAGGACTAATATGGGACAACTGACAGCAAGGCTCAATTTTCATATGTAACGTAGAGTTTTAAGGTGGTGTCAAGTTAACTGAGCACTGGTTAGTTATTTGTTTAAGTTTTGTAAATCACCAGTGATACACAAAACTTCTGTCTGCATCTGCCATCTGAGTTTCAGCTTGGTGGGAGAGAACCAGCACAGTGGGAGCTCCACATACCCACAATCAGACATGCACATACACACAGTGCTGTGCTCCCCTGTTGTTTTCACCTCTGCTACCACCTTTAAAGATGGCAGAGAGGGGGGGATGTTTTCAAGAAACCCTGACTGCAGTGTGCAGTTTGGGGCAGAGCTCAACACCACTCAATGTCGGCATTCCATTGGCTGAGTTGAAGCTCAACGTCAGCATACTATTGGCTGAGGTGGAGCTCAAAGTCAGCATTCTGGATCAAGCCAACTACAGGGAGAGGAGTGGGTGATTTTGAGGTTTGGACATAAAGCACAAGTTGAGGACTTGCTTTGACTTAAAAAATATTAGAGATGACAGGACCATACTTAAAAATAGGGGGACAATTGGGAGAAATTACAAGTCGGGAGTAGAGCGGGAGACAGGGTAAAAAGTGGGAGACTCCAGTACAGTAGTATTAGGTAACAAATAGTGTCAACATTGCCCTATCATTAATACTGGAAAGTATTCAAAGTATTCACAGCTATGAGAGAAATAAAGTCTAACTTACCTCCATTCTTCGTATTTCGATGCCGACGTATATTTATTTGATCACTACCAAAATGTTGCAAAATGAAGTGAAGTTGTATGTAACGAGACTGAACGTGATTGGTTTATGGAACGTTGAGATGGGTGGAGTCAAACGTTAGACCTGCCCCGAACTTTGAGCACCACACGAACTGCACACTGCAGTCAGGAGCTTCTTGGTCTTTTCATCACCCCATGATCCTGCTGCAACTTTTACAGTGAAGGTGAATCAACACGGGGGCATAATTGTAGCTTTTGGTGGCACTGTGAATTAGGCTAGTGTTAGCAGGATGCTGGTTAGCTCCAGTGGATTTGTCAGAATGTAATTCCTCTGCTGGCTTACAGTGTTATGGCCTGCACATAACATGATCAACTTCAGGGGCAGACGTGGCAAAAACCTGCTTTTGGGACAAATAATCAGATTATTAGACACGAGACAAAACCTTTTAGTCTGCAGTTTAAATGTCTTCAGATGTGAAAAATTGCCAGGCTTTGGTTTCTTTTCAGTCTTCTGGTATATGACAGGCTTTCATAAGACTCAGAAGTGATTTTGTTACACAGTCCCCACATTTAACCCGTTAATGCCTGTTGTCATATATTTGATACATACCACTATACCTCTATCTAATCAATATGCTTAATAAATTACACAAAAAAACTTCTGAATACAATCTGATAAACGATAAAAATGCCCTCAAGTGGATTATCAGTTACCAAAAACACCTAATGTATGAAACGAGATACTAAAAATATATCTGTTAAATTTTATGGAAATTTTGATTTTTTTTTTTACTTTCAGTAGAAAGTTAAATGAACATCTCAGTTCCAAAAAATTAGAATTTTCTGGCTATTATTTGTGCTTTCAGGCTTTAAGGGGTTAACCCAACATCAAGACATAGTTTGTTGGCTTATCAGAGCAAAAAGTTGGATTTTACTCATATATAATTATTATTAACTTGGTAACTCAGACTCAGAAGACTTAATGCTTTCTCATCCAAGCTTGTTACATAACAGAGTCTCTGATCAAAAGAAAGATTTATGATTTTAGGCCACCACCTTTTTGTTCAGCCACTCACTGACCCTCAAATACCAGTTTGACTGCATGCCTTAACTTCCTCTATTAAATAAGTGTTCCTGTAAAGAGACCGGTGTAACAAATCCTATAACATCCCAACACTGTGGAAAAAGTCAAACTGTAAAATGTTGCCAGCTCAGAATTACTGAGAGAAAAGTCGTTTTAAGGCCTCGTGTGTGTGCTTTGGTTTTTACATGGTAGACAGTTTATGTTCACAATTACTACAAGTGATGTTCACTACAAAAGACAAAAATGAAGGCCCTAAAAGAAGGTTTATAGCAAACGGTAAACTTGCTTGTTAGCTGTCCTTTAAAAGCTCAGTGACCTTGTAATAAAGAGACAGCTTTGACTCACCTTGGCCTTTCCTCCTAACAATATTAAATCTGAGATCTTGACAGAGTGTCCTCTCTGTATGAAGGCGGCTGTATTTCTGCTGTCCCTGCTGTCTGAGAGCTGACTGACCCGGTCTGTCAAGGTCTCTCTTTTTCCCTTACTGCTGTTGTAGTGCTGCATTCATCAAGCTTAGCCCTTCAGAGTCTGTCAGTGAATTCTCCAGCTGCTCTTTTCTGTGTCGGCATCATGAGCTTTGACATGAAGGATTTGAACTTCTGTTGATTTCCCTTTAAAAACTATAAAGTACTTTCAAGATGATTTAAACTGTTAAAGAGGCACCAGAAGAAGAGGGTGTATGTAAGATAAAACGTATGTTATTCTGTGTGAAATTTTATTGAGGGGAGGGGTGCTCAATAGAAAAAAGGTTGGGAACTGCTATTTTAGAGGATAACACAAAAGGTATAGTTTTAGGGATCCTTCCATTCAAAACACTTAAATTCACACCCACAGAAATCCATGTAAATGAGTTAGCTATTTAAAAAGGCAAATATAGCAATATTTAACCTTTCAAACTTGTAACAGCCCTCTTTGTTTTCTCTCTTCCTGTTTTTTTCATACTTTCCATATACAATTCTTAGTATTCTGGGCTCACTGAACTGTAATACCACTTGCATATGTAAGAATGACCTTTTGCATACATATGCATAAAACAGCACCACTGTATTTGTAAGATGGAGTGAAGATTATACAGCATTTATTAAACTCCGTAATCAGCTGCCTGAAGCCTACATTTTCAGCGCCACTGTTTGACTCTTTACAAAGAGAGCACAGTGCTGCTATAATCTTCTGAACCTGCTTAGAAGTTGAGGGATATTTTGGCTTAACAGCATCATCAAATAGTGGTTGAGATGACACAGCCTAGCTGTTGTTGCTAACTGCTAATTAGGCTGGAGTTGTGTGTTGAAAATGGGTGTTGCTGCAGTGTTTTACCTTCTTTATTGCACAGCTTGATTGACTCATTAACTCCTGATTAAGAAACACAAAATAATGCTGTATCTTTGCTTTTGTCTTGTTGACTGTAAATAGATACTGTGATCCATGTTACAGGTGAGTACCACCTCTAAATTAATGGTTTAAGGAGTGCGCAGCATCATGCAGTTTAGTTTCTGCTGCCATCTGTTGGCTTTTTTTGTAACTGCGCCATCGGGAATGTGTATTCTAAAACTGCGATCACAGAGTTCACCACCATAATGATCTTAGCCTCTCCAGTCTTCCCGGAAGACAATCAGACCTGCTGCTATTTTAAATCACAAAAATGAAACATGTTCAATATTTGTGATGACATCCTGTTGTGTGGGAAGAACAAATATTCTGTTGATTCTCAGCTGGGATGGAACCTAGCTAATCGGGAAGAAAGCTGACTTATAAGGAAGCACAACAAACACAGCCATGGTGACGATTGTAAACATGAAGCATAAAATCAGAATGCTTCATGTCAGAAATGGAGGACAGACTTGTTGATTTTTTGCAATGACTCATGTTTATACAACCTTTACTGTAAAACATACAACAATCAAACTGACAAGGAGAGGAGTTGGACCAAAATAGCTACCACAATGGATGCAGCTGGTAGCTAACAGTTAGCAATATTCAGCATGTTTAGTCTCAGTGTGTCCCCAATCACACACTTCTGTACTAAATATGACAGACTTTGATTGCATAAGTGTGCAAAGTGTGTCCAGACTGAGCAGTATACTCAAATGCAGTATACTACTGGTGCACTCAAAAACATTTAAGAATTGAATGCAGAACACTGGGCGCTTCCCTCCCTCACTGAACACCATATTGGTGACGTAGCGGAAGTTGTTTTGTTAGCATGCTAGCTAACATTAGCATCAACCAGCTAGCTATTTATTGAAGTTAACATAAAATACAAAAAAATAAGTTAAAATACAAGTTACATGAATTTAATAGTGAATGAAAATATCGGTCAAATTTTTATTATAATCGTCCAACATCTTTTAGGCTCCTGCTTAGGAGGAACAAGGAGGAAAAGAAGAAAACAGAGGCGGTTAAAATGTTGTCACTTCCTGTTGATGCAAACAGCAGTGCGTGATTTGAGATGATACCGACCGACTGTGATTTAGTATTCTGTTCTGTATCTAAGTGTTCTGTAATACAGCATACTGACAGAATTATGTGGTTTGAGACACACTGTCTGAAGTCACATTTGGCCATGCAACATTTCCAGTCTTAAGAGTGGAGGCTGATTGATGGTGAATGAATCTGTTAGTGTGTGATATGCTGTGTTATCCATCTTGTTGTTTAGTCTTTAATTATTTGACATCATGTGTGGAGTCTCATTTTCAAAAATGATTACGATGATCAAAATCTTCTAGTGTGTGCCTGGCTTTAGCTGTGGTTTGCTAACTTCCTCCACACTCTTTGACACATTATTAACTGTTTTGTTACTTCAAATATATACTCTTTTTTCCTCATGTACTGGAGTAATTAATAATGATGTAAATATTGAGTGCAACACAGTTTTAAATACTTATCAACCAGTGCTTTGATTTCTTTAATGTATTAAACATTTTTTTGGAAGGCCATGGATGAGATTTGTATTTATTTCAACCACCTGGTTTCTGCCTTTGGATATATAATCACCGTTCTTTGGCTTGTCTCCTTCTACAAATTTGTACATAAAAAGCTTAAATGTTGGTTGTATAACACTCAACTGGATCTGATTATGTTTAATGTGGCTAATCATGTCATGATTACCTCCATTACCACTGTGGAAGAAAAAGCTGTTCATTCTGCTCTGATGTCTGAAAACAGATGCTGCATTAATACATATATAGAACATCTGTTATGGTAGTAATTTGATCATTTAACTTTGATTAGGAAATAATTATTTATTCATTTAATTGTGTAAATAACTTAAAATCAATTCACAATGTAAATACATGCACGCATTTAACTGTGCTACATACTTTGTGTCTTTCTTCATACACAAATTCCTGTCACTTTTTTTTTCTTTTACACCATTTTTATGTGATTCTTTGCCTGATCTAGAAATATCACCATTTTCACACAAATAATAGCATTGTACTGAATATTGCTGTTCTGGTATGAAATTTGATAGTAATGTGGTATTGACTTCATGATGATTATCTCGAAAATGCTGCACCTCATTCCTCATGACAGCATTTAGTTAGTGTAATCAGGGTAGACAAGTGATGAAAAGGACTATTTATTGAACAAGTAATATCATTGTATAATGACGGGGTTCAACCGATCTTTGGTGCTTGGACTCAGCGGGGGTATTCTGTGATTGACAGATGAGTGTTTTAAGTGGCTTGGGTGGTAGTTGATGACTAGCCAGGACCAGATGGATGATGAAATAATGCGTCATGATTCTGGGAAGTCTAGGCAGTGATGGGGAGGTGGAGGGGAGTCTGTAATAGCATGAAGAAACTAAAGGCATAATGGAGTCATATTTAAAATGAGTATGATTGGCTAACAATGAGGGATAGGCACAAAGCTATTCAACTGCATCAACAAAATATGGCTATTGGATAGATAAAACAGCTGATTTGCAAATTACAGCCTCAGACATCGACTTGAATTATTACCCAGGTTGTCAGACCCAAGTGTAAAAGCGCCCTTAAGTTTAAAAAGTGAGAAGTTGAGTGGAAGAAAGAAAGAAGTTATAAAAGTCAGTATTCAAAGTGCACAAAGTTAACTGTCTGTTTGCCAACATAGTGAGCTCTCCTAAAGATTAATGTATGCGTGTATAATTTATGATGCATACTTGAGAATTCAAAGCAGCTCTTGCAGGCAGCTGCAGAGCTTTAAATGTGGGGCTGCAGCTCTGTTGGCTCTGTTGGTCATGTCATTGGGGACGTGGACAGTCCACTTTGATTTGACAGATTCACTGAGATCCCAGTGGGGTGTCTGAAGTCCTTGAAGAGCTCCATCAGTGCCCTGCAGGAGATAAATGTATCACTCCTGCTCTTCATCTCTCTCTCTGCTGATGATCCAGAGTCCTCAGTGGTCAGTGAGTGTCAGATGTAAGGTCTCTTTTATGGACAGAATCAAAAGCTAACGACTTGCCTGACTATCCCAGAGATTCTACATCAGCTTTGAGTGCCTTTTCAATAATCCAACAAGTCAAATTTATGTATACTGCACATTTTGTACCACTGGTATTAAAGGGAGGTCTCTTGAAGTTGGGTTGTTTAAGGTACTTTGTGATTGTTGTGCCATTGGCTTCCAGAGATTTCAGTGAGCATTGCCCATTCAAACAGGACGTGTTTGGGGAAACTAGTGCTACATACAGCTGTTCTGCCTAATTTATTGAGTTTTAGCTTTAAAATGGGCCAAAGAAACAATGTTTGCTCAATTGTACGCTGTATTGAATATTTTACCCAGAATGCCTCTGTGTTTGGCACTACTTTGCAATGCACAGAAGGACATCTGCAGATGGGGACTCAGCAGAAAGAAAGCAAGGGAGATAAATTTTCGTGGAGACTGGGTGGTGTAGCGGTGAAAACTGTAAGCCCATGCTCATGAGAGCTACTGCTCTCATGAGCAAGACTGAGGTTCAATGCTTCTTCAGGACATTTCTGATCAAGGATATCAGCTCACAGACCAGCCTGCATCACTCCCCATCCAGAGTTCCCTTCCTTCCTGAATGCTGGTGTTTTAAAAACCTTCAACTTTTTGATGTTAAATAGGAGAAACTGACTCCAACCAGAAGAGCCGAATGGAAATTTGTCATCTAAGTAAGTGTATGGCTGCAGCTTTTTTCTTGTAATGGATAATAACTACACAAGCTACCGTCAGTACGATATATTTACTTTCTGAAAACAATTATTCATAACCTTGTAAAGCAGATGGATACACCCATTTCCTTGTTTTTCACTGGCAAATCCATCTTGCAAAGCTCCCATCTGAACCATTTGGGCCCGGTTAGAAAGTGACAGGACCAATCAGCGACAGGGGGCAGTACATTCAGGTGCAGCAGAGTCGTGACGTAAACAAGCAGCAGCAAGAGCTGGTGCAGCTATGGAGGAAGAGATTAGCATGGATGCTAAGTGCCAGTTTTATGAGAACCTGACAACATTTCTTCTTTAAAAGAAGAACAAAGAATAGCGATGAGTTGTTGTCTTTTCAAAAACGACAAAGGTCGAGTATTTACATGTCTATAGTCGCCATGTTTCACATTATTCCTCACTAGCTGCGCACGCGCGGCTAGATAGCGGCTACGTTACATGTTTTGTTGCTCTGATTGGCCCGTAGAGATGTGACAGACAGAGCGTTCATCCAATCACACTCTGAGTTTTTTTCAAATCCTCTGCCTTTTCTTAAACGTTTCCTATAGAAGCTTTCGCAGATGAATGTGTGAAACAAATTCAATTGGTGTGTCAGGTTTAATTTGTCATCTGTTAAAGTGGAAAACTGAGCTTGAATTATTAGTTTGAGCTCAATTTGGTGTTTGTTTTCTCTGGTGAAGCCAGTAGAAGTTCAGAACCCTTTAGCTGTAAACCAGAAGAGCGTTAGCGACTTTTATGCACCATACACCTGAGCAGACATTGATCCCGCCCTGTGATACAATGCAGTCTTGCTGTTGTTCCAAAATGCTTCAACTTTCTAATAATGTCACTTACAGGTGGCTGTGGAATGTCCAGCAGGGATGAAATTTTACAAACCGCCTAATTGCAAAGCCTAAATTCATCACAGTACTGTGCTTGAACTCTGCTGAACTCTTCAGAATGACCCTTTGGCAGGTGCTTGATTTTATACACCTGTGGTAACAGGTCTGATTGAAAAACCTAAATTCAACAACAGGTGTGGCCAAATACTTTTGCCCGTGCAGTTCTCGTATTACTGATGTATTGTTGTTGTAGTCCACCTCCTTGCACATGGCTATTGACCAGAGGCCAGTTGCTCATGTGAAAAGTTTCAGAGGGAACTCCACTTTACCAGATAACATGGAAACAAACTACAACTCTGTTTGGGCCAACTACCAGCATAATATGCATCCTTGCAGGATACAGAGCTAAGAAAAGAAAATAGATGCTATCACTTCAGGGCAGCTACATTCTGAAATAAACACATGCGGCTGGTGCGTTTTTGTGAGACTTTGATGCAGTCGAAGTAGATTCATGTCTCTAATTGGTTTAAGCATTAAACACTCATATTATGCCCATTCATCCCAGGTCTGGAACACAGACTGCATTCTGATTACAGCATCTGATACACTGCGGTGCCAAGGAAATGTAATGTGTTGTGTAAAAGTGCAGACCGGGTGTGTATGGCAACCTCAGAGCGGATGGGGACTGTCATTGCTATAAAGTCTACGGTTAATGACGCCTGTGGCGCTCGTGTGGACCAGAGCCGCACCATATCTCCGTTCCCATGGGGTTAACGTAATCACGTGGGCAATCGTTAAGACCCAGGCTCTGTTGTGATCAAAACTGTGGCGTACACACAAAAAGCTCCCTCTCCTCTTATAAAGCATATTTAGACCATTAGATAAGCCACAACTGACAATTAGGCTGCTGGCTGGCTCTCCCACGTGTTTGTTCCTGAGCCTGGTTCAAATCTTAAAAAACAATCTTTGCATGGAGTAAGCCAGGGGCCGCCTTATCAAACTCTTTAGGTTTTTAATAGCTGTTAAAATGGTGATTCTGCACATATCCTTGACGGGAATTAAAACCGTAACACATTAAATTGTGCAAGTGTTATGAAGTTTCTTTGTGTGCTGTGATTTGCATGTGTAGTAAGTCTTATCTGAGCCAGATGTTTCCAGGTTGAGTCCATTTTAGTTCATGTGGCTTAAAGGGTGTTAGGTAAAGAAAAAGACATCAGCTGTCTTTGGTTTTACAGATAGACTACTGTCACATGTAAGCTACTCTCACTGACAGCCTGGTAAACAGGAAATGTATTTAAGACAGTAACAAATGATTTAAATGAGCTCCATGAGCTGCAGATGACTAAACAAAGGTGTATTCTTCTATTATTGCACAACTCACTGGAAGGGATGAACGATCCAAACAAAGAAATGTCAAAAAGAAATCACAGCTGGAGCTTTTCTGGGTTTCGTTTTTACATCTGTGCCACCTGTTAGTTTTTAAGATCTTTTATAGCTTTGAAACAGTACCTGGCATTTTCCCAGGATGCTCCTCTTCTAGAAGCTGCGGTCGACCTGCTGTCCCACAGCCACCTGCTCTTCACCACAAAGCAGCAAAACATCTGGGATGAGGAAGAACTTGGCAGCGTGGTGTAAGCCCAGTAAGGAGACACCAAATCATAAAGAGGAGAAGGAGAAAAACATGGAGAAATAAAGAGGCATTTACAGATGCTGCTTTGCAGATTAATGCAAAAGTCTTAGTGCAAGGACAAGAGGAAATATTCTCAGTGATCCAGATGTGCACAGGGAGTGACTCCCAAGGGAAACTCCTGTCTCCTCCAGACAGAAGGGAATAACTCATCCCGCTGACTCTGTGATGTTTTGGGGCTAAAAGGTCACCATAGATGTCTGTCAGATTCAGATAAAGCTAGCTTCATTTTCATCCAACCACGTCACTTTATCCTAAAAAGATGAGGAGAAATAAAGAATTTGTCTTCATATTTCCTTTCTCGCAGTCTTTTTATGATACAGAATCAATAGAGCAGAAGTGTAGAGATTTAAACAGACTCTATCCCTGGTCCAGGCATCTTTAGTCACAGGGTATTGGATTCTGCAATATGAAACCAAAAAGAAGTGCTTGTTTGATTTTCATCTCAAAATGTAAAGATACAAACTGAAATACAAATTGATATTCTATTGCATGGTCTAAAATAGATATCTTCTATAGTTTGAGAAGACAAAAAATGTATACAATGAAATTATTTTTAAGCTTCTGCCCATCCTTTTAAAATAATCCCTTTGTACCAAATTCCCCAGTCAGAGAGGGCAGTCCACAGTGCACCTGGATCCTTGAAGGGTCCTTAGCTGAGCACATGGCACACTCTGTGCTACAGTTTAAAAAAAAAAGAAGCCACAATTTAAGACAAAAAATTTCAAGTTACCATAATGTTTCTTTTTTTTTTTTTTTAATTTTATTTATTTTTTTAATTGGTGAGGCTTTTCTCCAATCTAGGCAAGCATAAGCAATTCTACTTATTACTGGATTTTGGGACAATAGCAACATCAACTAAATTTCATTCACATGCTGTGGCAAAAAGAACTACTCAGCAGTTGCGCAAACTATCAATGCCAGTGGAAACTCATAACTTTAAACAAGGACAGTTTTTTTTTAATGCATTTGTTTCTAGAAGAGGACAGAGTCACAAAAATGGATGACGTGTGGGGAAGGAGACATAGGCCAGACTGGAACTGGGCCGACCACTACCCATCTGTGCCCCAGACTATATTTTTAAAAGTATATAAATGATCAAAGTTGCAAGTTTATGCAAATGATGACTATGGTCGGTGAAGTTATTAACAACACTCTTTAAACAAGCATGCAGCCCAAGAGTGCTTAAAACATGAACAAAAACATGAGAAATAAAACAGAAATTGATACCAGATGCAATTACACCGAAAAAAGAAGTGCACTGTCCCTCTTGGTCAACGCTCCCTGCTGCCACAGCCCCTTGCCCTGCTCACTCGCTCCTTCTCCATGCATGCTCGCACCTCTTCCTGGAGTAAATGGTGTCTCTCCCTGCCCTGGACTTTGACTTTACACTACAGCTTAAGCCAGAACTTACGCATATCTGGTGCAACAGGCTACAGTTTTTTCAGTAAGCTAAGCAACAAAAAAAGTTATGTTGCGAGTCTCACAATGTATCTACCATGCAATTCAGGAATATTCCTGTATAATTTCCTTAAAGCTCCTCAGTCTCAGGAGGCCTCCACAGAGATATCCACAGAGGGAGCTAGAAAAGGTTAGTGAGTAGGGTCATAGGGGTCAGTTTGTTCAGCATTGTGCCACTGTATATTGTGCATGACCCCTTGTTCAGCAGAGAAAGATGGATGGATAATTAGTTAGCTTATCTTTGTTCACACATGTACTTCTGCTGCTGACCACCTAGCTGTCACAAACATTTGAACATAAACACTTAGAAAATCAAAAGAAACCTAATTGGTTGGTGCCTTCATTTTAGAGTCTGGGTCATTTTTTAATTCCACTTTGTGTTCTATTGTTGTATATCTTTAATTTTCAAAACTTCAATTTGTCTACTTCTGTCAATTACCTTTCTAGTCTGTTCTGACTGTTTCTTTGCTCTGTCAGGATCTTTGAGTTACATGTTGAGGCTATTAACCTAAGTTAATTCCTTCCATTAGTCACTGAAGGATGGTTGCAAAGGCCTGAAAGTATACCCGGACTGAGGCCAGGCTTGGAGATGTAGTCCTTCCATTGAGTCAGAACCAGGGTTTCCATTTGGTTGATTTTACTTGGTACATCCTCAAAGTGGCATCATTTAGCATTTCCCATGATCTCTGATTTCTGAATCAGACTTCAGCTGGTGATCAGTAGGCTTAATGAATGGTCAGGGAGGAGCATGGATCAAGTTCCAACACAAACAAACACCAGCCCTGTTTATTGATCTTTTAAATGTGATCATTATACGGCGGCAGTGAAGCTATCGTTTGTTCCTGCTTGCTTAGAGAAACCTCTGCAGGATTACTGATGGCACAGAGCGTATTTTCTGTTGCTGCCTGAGTTGTGTTCATTGGCACTGCTGAGAGGCCGTGGTAACACACTCTTGAGGCGGAAAAGGTTTGTGTTGGAGGAGGACCAACGGAGCGGGTTGCGCAATATTAGGCTGAGCTCACGCTGAGTAAGTGGGAGGGAGTGGGACGGGGAGGGACAGAGGCAGCAGACAAACCATCGGAGCAGAGGAGTGAAAGAGAAGGAGAGCAATGTCATCCAAAAGCATGACTGGACCAAATCCTCTTTCAATAAAAAGCTGACGAATGGAGAGTAACTCAGGTTTTGTCATGCAGACTTTGTTGAACTTAGCTGAAAGCAGGCCTCATTTTTATACATGTGTCAGAGAAGAAGAGAGACTGTCAGGGCTGTAAAGATGAGCTCATTAGTTGATCTGTCTCAACAAACTGTGCCACACAAAACATCCTGTTTCACACTAAGGCTGATGTGCTGAGGTCAGTGTTACTCTATACAACTGTATCATCACAACACAATTCAGGTGAGCTCTCACACTCTGGCACCAAGCCACTGCTTTGTAGTTGCACACATGCTTTCCAGATGCACATACATCACTCTATAAGGCATGAATCTGTGCATGCAGGCATACATTAAACCAACAAACATGCTCACAAGAAGCAACTAAATACACAACTTATTTAATGTCATATACTATTCTGATATTATTGATGCTGCAAGTACCATACAGAGTTAATGGAAAAACACTTGATGCCACACTCTGAAAGCTGCTCAGGTCTATTTATCTCATTGATCTTACAGCCAAAAGGCAGCAGAGCTAAGGTGGATTTGCTTGTTTGCAGCACCCTCTAGTGGGCAAACAGCAGGAAAGCAAACACCAGAGTTTCTCTGGAGGATGCCTCAGCTTCTAAGTGTTTGTAACAGGTGTAATATTATTGAAATCATTCAAATCTATGCTATTTTATAAAAACATGTTGCTTCCATGATGCCTGACTCCAACAAAGGTGAATTCATAATAACTGGTACAAAAGGATGAATAGAACAGTTGAACAGAGGAGGGTTCACTTTCTCATCTGATCAATAAAAAAAATACATTTTGTATGCTGATATTTACAGCCATTACATCAGTTGTAAATGCCAGAAGATTTCTTTCTTACATGATGAAACCACTAATTCACTTTAAGCTAATATGTGCTGACACTGATTTCATACAGTATAGATATTGAGCATCCCTTATGAAAACTACACACCTTTACTGTTGTGACATCACGCAGTTACTAAACAGCAACCTGTCCTGCACAGGTGAGGAAAATGGCATAAACTTTTGCTAGCTTTCATCTGAGGGTCATATCTCTGTCAATGTCCTCGACTTGGCATGTACATATGAGGATATAACGCTTTTCTTTCCCACAATAATGATGATTTCTGCTATTAGAATTTTTGAGATTATTGTCAGGAATTTCCACTGCATTTTAAAAAATGTGCCCAAAATGCTGAGAAAATTTGCATTTAATTTTCAGGATTTTTCATGGAAGTTTGGAAAGTGTATTTGGAATTTTAAGGAATTTGATTTGAATTTGGGAGAATTTTTATCATTTTTTAGTATTAACATGGAAAATCGACAAATTATTTATTTTTATTTTAGGGAATTTTATTGGAAATTCAGGGAATTTTTTTTTGAAATGTTCAGTGTTTTTTTTATTGAAAGTTAAGGAAATGTAATGCTTATTTTTTGGAATTTGATTTGAATTTCAGGGAAATTTGGAATTTTGAACTGAAATTTTTGGGTATTATTGAGAAAATCTGGGAAATATATTTTTAGTTTTTGAGGGGTTTGGAAATTTTCAGGTATTTTTATGGAGGTTTGGGAAATATATCTGTATTTTTTCTGAATTTGTGAAGGTTTTTATTCTTAATTTTTGGGGAAATTGCAAGTGTGGGAAATTTGTTTGTGAATTTTGCGGAAATTTGATTTGAAATGATTTTTTGTGCGGCTTTGAAATTTTAAAGAATTTCCTGGACATTTTAAGGATTTTGATTGGATATTCTAGAGAATTTGTAAATTTCAAGGTATTTCTATGGAAGTTTGGGAAATATATCTGTAACATTAAGGATTTTGATTTGAATTTCATGGGAAATTTGCATTTCAATTTTTAGGTTTTATTAGGTATGTCTATTCTTAATTTTTATGCCAAATTTGTTTGGATATTTGGGGTAATTTGTTCAGAAATTTTCAGGTAATCATATGGAAGTTGGGGAAATGTATTTGTGATTTTTAAAAAAAATTTAGTTAGACCTTTAGGGAAAACCCGGCATTTAAATTTTAGGTATTTTTATTGAAATTTGGGAAATTTACCTGTACATTTTAGGGAATTTGAGTGAAATTTTGCTCTTAGGGGGAAACTTTGAAATGTTCAAAAATTTCACTGAAATTTTAGGGAATTTGTTTGGATGTTTGGAGGAATTTTTGGTCATTTACATGGATTATATAGGCAGACTTTATTTATAAGTTATTGTGAATTTGATAAGAAATTTTAGGAGAATTTGCTTTGAATTCTGTTATTGAAATGTTTAGGCCTCATCATAAAGTTTCACTGAAATATCTGTGGAATATCTGAAGTACTTTTAGTTTATTTTTTGTTGAATACTTTAAAAATATGTTAAAGAATTTCATAAAAATCATGGGTAATTACTTTGAATTTTAAGGGGGAGCACTTGATTTTGGAAAGGACTTTTCCAAGAAATTCAGATCTTTGGATGGAAATTTCTCCATGCTTGGCCTCAACATGTCCTTGTGGTCCATTATCAAAATGATCCAGCATAGCTCTCTCAATGAATGACACTATTTCTTTCTGACTGAAGACCCCCAACAACTGACTGTACGACAGCCACAGCATCTGCTCTAAAACGGATCCAGTGCTGTATTTTCAGCAGAAACAGGACCTTCAGGAATTTTATCAATCATTTTGGTAAAAACGTATTCCTATTTAAAGATGAGGCTGAGCTTTCCGGCTTATCAGGTCCTACTTGTTCCAGATAAGTGTGGGAAACTAAAAAAGCATTCCAAACTAAAGTTCAGGTCTCAGGAGGATAAACTGTGTTTACATGATTGAATTTTTTCTTTAACTTGAATTATAGATTTTCTTCAGTGATTTATCTCATCTATTCCATCTTTTTCTTTTTAGTTTTTTTTTTTTTTTTTTTAAATTTATATACAGTTTTGTCTGTTATTCCACATCTGGTGTTTGAATGAAAAAGCTGAAATAGAAGCTACCAGACAAAACAACTTAAACCTACTTAAACAAAACTGACGGGTCAAATACAACATTTAATCTCCCGTGATTTAAAGCTGCAGTTTGAGGCAGTTATTCCTTCAAAGCTTCTGCATTCTTTAAATTAAAGCACATCGCGTACTGAGGCCTCTGCTACATAAAAAATATGGTGCAATGTAGTTTGAAGTGCATCTGAACTTGATTGAACCCCTCAAGCTCAGACAGACACTTGTGCAGTGAGAAGGATGAGTGTGTGGAGGAGTGCAGACTTGGACCCCGAGCCAAAGTCTGCATTCCTCAGCAGCACAGTCCACATGCAGCTCTGTAGCACATTTATTACAGCAGCTGATGTACAGGAAGCTGCTTGGCTCGTTGTGCTCGCTTATGGTGCCAAAGTGAGGGGGATAGCTGTCCGAGACTGCAGAGCAGAAAACAGAACAACTTATGCTGCCACAGTGCGGCTAAGAACAAGTTCAACTCCTATGAAAGTCAGAAAATAAGAGGATTAATGTGTGATATTGAAATTGACATGAAGCCGGCAACTATGTGCCAACAAATATATCCAACTGGGATGGTACTTCACAGATGAAATTACAGCTACGAAGAAGTGGCAGGGCGCTGTCATTGTGAGATCAGAGTGCAAAGACACTCCATGGACCTAACTTTCCAGGCGGAGGAATCATTAAAACAGACCCGTTTTTTGATTTCCCCTATGGCAATGCGGCCCTTATACCCAACTGTTTTTCAATTAGTGTGAAAGTGCGGCTGCATGCAAGTGCAAGAATGAGCAACACAGCCGCATGAAAGCCCAAAAACTGTCAATCAATTATCCCATTAGTGGGAAACTTTATAGAAAACCTCGAGCAGACCCTGTTTGTCTTGTGTGATTAGACAAACTAAAGCAGACTTGCAAGTTCCAAAGGGCCCCATTGTGAGGCGGGCTCATCTGGTCAATTTGAGGCGATAACAAGGCAGATGGGGGTCCCGCTGTAACCTCACTGTTACCCAAACTAGCATCTATTATGAGCAAAAGCATTATTTTAACAACAGAGCCAGGGTCATCCTCTATTCTCTTTATAGAGTGATCGCAGGAGGCAAAAATTGGCTTATTGAAATAATGAGCATGCAACATACAACATCTGACTCCGACTCGCAAGATTTCTCTGGGCTTTGAAGAGAACAAACACAGCGGTGAAACTTTAAGCATTCTCTTTATTTCTCTTCCTCAGATATGTTGTGAAGAGAAAACAAATATCACTGCAGACTCAAAAGCTCTCGCCGTCTCCAGCGTACAAAACTAATCAGCCTGTGTTACTCGCCCAAGGTCTTCCCATTTTTCATTAGCAGTGTTTGGCCCCCACAGCGAGGGAACATGAAAGAGAGGCAGAGTGCTGGAAAGATGGCTTTTTGTCTGTGCAATTTATGTCAATCTGGCTTGCTTTAGCGTGTTTACACAGAGATCAATTACCAAACTTTTAGGGCTGACATTGTCAGAAATGAATAATTTAATTATGATAACCTTGAACTTTTTCTTTTGCCGTGATTACCTCCCTCTCTGTTATTGCTGTCTTCTTATTAAAACACAAATGAGTTGAAATCAAACAGCTCATTTTAATGTTGTTGTGACAAGATGTGATTTTTAAATGACTTTGACCTCTAGTTGTTCACAGATTTAGAAAGAAAGCTTGCAAAGCTTTTGTCCTGTAAGGCCTGATGTCTTTAATCTATCACAATGTCTAAACCACCTATTTTTTATGTGCTATTCTTTTTTTACTGGAGGAGTTTTTTTTCTATTTGTGAATGTTTGTGGATGATTTTCACATTTTTAATCATCAGAAACATTGCTTATGTTTCTGCCACTTTTAAGCTGTTTTTGCTGCTTTTGGCCCACATTCCCAAAGTTTTTGCCACTTTTTTTGCTACTTTTACCAAATTTTTGCCCCTTTTTTACTCATTTCTGCCACTTTTTGAACATTTTTTGAGCATATTTGCTAATTATTTTACTCTCCTTTTCGTTTACATTGTTTTCTTTTTTCTGCCCATATTTGCCAATTTTTGCAACATATTTTTGCAACCTTGGCCACCTTTGGCCAATTTTGGTCAGTTTTTGTGTCTTTTCACCCATATTTGCCACTTTTTTTTTTAAAACTTTTTTGGCACTTTCTTCTTAAACTTTTGTTGCCACTTTTTTCTTGAACTTTTTGCCACTTTTATCCACTTTTTGCCAATTTCTGCAACATCTGCAACAACTTTTTGCCTACTTTATCTGCTTTCTGCAGCTATTTGCCCATTTTTGCTGCTTTCCCCCAATTTTTGCTACTTTCTGCCTGTTTCTGGCCACATTTTTGCCATTTTTTGCCCATTTTGTCAATTTGAGCCCATCTTACCAATTTATGTCACTTTTTTCACCTTAAGACTATTTTTACCTCCGCCAAGGAGGTTATGTGATCAGCTGGGTTTGTTAGTTTGTTTGTTAGTTTTTGTGTTTGTTAGCAACATAACTCATAAAGTTATGGATGGATTTTGATGACATTTTTAGGAAATGTCAGAAATGGCATAAGGAAGAACTGATTAGATTTTGGGAGTGATCCAGATCACCGTCTGGATTCAGGATTTTTTTTAAAGGATTCTTTACTATTGGGAGATAGAGCTGCGCTACCTTGGAGGCGCTCTCCGAGTGCTTTTCTAGTTACAACTTGTAACGCATTTTTGCTTTCTTTATTGCTACTTTTGCCTTTTCCCTTTGGCACCTTACTCCATTTTTGGCACTTTTTTTTTGCCACTTTTCAACCATTTTTGCAACTTCTAACCCATCTGTATTCAATTATTTACTAAACCTCAGAAAAAGTTGTCTCAGTTTCTTTTATTTTATTTTCTGACATCCTGTCATTAGTGCACATCATGGCCCAGCTTTAAAATCTGACATTACTTTCTAATGGTTTCTAATGGTTCAGTGTGTCCATCCACATCGTTAACATTACTAATGAAAAGGTGGTTCTGTTCTAATAAAAGGGGTTTACATTTTAAAAAGCCTATATTGTACTACAGTGTAGATAAATGCATCTGTTTTATGTCTATCTGCTCCATAATTTTGCTCTGATGAAAAATCAAAGTGATGATTTTGGGGGTAATTATTACAGTCATCGTCATAGTCATAGTCTTATATCAGTGGTGCTGGAATTTGTAATGCTAGATTTTGGTAAATTTCAGTACACTAATGACTATTATTATGATTATGGATGTAAATGAATAAAATGAATTAAGATTAATAACAGGGCAACACCCTGGAAACAGGAACCAACAACCAAAAAGGACCAAAAATCAGTCTCAGAGTTAAATCTTCAATACTAATATCATTAATGATTATTGGGTATTTATAGTTAAATAAAATCAAGGGGAAATCAGAAACGGCTCATTGTGTATCACAAATATTTGCAAATGGAGACTGCATGGCTAGGTGCTTGATTTTATACACCTGTGGCTATGGGTCTCAGAGATTCATGACAGAATTTATAAATTAACAGGTGTGGCCAAGTACTTTTGTCCATATAGTGTATGTTCTAACAGCTCTTTATATCAATCTGAAGAATTCCACAGTTAGCAGTTAGCTGACTAACAGCTCATTAAAGTTGTTCATGCTTATTGACATTAGATTTCCTCCTATGTTTGTCATCCTCCGAGCAAACAACAACTTCTCTAGATGCTATAGTTATATTCTGCTTTTGGCAAAAGAATCAAACAATTAAGAATCCTCATTAAGTCAACATAAACTTTGTTTATAACAAAGATTTTTTTTCCAACACAACCTATGTATTTGAGCTTCTGTGTCAGTTTACCATCCACTATTGAATCAAAGTCATGACTCTCAGACACTCTTTCAATATGAACTCCACTCATGGTCAGTGAAGCCTTTTATTCCCTTTTTTGATTTACAAAACTAAGGAACTAAGTTTTTTTCAATGTTATTTACTTATGAAAGCATTTATAGTGCATTCAGAAAGTATCCAGACCCCCTTCACTTTAAAAACAAAACAATTTTTCTATGTTGCAGCCTGATGCTTCAATGTTTAAATTCATTTTTTTCTAAAGTCTTCAGACCCATTGCAACAACACTTGGAGCTCAGGTGCCACCCATTTCTTTTGCTTTCTGCTGAGATTTTTCTTCCCCCTAACTGGAGTCCACCTGTGGAAAATAAACTGATTGGACATGATTTGGAAACGCACACACCTCTCTACAGAAGGCTTCACAGCTGACTATTCCTATCAGAGCAAAACCCAGCCATGAGGTCAAAGGAACTGCCTGCAGAGCTCAGAGACAGGATTGTTGCTAGGCAAGAGGTGGTCACCCGACCAAACTAAGCAAACGGGTAGAAGAGCCTTAGTAAGAGAGGTGTGGTCACTTTGACTGAGCTCCAGAGATCCTCTGTGGAGATAGGACAAAGTTACTGAAGCCTCGCCTCAGTGCAAAACACATCTACGCCCACTTGGAGTTTGCAAAAAAGTACTTGAAGGACTCTCAGACCGTGAGAAACAAGATTCTCTGGTCTGATGAAACCAACACTGAACTGTGGCCTCAGTTCTAAACATTACTGTATGTCTGGAGGAAACCAGGCCCTGCTCGTCAGCTCCCCAGTACCATCCCAACAGTGAAGCCTGGTGGTGGCAGCATCATGCTGTGGGGGTGTTTTTCAGCAGCAGGGACTGGTAGACTGGTCAGAGTAAATGTAGCAAAGTACAGAGATATCCTCAATTAAAACCTAAGACTGGGCCAAATGTTCACCTTCAAACATGCCAATGACCCTAAACACACAGCCAAGAAAACACAGGAGTGGCTTAGGGACAACTCTGTGAGTGTCCAAGAGTGGCTCAGCCAGAGCTCTGACCTGAACCCTATCAAACATCCCTGGAAAGACCTGAAAATAGCTGTCTGATGGTCCCAATCCAAACTGACTGAGCTTAGGAAGATCTGCAAAGAAAATGACAGAAAATCCCCCAATCCAGGTGTTCAAAGCTTGTTGCTGAATACTTATGTCAATGGGATATTTCAGTTTTTTTTTCTATTTTCAATAAATATGCAAAAAAAAAAAAAAGTTTTCACTTTGTCAAATGTTTTGTTTAACTTTATATACAAAAAAAAAAAAAAGAACAAGTGCAGTAAATAGGCACCTTCCCTCGTTATCCCCTTCCCTCTCCCCTACCTCCCGTACCCACCTGTCACTGTCATTGTCGTCATTATCATAGATTAATAAGTACCCCTGCTAAAATAAATTGTCATTAGACCCAGTAATGCAAACCTTAAATGGACCCAAGCAATGGTAAATGGGAATGAATGGGGTTAAAATAAATGAATAAGAAAGAAAAACAAGCGTACGTGCACTTGCTGTTTAATAACAGTAAAGTATTAATTTATAAAGAGTTTGTTCTAAATTTGCTCGATATTTTAATTGTCTCAGGCTAACTGTGGTTCAGATTAAGCACAGCAGAAATTAAAGCCGGTCTGTTGAAGTAACCCCGCTGGTTAATTTTGAAGACTTTAAATGAGTACAAAGTTCCCACTGATTAGTTTTCCTTGGCATCTCAGTTTTCCTTTTCAGTCATTATGTGGTCCCAGTGAGGCCATCAGTCGAGCACCACTCTGCTCTGTTAAACCCACTCCACAGCTGAGAACTCTTTAAGACCCTGCATTAGCATGAGGATGTGAATATCTGCACTCCACACAGCTCATCAATGAATTATGGCCCCGCTGCTTTCCAAAAGAAACCACAGATCTGCTTAGCTGATAAAAAATTACATCAACATCAAAGAAGTCCTCTTAAAAGAGCAAGTTTAGAAGGATTAATATTTGATAATGCTGAAGCCCTGCATAAGCACACAGGCAAAGAGTGCCTGATAATCTCTTAAGAATATTAAAAGCCCTAATATGCCATATTTACTGATATTAAGGTTTAAAACAGCATATAATATGCGTTTAAAAATCGTTTTGCATATCAAAATACAATTTGTGAGCAGTGATTTAATGATAGTTAATAAGACTCATTTCATAAAGCAGACTAGGAATGGACACAGCAGGCCTTCCTCTGCCCCCCTGTGGTCATTTCATACCACTACAAGGATAAGGGGGGGTTCAGGATGTGGTTATATTGGCATCATCTTACTTAAAACTTGATTATGTGCTGTTGTATTTTTGATCTTTCAATCTACTAATGTTAGGCTTATAGGTTGGGCAAGTCCACAGCGGTTTTAAAAGTGTAAGTTAAAGATAGAGGGAGGGTTATTGAGTACTGGATTTCTGAAGATTTATCAAAGAGATTGAAAACATTGATCATGTACTAGCTAAGCTAAATGCTTATAGAAGAAAGTTTTTATACAAAATACAGTTGAAGAAAATTCTTTGCTTGCTCTTAGTGACCCAGTTTACACATCATGTACAATACTGTCGGCACAACAATGTCATTCATCTCTGATTATATTGGACTTTGTACAGCAGTGAAATTTTGATGTTACATATCTTGACCTGTGCCACTCTACTTTGGTCATAAATATTTACACCTTTTAAAAGGAAAATCTGTATATTTACTCAATATTATTTTGGTTATGGGGCTGCATGGTGGCGCAGGGGTTAGCGCTATTGCCTCACGGCAAAAAGGGTCCTTGTTCGCGTCCCTTTGTCTTCACGGTGTAATGGCAGCCAGGAATACTCCTGAACCAATAACTACACCTTCCACAGGTGTCTTTATACTGTAATCACTAGAGACACATTCACTGCACTCCATTTCACTGATTATGAGACTATTAGGACCAACTGGTTGGACCTCTGTTGAATAAGGTCCATCTCTTTAATGGGGGTGAATATGCAGTCACAGAGTTTACACCACATATTTTAGCTCAGTTGACATTACTTTGTAGAAATCTGTTTTCACTTTGACATGAAAGAGGTGTTTATTGTAATTGTTTTGTTTTTTTTTTTTGTCAGAAAGGCCAAATCATTTTGACCATGACTGATTTATAAATCACTAAAAGGGTAAAACATCCACTGGGGTGAATACTTTTTATATGCACAGTATAATATGATGTATTTCACACACGTCTTTGTAGCTGGAATCCAGCTATTATTGTATAGCAATGAATGATAATAATAATAATAATAATAATAATAATAATAATAATAATAATAACAACACATTTTATTTATAAGCACCTTTATACTTATTACTTATTACTTATTACTTATACCTTTACACTCAAGGTCACTTAACAGATAAAAACAAGTACAATTAAAACAAAAGATAAAAGCTAACAACAATAGATGAAAGCTAAATATGTCAGGGCTGTCAAATGATTGAAATTTCTGATTGTGTTAACAGAGGAATTTTTATCATTAATCCTGATTGAGGTCCCTTTTGTACATTTGGAAATATTTAGCATTTACAACTGTTTTCATTTCATTGTGGATTTTTGTGTTGTATTAGAGTAAGGGAATTAAACTTAATATTTGAATACATGCCTGCCAGGTAGATCAAAGATTATGACTTGAACACAACCAGGAAAAGGAGTTTATTATGGATGGAAAATGAAACAAGGGAACAGAAAAAAGTTAAATGTTTGATAATATAATGTGACTTCTGACTTGTCCACTGAGCTGAGATTTTACAGTGAAATAAGACATTAAGGAGCAGTAATGGACTATTTTACATTTCTATGGCAGCAGGGGGAGCGCTCATATGGCTTAACCAAAGTGTGCTGACAGTGACAATAAAGTATGCAATCAATGCAATCAAAACACTTCATGCACCACCTTAATTGCATTACAATTAACACAATTATGTCACAAGGTGAGTGTTTCTGTCACCTATAGGTGATTAAAGAATAAAATGCATGTACATATTGTTAAAAAGACCTGCAATTTTTGCACACATGTCAAAGCAGAGACAGAGCATTCTGCATACTGAAAATGACTTAATATCCTTTCACTGCTTTCAGTTCTCTGATAAAACTGGGTCTGGTTGATAAAAGTAGCGTTTTGGGGCTAAGATGCAGCTTTGAGTAAAGCTCCTTAAAGGTTTTGTCCTCATGTGAGTCACTTCTCCCAATGAAAGAATACTGCCTTTTCTGGATAGACATTATAAGATGCCACAGAAGGAATAAATAATGTATAACCTAATTTCTGGAATGAAAGGATATCACTAGCATTCAGCTGATCCAGACACGGGGTTCACGTTTCATGTATAATAGAAAAAAATGAATTAAAAATGTTGAAGAGTGGTCAGATGCTGACCTTGAATTCACACTGAGCTCTGAAACAGCCTTCATTAGTGAGCCATTTCACCTGGGTAACTGGAGGGAGACAGGCTCTAAATCGCTGCTTCTGAGTTGGTGAACTCAGTAATTCCTCAAACTGTCTTGTGCCCTGTGATTTAAACTGGTTCTCTGCCTCTCTTTGTTAACTAGCTGCAGTATAATGATGTAGTTTTCTGTGATGTTCCAACACCATGGCTGGAGGCAGGAGTTTAGTCAGCAGCATGCAGGATCAAGAAAAAAAAAAGTGAGCCACTGAAAATGGAGAAAAATGGCTCGCAGTACCCCAAGGTAGGAAATAAATTGCAGACGATAACTAGTGAAGCGAGGCACAAACAGCATAATAAATTGTTCGAGATTTTTGCTCTCATTTTGCAGAGCAAAATCAAACTTTGGAGTGCACGCTTGGCAGGCCATTAAAAGAATTATTTCATGCTTGGAAAAAAGAGGGCTTGTGTCAATCCCGATATCTCACACAAAAAGACAATGCACTCCTCGGGATTGCTTTGTGTTTTCTGCCATCTAGGTGGGTACAGTGATAAGCTGAGATCAGTGAGCCAAGCACAAATACAGTAAGTGACTTGGAAATAGCTTTGAAAGAAACATATCTCCACTGAATAAGGAGCTAAAGCTAGAGTTAATACACACTGGCATGGAGTAGATAAATATTTATGCACAAATATTTATGTCTTACAGTTTCTCAATATACCAATGTTAATGATTAATGATCTGCATCCCACACATTTAATAATTTAGCATAAATAAATAAGTCATATTTGGCCCACTCTATAAATATTCAGCAGAATTGGAGGAATTTTAGTTGTCTGCAGACTTCTGTGTGTTGATAATAGCAGGCACTGAAGCAATGTACATTCAAAGATTTGTTAGTTGTTTGCTTAATCCAATCAATATTTCATATGTGTATGAATATGAGAATTACCACTCCAATCACCCACTGCAGAGCCAACACCACACATGGACTGCTTTTTCCTCAATTCACTGAATAAAAACATGTGCAGAATAATAATAAACGGGTCCAAACAAGCAGTTAGGAGTTAAAGCGGAGCTCAAGTAGACTCACAGATGCATTATAGCCTAGTTTAATGCATCAGGCTCATGGTTTTCCCTTAGGTTTATTTTCAATAACGCTTCATGAGAGCATGACTGGGACATTTTGGTTAATCTAAAAGCTCAGAGGGTGCACAAAGTTAATTTAAAACATATCTCATACATGACATGAACCATGTTAAAGTTTGGGTTCTTTGGTAGTTCACTGGTCCTTCATGTTGCTACACAAAAATAGCTAATCTGATATACACCTGTTCTAAAACACATTCATAATGAAGTGATACCCCCTCTCGCCCATGAGGTTTAAAATGCCCGTTGGTTTTCCTGTGTATTCATGGAAATACAGCTCAGGCAAGAAAAACCACGAGACGGTATTAATAATGCATCCTCAGCATGCATTCTGCATCATTATTCTACAATTTAAATGAGGGTTAAAGCTCACTGCTTTGCTTGTACAAGCGCGATTGAACATTAAATATACAGTAGTGGCGATATTTCCACCAGAGAAACTTTCATTACAGCCATTTTCAAATTCAGTTCATGGTCACATTAGACAAATTTGACCTTTTCTGTCTTGTCTTGCTCGTAAGTTGTTGTTGCTACTTGGGCAGCTATAAATAAAAGATAAACTACAATTTTTTTTAACATTTTTTAGGGAAAACATGGGAGGTTGTCCAATAGAGAGTGTCAGCACGAATTACAGCTAACTTGTCCTCTGGTATCTGTATGGACAATTTTGTCCAAATTAGTCTTTTGTTTAACTTTTACTTTTTCAATCTTGTGGACTACATTACTGTATAGGGCATTCTTTTTCTGCAATAAGGTGATGTCTTTATTAATTTTCAATGGCTCTATGATACACTCTGTACAACTTTATTAAATGTTTAAGGCCATAAAGGATGATAATATCCACTTCCCAGATATTCTGAAAAATGTTAAATGTAATTTTTTTTCTTTTGAATTAAATATTTGAATCAACTTCAGGATTTTCACCTGTTAAATGCAAATTAATCACAGAGCCTAAATAAAGTATTCACCCCAGTATTATCCCCTTTTATTGATTTTATAAATTAATCATGGTCAGTATTATTGGCTTATTTTTATTGTTTTATTTTATTTCTTTTACAAAAAATACAAAAACCTTCTTTAATTTCAAAGTGAAAACAGATTTCTACAAAGTCATGTCATCAAATAAAATTAATTTATATAATGCAAAATAAGTGATCAATGCAAATTCACCCCCTTTAAAGTGATTGACCTAATTCAACAGATGTCCAGCCAATCTGTGCTAATAGTCTCACAGTTAACGAAATGGTTATCCCCTGAGTGCAGTGAAAATGTCTCTAGTGATTGTAGTATAAAGACACCTGTGTCTGGAATGTTCAGTCATTTGTTCATCAGTATTCCTGGCTACAATTACATCATGAAAACAAAAGAACACTCTAAGCAACTCAGAGGAAAGGTTATTGAAATGTGTAAGTCAGGGGATGGAAACAAAAAATGCCCAAGGCACTGATCATCCCCCAGAGTTCAGTCACCTTCAAGGTGAATATTCTTGAGTGGCTGAGTCAAAGCCCAGACCTCAATCCAATAGAAAATTTGTGTCTGAACTTGGGCTGCTTACCCCTTATTCCTATACAACCTGACAGAGCTTGAGCAGTTTTGCAAATGAGAATGGAGTAAACCACCAAACTTCACAGTTGACACTCTGCAGTCAGGCAGGTAACTTTCTCATCTGCCAAACTCAGACTCACTTATCTGGCTACCAAACAGAGAAGCAGGATACACTACTCCACAGAACATGTTTCCACTGCTCCACAGTCCAGTGTCAGTGTGGGGTTAGTGGACATTAATGCCAGTGGAAGTTCAGAACTCTTCAGCTATGAAATTGGCAGTGTTGGTGACGTTTACGCAATTCTAAGGTCTTCTGCTGCTGTTCTTAAATGCTTCCACTTTCCAATAAGATATCTTAAAGTTGACTGTGGAACATCCAGCAGGAATGAAATTTCATGAGCCGTCTTATTAGAAAGGTGGCATCAATCACAGCATGAAGCTTGAAATCACTGAGCTCTTCAGAACGACCCATTTTGTATAAAAAAAAGTTTGCAAATGGAGACTGCATGGCTAGGTGCTTGATTTTTTTCACCTGTGGCAACGGGTCTGATTGAAACACCCGAATTAAATGATTAACAGGTTTGGCTGAATACTTTAGTCTGTATAGTGGATGTTACCACAAAACTTTAGGTTTCACTTGAATTAATAATTTTCTGATAGAAAAAAGCTGATAAGAGGCTATGTTAACCTGGCACGCCAGATGGATTTGTTTCACACATACATCTGGCAAACCACTCATAGTCAGTGTTTCGGAAAGGGCAGAGCCTTTGAAAAAACGTGATATACGTGATATAGCTGCAACTAAGCTGTGCCCCTACCAAAGGAGTAAACTCCATAGAGAACTGCATAATGCCGCAAACCATGGCGACTGGAGACATGTCAGCACACAACTTTTGTCATTTTTGAAAAGAAAACAACTCATTGCTGTTCTTTGTTCTTCTTTTCACAAAGAAATGTCAAGTTCTGATGAAACTGACGCTTTAGCAGCATCCAAGCTAATATCTTCCGCCATTATTGCACCAGCCTCTTGTTGCTGCTTGCTTACATCACGACTCCACCGCGCCTGAAAATAGTGCCCCTCGACGCTGATTGGTCCTGTCACTTTCTAACCGGACTCAAACGGTTGAGATGGGAGCTTTGCAAGATGGATTCGCCAGTGAGAAACAAGGAAACAGGAGTATGCATCTGCTTTGCGAGGTTAAGGCAATGTAAGCAACAGTAAACAATGGAACAACCAACCCCAGTCTCCCCTACCTTGGCTATGTAAATAAATATGTATACTTATTCTCTGGAAGCAGAGCTGGTATGAAACAATATTAGGCTACCTGGTATACTGACAAACTTTTAAAAAAAGGGTATTTTCTGCTTTGAAGAATCTGTAGTCATTGTTTTTTTTTTTTGTTTTTTTTGCTAAAGTTAACCAGAACTAATATCTTGTACAGCAGAGCTGAGCAAAGAGCTGGGTCAGTGAGTGTACAGCAGGGTGACTCTTCTCTCTACATCCGCCTAACATCCTCTGCTCTGGTCCAGAGTGCAACCTGCGTGTTTTTAAACCAAAATGGCGACAGTGGGAGAGAAGGGGGAAACAGCTGTGTCAGGTGCAATGACAAACTTGAGGACATCCCGAGTCGTCGTCCCGAGGTAGGTGTCACGGTGTGATTGGTATCACAGTGTGGTTGGTGTTCTCTTTGATGTGCGCAGTGATACATTGTAGTCAGGTATCGTTATTAGTCAGTGTCGCTGTCATGGGTCAGTGTAAAAATATGAAAACACTGCAGTGATTTATGAATGTCAAATGTTCCGTTAGTCCTTTACTGAAACATAAAGTCTCTGCTCCGGACATTTCTGGTAGAGTTTATCACTGTGGCTCAGCCTGTAGGGCACAGCAGCTAGCTTACTGTCGCATAGCATGTCAAAATAAAGTAACAGAGATAGCTCTATGCTAGGCAGCTGAAATTTTCCACTTTGTACTGAAGAAAAGTCCGTTTTTAGCTGTTTTTATAAGACTGCTCGTTTTGAATTCGACAGACACCTTAAAGAATATTGTCATATTTTTAACAGAGCTACATGGGTGAATAATAAAGTTAGTTTTTCAAGTTTGTATTTCTGCCTTTAAATGACCTATTAGGAACAGTAACATAAAGTACATGTAGCCTAGTGTGTGGTTGCAGTGAAAGCCCTTTTGATATGTGAAGTTCTGGAATGCAAAAAAAACTTTTAGGATAATAGACTAATTAAAAGTCTAAGTCTTACTAACTTATTTATCTTTGCAAGATCATAGTGTTGAGTTCAGAAAAGGATAGCATGACATGACAAGCATCAATGTACTTTCAAATATCGGATTAAAGGTAGCAAAACAAAAGATATGGAAATATGTTTAAAGATATGGACATTCTATCATAGAAAGAAAGAAAAGCTGATTTTTTTGATAAATTTATTGTATGGGCTGTTGGGATAAGAAAAAACACAGGAACTTTTTAAAACAAATTTTTTGCTGAATCCGAAAAAAATTCCAAACAGTATCTTTTCTCTCCTCGGAACTGGAAACCATTCGATCTGGGGATACTGATAGCTAGCTTTCGCTTTTTTTTACTTCATCAAAAAGTCCTGAGGGTATTGCTGTTATCCTAAAACCTCTATTCAGCAGTTGCAGTGCCTTCAAAAAGTGTTTACTTCCTTGGATGTTTTACCCTTATTGATTTTGTAAATCAATCATAGTCAATATAATTTGGCTTTGTTGACAAAAATAACAATTGAAACCTTTTTAATGTCAAAATGAAAATACATTTCTACAAAGTAATGCCAGTTAAATAAGAATATGTAGCCTAATGTCACATAAGGGCCACAGACATTAAAGAGGTTTTTTGTATTTGAAAAAAATCATCACTATATCAACATTACCTCTCACCTTGCAGTGAGAGCAAAGGGTCACCGAGAGGTCAGTGGGTCACAGAGCTACAAGTACGCCATTGATGAGGAGAAGTTAACTTTTGAGGACATTTAGCCAAAGAATTTTACACAAAACCACAGATCCTTTCAGCAAAAATTAACCTTTTAACTTCCTAATGTACTCACCCAATGGTTGAAGCAATAATATCATGGATTTATACCGGAAAGGATGATAAATTAACCCCAAAAGGTAAAATTGTCCACTGTTGACATACTATTCTTGCATGACCTCGCAGTTCTCCCATGATATCTGCCCACTGATCAGGACTGTGCGCCGTGGCACAGCGCTGACTGCGCTTCGGTGTGCGGCGCAGTTGTCCTATGTGGAAATTGCAGGTTAGGTATGAAAAGACCTCTAGATTTATAGGGTGTGGACTGAATAACGTATCCATGTACAGTTAGATGCCTCAGTCAACCTTACAGATTGTACATTTTTCTCCTCTTGACTCACTTTGAGTATTGAGCACTGTGTTGCAGTTTTAGACCACTCATGTGGTACTCTTTAAAGGTAGAGAGATAAATTCCCTGACAATATGAAATAATTACAACAATGAGATTCCTAGAGTGACTGATATGAAGCATCAGTAGTGAGATAAATGACTGCATTAGGCGGCTGTCAGAGTCATTTAAGTATATAACTGGAATTTTTTTCTCCGAAGTTTTCTGAACTAAATATAAAGATTTTCAGTAATTTATGATTTTGTTTATAGTCAAATTCTGTCCCTCAGTGTGTCTTGACCCTTGGCAACCTGCACTACGATCTTGTTTCTCATTTTTCTATACAGCAAAGGTAATTACTCAGGCCAGTCCATGGTGTACCCTGTCTCTTACCCAGTGGCATCTGGGATAGGCTCTAGGCCCCTGCAAACCCAAACTGGACAAACTGCATTGATTATGGTTGGATGGGCACATTCATTTAATTTTCAAGATTTCAGTGGATCTGTTTTAGGGACAACACACTTAACCTTGCAAAGCAGATGGATCCGCCCATTTCCTTGTTTTTCACTGGCAATTTGCGAATCCATCTTGCAAAGCTCACATCTGAACCATTTGGGCCCGGTTAGAAAGTGACAGGACCAATCAGCGACGAGGGGCAGTACTTTCAGGTGCAGTGGAGTCGTGATGTAAGCAAGCAGCAACAAGCGGCTGGTGCAATTATGGTGGAAGACGTTAGCATGGATGCTGCTAAAGCGTCAGTTTCATCAGAACTTGGCAACATTTCTACGTTAAAAGAAGAACAAAGAACAGCAGTCCATCTGGCGTGTCAGGTTACATCACACTATTGTGGATGTAAGTTTGGTAAGGTTTTATTGTGTTTGACATGAACTCTCAGCAGTGGTTTTGAACAGCAGGAGATTTTGTATCAAATGTTTGTTCTTCATGTTAGTTTGATGGCTTTCTTAATTTAAAAAATGCTCCAGTGTTGTGGTCCTTGAATAAAACTGAGTGCAAATAATGCAGGGATCAATTAAACTTGTATTAATTATTCCTATGTCTAGGTAAAATCCTGTACCCTAGCACTGGATCCAGGAGGGTTTATTTACTCTGAGATGTTATCAGAGGCTTACAGAAATAGAGGTTTTGCAGAAAGGAAAAAAAAAAAATCAAAGTGTGGACCGACATAAGTGAGTCCATCACTCCCTGCAGGTGTCTAAGGACAACCTTTCATGGCTGAAGAAAAAAAGTCAGTGAGAGCTTAACAGCCTTGTGTAGGTTTTACCGCATTAGATACCACAGAGAGTAAAGGAGTCAACTGCCCGGCTAAATAAATCAGATGGTCGAGGCATGTTATCCACAAATTGATTATATGTCACTTGACAAGGTCAAATATTTTAACCAAGATGCCTGAAATCCCTGAATGCTCAGCATAGCAAACAGTTCTGTGTTCTCTGCTGGCCGAGGCTGGCTGCTTACACAGCTTTAAATGAAGACACTGGGGACTACTTAAATGGGAGAACACTGGCCGGAATTAGCAACTCAGCTGAGCAGCAGCTGCAGAGATGAGATATTTTAGTAATCAGGTGGCTCTAGAAAGAACATGGAGAGGTCTGCAGAAATACATTTATCAGAAGCAGGGGAACAAGGACTGCTTAGTTAATTTCTGGTTCAGTTTTCACTGTACAAACATAAAAATATAGCATATCTAATCAGAGCTGCAACCAAAGATTGTTTTTTTATTCATTCTGGGTTTACAATTCAGCAGCAACAACAGCGAAGAGGTGGAAGAGTGCAGAAGTGGGAAAAAAAGTGTAGCTCCTTGAGTGTCCACTTAAGGCGCACTGCAGAATCACAGGAAGTCACATAAATGTTAAAAATACCAATTTTACAAGCATGTTCACAGCCTTTTCAAATAATGATTTTAGCCAGAGTACACTAGGATACACAAAAAGCATAAATAGGGACATGACTGATGTGACTGCAAGCCAACGCAGTGCAGCTTTTTGTCATGAGGCTTAAGGCCTGCCCTGCCCCACCTCTATCTGTGTCTAGGCTTATTGAAATGTTGTTTAGGATTGCATTTTAAATAACAAAATTCTGATTCTATTAGAAGAAAAATATTCAGCGTGATTCATAATGTAATAAAAGACGCAATATGTAGTAAGTTACCAAATATGCAAAAAAAGTTGTTACGCCTTGCACTTAGCATTTTGTTACATTATCGACCAGTTATGTCATTGAGTTTTTGTTACAATATACAGCTCTTATAGGCTTTTGTAATTCTCAAATCCAAGAAGTTTGGCACAACCAGGACTCCCCCAAGAGCTGGCCGCCTGGCCAAACTGAGCAATCAGTGGAGAAAGGCCTTAGCAAGAGAGTTGACAAGAACCTATGGTCACTCTGAGCTCCAAAGATCCTGTGTGGAGATGGGACAAAGTTCCAGGAGGACAACCATCACTGCAACCCTCCACTGATCTGGGCTGTGTCTAGATAGAAGCCACTCCTCAGTGCAAAAAACAAGAAAAGTCGCTTTGAGTTTGCAAAAACTCCACATAAAAGCCGAGCAGGTTAACGCAAAATTAAAAAAAAAATAAAGTTATGCATTATGAGGGGCAACAAAGTGACAGAATGTGCACTCACTGCAGAGAATAATGGTGGTTTATCACAAATAAGCAGCACAAAATCTGAATGGGATACAGCAACTGAATGCAACTGAATCAACTTCTTTATTTAGTCTTTGCTAAAGCATCCAGCATTGCCATTGCAGTGATTTACATTTTGTGTCTGTCATGGCTGTTCTCAAGCCAGCTGCTGTAACAAGAACCAGGGCGAATAACTTTAAGCTTTGAAAACTGTTGGATAATGTAAGTGCTCAACTACTGTATGTATTTAAATGAAAAAACACATTTCTTAACTTTAAGAAATAAGGATCCATCCATCCATCCATCCATCCATCCATCCATCCATCTCCCTCTGATTTAAGGTTGCAGGGGTCTAGAAACAATACCAGCTTTCATTGGGTGATAGGCGGGGTTGCAACTAGCCAGTCAACTATACAGAGACAAACACTTCATACTCACATTTACAGACAATTTAGAGTGGGTGTGAGTGACTATGAACAAAAAGCTAAGGTACTGACTAAGGCAAAGCATCATGGTAGTCTTGTCCAGTCTATGACTGATGTATCAGCAGTACATATCAGCAGAAATGTTGATATCTGCTGATACAAAAATTCACCTTTAAATGTATAACCTGCTCATACAGACTCTTTACTGATAATGTGCATCTCTATTTTAGACACTGGGGTTTACAATCAAAGTCAGTTGATAAATGAATTATTTAACCATTTATCATTTCAACATCATTATTGCACTCTCTAGGTCATGCCTTCTTACATATTTAGGGAAAGATCACTCTGGCAAGGGTGTGAAAAGAATTTTTACTTTTTTTAAAAAACATTTTCTTGCCATTCTTCTCTGTTACAGATGTTTTCTCCTGCAGATGTATGATGGGATCGATGCTTCACCATAGACTGGCAAGTAAACATCCGCTGCTTTTGCTTAATTATGTGAAAGATTTTTGCATGATGAATTTCTCAAATTTGATAAACCCAGGTGGATTAGTGGAATACTGTCTGGTATTTGGAGAGACATTATGAGTTTATTGTTTACAACTGAGTCAAAATAACAACAAGGTGATCTCCTGTGAATTGACACGTTTATAATTCATCAGACTGGGTGGAGTGTTTTATATTAATTAAAATTGAAAAGCAGAGAAATGTGGTTTGTGGATTCTAATTTTCCTATTATTATTATAATCACAATGGCAGAGCATAAACCTAAAATGTCACCATCTGTGAAGAGGTGTTATCATTCAGAGGCACAGTTGTCTGTCTCCTCACTGGCTTAACACCTGAAACTGTAGCTCAGATGTGTGAAATGCTCTGAAACTATAGCTGGGTGTGATTACCAGTCAAATTAAATCTGAGATGTCAGTAACATGTGTCACTGCTCCCACTCCTACGCTTGGCAGGTTGCAGAGAGTGACAAGCTGGCTGTTGATTATTTTCCACTGTGAAACAGAATCACTGACACACAACTTGTGTTTACCATCCTCTGGTCTTTGTTTAATATTTAAAAATGTACGCCATTACTGTGAGTTTTGATGCTGAAATTGTCACTGCTACCATTATGATAGAGCTAGTAAATCAGCAGTAATCCTGAGAGGTCAAATAAGGTAAAACACAATCCTCTGTAGCTCTGCAGAATACTTTCTTAGTGGTGATAACGTTACTGCTTTCAACTGTCATGCTTAAACATTGATTTTGAGTGTGTATTTAAGCGCTTTGCTCAGACTCTGTTGCAACGTCCCATCCTGTGTTTACACAGGAAAGTCTGTGGTCCTTCATTGACATACATAAGTCAGGATTTTAAGTAACTACTGCACCAGCTTTTTACCAATAACATCACAGCACACTTCATAAATCACAAATATGCTTTAAAATACATGTATTTTGATTAGCTATTGATGTTGTGTTTATTTTTATTCTCTCAAATCAGGAGATATTAGGCTGCTAATTTCTTTTTTGCTCATCATTTTGCAAAATATTTGCTTACCTCTTTTTGTCTCCTGTCTAATACATGTCAGACAGTGTAAATCACTATGAAAACAGCAGGAATTACTTTTTCATGTGCCTTTCCCAACTATAATAAAGGAAATATATGAGCTGAAAAAAGGGCTGCCTGTGGACCTCCAGATTAGTATTTGTTATTACTTAGCTGCTAGTTGTGTTTGCTGATGGTGCTGATTGTGCAAGAGAGATGGCGAGAGTGGTTTTGAAGCTATTTGAAGCATGAAAACAAGACAATAGATCTAACTTCTACCTTCATTTTTGAACAGAACTCTATTAACATTTGTTACAGTCTTTCCATACTTCACTCATAGAGTAATACAGCGTGAGCACATAAATAGTCATGTGTTGGTAATAATTCAGTCGGAGTGTGAGCTGACATTTCATCCCAACTGTCATGGGGTCAGCGTAAAATCGCACGGTTTGCACCCGACTTAAGTCAGTAAATCAGACAAAATATGTGTGTATTTAAAAAAAGACCAAAAGTCGATGCAGAGAAGAGAGTTCATCAGCAAATAGACGGAGAAATATGCATCCATTAAAACCACTTTTTTCGGGCTACTACACAACAAGAGAACACTAAATCAGCATCACTGACAGTGGTGAGGATTTCAGGCAACAGGAAAAAGCCACTTACATTTACAGCCACCGTACACAGAGACTGTGAAAGCGTGCTTGCGTCATTTAAAGAAGAGAAAATCACAAACAGTCTGATTGTTAGATGTTCTAAAAATTATTATATATGTCATGTATTATCTCTCTGACTTAAATAGCCCTGAACTACAACTTAACAGTGACACTATGATTTCAGCTAGCATCGATAACCAACCTTGTAAGCCTAAATGACTCAGTAACAGATGTTTATCACCACTGAAATGTTTGATATTGATTACTGAGAGTCTTAAAATTATATCACATGGATAAAAGTTACATTTAATGAGAAACTAAAACAAGTGTTGAAGTATTTTAGCAGAGCTGAACACAAATCAACAAGCGCAGCATAATACAGACTTACATAATTCACAGGCTGCAAGCTCAAGTCCTCAGGGGTCCCAGCAGAGGGTGCTCATGATACCAAAGAATAAGACCCAATGAAAACTCACAGGGCACGCTCAGACTGGGTGCAGTTTCTCAGTACTGCTGAAGCATGTTTGTCCCTCTCCCTGATCCCCTGCTAGCCTGCACTTGCGTGCCACAAAGCCCAATACTTTTTCATATTGAAATATGACGCACACACAGAGCCAGCACAGTGTAAAAATACACAGACGTGACAGTAACTTTAATTACTTTGTGGCATATTTTAGTCAGATAGAGCTCCCTAACACCATTGTTTCGTATGATTGTCTGGAGGAACAGCTCTATTGCTAATATGTCACGCCTGCGCTACTCACCTGTGTTAGTGACATGCACAAGCAATCATACAGTCCCAAAGCCTTCCTCTTCCATGTGTCCCAGGGCCAAGGAGGTGTAACATGCTTTAGCGTGGTATAGAGCTCTCATACTGGTCAAACAAACTGGGCTTTGAGGCTCAAGCATGCTTTGGCATGGTATGTAATATACAGCAACAGTTACCTGTCTTTCATAGTGAATATCTTTAAAACCATTCTCATTGACAATAACTGAATGCCACAATATGGTTAATAAAACACCCTGTTAACTAACAATCCAAGTTTTTTTATCTAAGCTTAAATAACCATGGTCATTTTCAAAATGAAAAATTAAGCTAATGCTATTTTAGCATTATAAACAAAAGATAAAAAAATAACAAAATAGCGGTGAAATAGTGATGACTAATCAGGACTTTTCTGCACTATTGTGAATAAGAAATACAAGTTATCATAATAATTTGGACACTGTGCAAGCTGGCATCTGTTAATAAAGCCATAAATGCACAAGATCAGATCTGATTCTACATTAATCACTGACTTCATACACATTTCTACAAAATATTTCCATTAGGTAAGGGTCCTTGCACCAGATTCTGTATCTTATTTGAGGACATGCTGTACACTGCCCTGTAGGTGTACATTTTAGATGACAGATAATAATTGTTACCATGTTGAATTGCAGTTAGTGCTTTATTGAGAATGGTATATTGAGAATGGTGCTGCACAATTTGTCAGTACCATGTGATTGTGATAATGCTGGACAATATTGTGATTTGCAGATACAATCCATAAATGATATCAGGAATCAACTTGCTTGGTTATCAAGGACAATGCAGAGATTAAAGTGTGTATTGCTCAGCTCAACACATTCAAATATTATGTAGCATAAAATGAAGTGTTCATAAGTACTGCTCTCAAAAATAACTTTTAACTAACTTTTCCTTTTTTAAAAATGAAGTTACTTCTACAAAGCTCAATAGTGGCACTATTGTAAACTTAAAGACATTTCAGACACTTCTGGAAACCTTTCAAGTTCTACTTAATACAAGAATAATTGCAATCTTGTATGCTATTATGTGATTGTATGGTCTAATAGCACAATTATGATGAGATTGTCATGCAGCATTGATTTAAAAGGTATGCAGTGATGCATGGGTTCAGCAGTGGTGTCATCTGATATTGGCTATTTTGACCCATCACCCATCAGCAGATAATGTGATATGCATCTCAGTCAGTAGTCTGTGTTTTATCTTATCAGTTTCATGCTGGAATGCTAATATTCCTGATTGCTAATTCATAGAAGAAGTCGTCTTAATGGGCAGAAGTCACCTGTTGGAACTGATTAGTTTCATGGTCAAATTTGAGAGGAAAGACTAAAAGAATTACAAAAATATGATGAAAATCAATTCAATTCTTCAAAATATCAAACATTTATGGCTTCTTTTCAGTAACTTGTGAAGATTTGATGTACTTATTTTTGTGATGAGATCAAACTGTATATCTACAGGTATTTGTGTTCTTCTGCCTGCATCACATACCCCATAGTCTCTGTAAAAATAGCTTGTTTTATAGTTTGGAATCGTTTGTTGTCTCTTTAGAAGCCCACAGACTCAAACAGTTGATCAGTGCGCTTCAGGCTACAATGCATGTACTGGGTGCTGAAGTAATTCAAAAACAAAAAGGTTTGCTAACAGAAAAAGAAAATGCTGTGAGTTTTTTCTTTATCCTCCTGAAACCTGAGCCTTTGTTTAGCTTGCATTATAATGCATTTCTCAAATTGCCTTGAAAAAAACCCCTGAAATTTTGAAACACATACCTACCAAACTTCCAAACCATTTTAGAAAATTACCATTAAAATCCCCCAAAATATCAAAGCAAATCCCCCCAAAACTATCCCTAAAACTTCCAGAAAAGTACTTGCAATTTCCAAGAAAATTTCCCAAAATATCAAATAAAATTCCGTAACATTTTCCATTTAAATTCTTGATAGTTCATCAATATTTTCTCCCAATTTACTCCCAAAAATTTCAGATAGACTACTAAAAATTCTGTGAAAATTATGGAAAATCTCCCAAACAATCAAATGACTTCCCTAAACTTTTTATGAAAATTCTTAAAAATTTCAAAGGACATCCCCAACCTTATTCTGAAACAAAATTTACATATAGATTTGTCAAATTATTCTGAAAATGCCTTAAAATATCAAAAGAAATTTTGCCTTAAAAAGTTAAATCAAATCCTCCAAAATTAATAGCAGGTTTGCCAAATTTTCGTGGCAAAGCCTGAATATTTCCAAACAAATGCATACCAAACCAATACCAAATTCCAAGTAATTTCAAAAATTCCTGAAATGTCAAAAATAATTTCCCCCAAATCAATGAAACTCTTTAAAATGTACAAACATGGGGTGCAGGTGGCCTAGTGGTTTAAGGCGCGCTCCATGTACGCGGTCAGTCTGTGGCACTTGTCTCATGTCTCTGCCCAACTCTCTCATCTGCTGTCATTAAAGGCATTAAAAGCCCAAAAATAAATCTTAAAAAAAAAAAAAGTACAAACACATCCCTAAAACTATAAAAGTTCTTTGTTCAAACAAATTCCCTAAAGGTATTCAATGAAAATTCTTAAAAATCTCAGCAATTTCTGCCAACATTGTACATACATTTCTTAAACTTTAATGGATATTCCGGACAATTAAAAAAAAAAAAAAAAGAAACTTATAGCAGGCATTACTATATTGTAGGATTGCCAAATTGTAATGTTCCACATATGTACATGCAGGGTCTCTGGAGCAGAAACTCATCCCTACATCATTATTTAACTGGGTTTTTCTCAAAGTTAACAAAATGGCATGAAGCAGATGTATCTGTCTGCAATGATAGTCTGGCCTCTGTGCCTGCAAAGTTGCCGGTTTTCTGACTGGCATCTTTTGACAAGTACCTCATATAACCCCACTTCATACATACAGAGCGATCCCTTTAATGCATTTAAATACTATTATGGGGCTGTTTGTATGTTTGGGATAAGTGGAGTGCTAAAATGCTGCCAAACTCTCTGAATCCATATGTTGCAAATATTTAAACTAGGTTTCTATCATCTCGTTATCTTTCATTTGAGCATGCTCACCAGTTATATTGATGGTGCATTCATTTTTTAGACTTTAAATCTGTTTTACAAATATACTGTAAGGGTAACTGCTTGTAATTTCAGCTATCATGCTCCAATTTCAGCTTGTTTGTTTGCTTTTTTTCCTGCCTTCCTGTCACTTCATATCAGTGAGCGTTCATCCTCGCTGCCATTGTAGCAAACAAAATGGCAATACTGAAAAACTTTTGCATCCTTAATTTGTGACAGCAGCTCTGCAGAGAGGGATTTTGCAGGGAAACAAATTGGATGACTTTCCAGGGATGAGGGTTCATTCTCGTGTTCTGGCTCTTTGACAAATGATGCAGTTTGATCGTATAAAATCCTTCAAAAAAGCAGCGTTTGAAGCCAAATCGTGTCACAATAAAACACAAAGTTGGATTTGAATTCTCTTCAGTTTCTAGTTTTGGATATTTTTTCTTTTTCACAAACCTTGATTTACATGTAGATTGAGTGGAGCTGAGCTTTTGAAGGGATGTGACTTCCTCTTGTTTAGGAATTAGTTTTAAAGGACACAAAGATTTCAGCCACTTTAAATCAAAGGGACTTACTGATGATATTTCTTTTGCCATCAAATGCTGAATGAAGTCATTAGCTGCACTTTTCTTAATCTAGTCTGCTGTTCTCTTATTTCTCTCAGGTTATGGCCCTCTTTCTCCACTAAGGGGCAGAATATGATCACTGATCCTCACAGTCCTCGCTCAAAGGGATGAATCACTGAGAGCAAGTGTAGTAATGCAGCCTGTGTAATCACAGTAAGTGGAAAAGATGATCATCAGAGAAATTATGGACTGACACGAAGAGCATTTATATTTTTAAAACATTTAAATGCACTTTTGTATAATGGGCAACAAAATAATGAACACAAGGTAAAAAATGTCCATAATGGTAATGATAGATGAACAAGCCCTAAAATGCACATCTGAATGCCAAATAAATTGCACTGATATTATTTGTATCAAAGTAGATTGTCTCAATATTCGTAATGCAGCAAAGTTACATCCAATTAACGAGGCTTATACTGAGCATTGTTCATATATGTTAGGCTTTATTCAGATACACCTATACGTCAGCAGGAATGTCAAATCACTCTTGTCTTTCTATTTATCCCTCAGAACACTTCTCAAGTCCAAACAACCTCTATGTTTGAGGGTTTGGATTAGCGAGCAGCTATTGTACATGAGCCGCGAGGCGGCTAACCCTTTCTGTGATACCTGCCTAAGGTTGAGCTCAGCACTTTCCTCATTAATTTCCCACTTATTCTCAGAGTTGGATGTGATATTTTAGAGATTTGAGCATGCAGGGCACAGGTTAGGCACAATTATGCTGACAGAAGGCTTTTACAGCTATGCTCAATGAAATGTGGAGTATAGGATTATACATGTGAAAAGTTATATAGTGATTAACCTTCATTTCAGTCCCCTTGGTGATCTCAGGGAGGCAAATCCTCCTCCAATCAGCTGCTGTCAGGTATATTTTCCACCCTGATAAATGACCTTCAGAATAATAGATCCAGGCCTTTTTTTCTGTTTCTTTGTATGATTTTGAAGCACTGCTTTGCCCTTTCAGACAGTTCAAATGCTTCCTTAAACTACATACCAGTATGATTTTCTTTCTGCTGTTCGTCTGTATTGATTCAGAGGCAGCTTAAAGGGTTATTGTGTAGTTTTTTTACACCACTGGTGGTGCTGTGGTGCAAGTTCTGATGATGAGTTGTTTTTAGTCCTGTCTTGTTTTCAGTAAATGTAATATTATTTTTGTCCATTCTCAAGAAATTTCTACAGAATAAGCTGTCATAACTGTTTGCCTAACCTTTAAAAGAGAGTAGATAGTAGGGCAAAAATCACAATAAAGATTGTTTTTATTGATTTTATTCATATCATGATTATTATTATTATTAAACACAATGAATAACTGATTTTACATCTGAGTCATGCATTTATTGAACTCAAATTCTCTTCAGACTTTAACACTCTGAAAAATAATTTAAAATCATAATTGGTGAAAATAAATCATGCTCTTTTTTTTAGACAACTCTAATATGCTCTTGTGCCCAAAACACAACAACAAACACCAAAACATTTATTACACACATGACAAAACCAATGGAAAAATGGTGCAACATCACTTGAAAATATGCACAGCAAGTTTTCACAATCATAGGAAGCCAAAGTGTGATTAGGAACAACTGCCTTAAAGAAATAATTATAATTTTATTCATTTAATGTTTTTCTTTTAAATGCTTTTCATAGTAAAATAGGAAACTTGACCCAAAGACATGTTAAATAATATTTTTTGATCTTTTTATGGCTTAATGTTTTGAAGCTCAGGTGTTGACTGGATATCAGCAACCGGAAGTTTTTTTTTTTTTTGCATTGCCAAATCAGATTTTTCTTCAAGATTTATTTTGGGGCTTTCTTGCCATTGTTAGAGGGAGATAGGACACTGGATAGAACCAGAAACAAGGATGAGAGAGTAGGGAATGACATGAGGTGAAAGAGCCATGGGCCGGACCTGAGCTGCCTGCACACATGGGGCGTGATCCAACCACTAGACCATCTTCACCCCCAAATCTCCATCTTAATCAGTATTTTTCTGTAGACATTCAGTACTACAATATTCACAACTATTGAGTAAACTCCAATTATCATGCATAGCATATTAGACTTTTATTCATTAAAAAGTAGGGAGGCATTGATACCAGTGCCACTACTAAGCCCTAGATGTATCTAATTCAATATTATTTTACAGCGTGTTGTTAGCCTTGATCAGGTAGGTGAAGTTGGAGCTATGTCTTCAGCTTCATGACATCTAAAACACTGTAAAGCCAAACAAGCTGAAACTGCTCCAAATTTTTGTTGAAACTGATTATGTCAAAGTTTTTAAGTAGTGGAACTGGATTTTTTGAGTAATCATGGCTCCTACATTTATGTTGGGTTAACTTGACTTTTATAAGTTTAAGATTCTGTTTGAATCCAACTCAAAACCACATGTTTAAGTCCTTTTTACAAGGCTATGTGGTCTTCATCCTATGCAGTTCTCCCTTTTTTCTACCATGGACTTTAATTGTGAACATTAATGCCACCCGAGGTAATCCAGCTTCAAGTTATAATAACTGAATGAATGAACTCAGAAAAATAGAGCTAAAATAATTTTTTTTTAATTTTTAAGTTAGCACAACTATTTTTTTTTAAATTATCAACTGTTTGGTGTAACAGTGAACTTTGGTGATGTGTCTGTCCGTGTTGATTTGCACGCCACACCGTTAACCCAACTGTTCTGATTCCTCTCAGAAGACTTTTTGGGTGTACTGGTTCAAAACTGGTGCCATAAAAATATCAGAGATATGTACAGATTTTGAATAAAATCTGAAACTGTTGCACCTTTCGCCTCAGTTGCATGTATGCTTATATTTAGTTATTCATGGTTACAGTGTGTACCTTAGTCTGAATGCGAATTTGTAATTTATTTTGTGAATGTTTGTGTTATATTTTAGGAGTCAGATCAAGATTTACTAATATTCATCATGCACAAGGAAATTTGGTTGGACTCAGTGCTCTGGCTGCTAGTATAATAAGTGTTTGTGTTTATTTATTTAGGGAATATCGGGTTTTATTTTGAAATGCTTGTTTATTTGTTTTTTTTTTTACCTTTTAGCGCAGGTACAAGCCCTTGTTATCTAATTCTGCCTTTATTTTAATGAATAAAGTGCTTTTTTATGGAACAAGATCAGAAATATCATGCTAATCTGCTAATAATAGAGATAAAAATACTGAAAGCTCAAATGTCACAGTTGTTAAGCACCATTTAATTAATTAAAAGTATTGATGCCTTAATTTTCTACTCATTATGCAAAGCTATTTAACACTTTTATTATGGTTGAAATTTATATCATTTTATGTCACGGTATGATCACTGATAATCCTTTCCCCCTTTAAATGCAGCATGAGTCAGGAAGCTTTCTCTATCCACCACTATGTTGTTCTTATCTCACGTTTGTTCATGGACGCTGCGGAGAAAGCCGGCTTTGACAACAATGGCAGCTCCCTCCCTCACCCCTCTGAAGAAAGGACATATTTGAGCCCCTTTGATTTGGCCCGATTTGTTTTGATGTGAGGAGTGAGTGGTTTTTAAAATCTCCTTAACTCCCCAGGCCTGGCCCAGCCTCCCACAGGGCTAATGACCGTAGCCTGGCCCGTGTTGAATAATACAGACGCTTGCGAGGTGGAAAGTGGGGAGGAGGGCAAAGGGGTTAGACACGGACCCTCCTTCTACAGTACACCTCCATTGATAAGATTGTATTAATTGGTATGAATAGAGAGGGGTTTTCTCCTTCTCCTTGTATACATTTACCATTATACTCATTAGCTTCCCGTTGCCTCCCAGCGAGTTTCTCCTTCACATCCCCCGGGGTCTCCTGGGAGGCAATTTGCATCTCTCCATGGTGTCTCTCTGGGGTTATTGAGGAAATATTAGCCCCTTTTCTTCTGTGGCCGACCCTTTGATTTATTTGGGGCTGGAGCTGATAGAGTGGCACTCACATGTTAATGACTGGCGCTGATACGGGCCCCTGGTGCAAGACGACTCATTGATCCGGGTTGAAAAGGTACAATTGACAAGCAGTACTGAATAATCGTCTTACATGCGTCAGTGTATGTGTGTGTGGACCTTCGGAAATGACAAGGGATTCCCACTGCTGTCAAGGCTACTGCGCTGGAGCTGTCCACTCCTCCTGATAGAGTTGGATAAATAGGCTTTTGTCGGCCTCTGAATCCTGCGTGACTTTTTGACAGCCACAGTTTTTGCTGTTTTCTCTTCAGAGAGTACCCTCTTCTTTGTTCACCACAGGCTCTTTTATTCATGTCACTTCTTTGACCCCAAAGTGGTGCTTATTTTAGCCACTTCTAGACCTCAAAACCCAATCAGATGCTGTGAAAAAGCACTTGAACCAGTTTAGAGTAGTCTGTCCTAGTCTAATAATAGTGCTCAAGGTGACTATAGAGGGCTCACTTTGGTTGCCATTACTGACTTTACCAAGCCGCTACTCCTCTTTATTCCTGCACTCGTATTACGTTTAAAAGAAAGATAATGAGAGGTTTCATACTAACACCTGCGATGCTTGACATGCCTCCAAATTTAAGCACACTGATGTCTGCTCAGCAATGTGGAGCCTGTCCTCAATTTGGGGAGCAGTTTGACACCGACTCCCTTTCATCTGAATGGTCACATGTCTGCAGAAAAGCAGCAGCAACAAAGGTTGATATATATTTATATTTTCGTTTTTTTCCATCTCAACTGCAGAAAAAGACGTGCCTAATGATAGCTTCTGCTTTGCTTGGTATTTGTATACTTTCAGTTATATGGTAATAATAACATTTAATAAAAGTCAACATCCTAACTGCCGCTAAACAAAAATAACCACCGCCGCAATCGCTGCATCTCTTCTGCATACTTATAGCAGATTAGAGGTTATGTATATCACTTGCGAAGCTCATGCATATTGTTATGAAGGAGAAATGCAAGAAATGGAAATGTGCCATTTCAACAAGCCAGCACAGCTTGCCAAAAGCGGGCAAGTGGGTAGTGCTTGTGGTGAT